>NC_089978.1:86201999-86522713 GCF_036417845.1 Apteryx mantelli | reverse complement strand
TGAAAAACAAAAAAGATGGAAAACACTGGCTCCTAGGTCAAGGATATCTTCCAGCTGCATCTTTCATCTCAGCTCACCTTTGAAAGGACAATTTTTAGTACGTGATAAAACTAGGCAAAAAAATTTTCCAATTTGTCAGTTGCCTCTGCATTTTATGGAACATGTTAAATAGCTTCTGCCCAGAATGCCTACAATAACACTAGATACACTTGAAGAAATGCCCTCTGATGGAAGAACAGTAATGACAACACACCTCAGAACTGAACTGTTGAATAACCAAAGACTGCCTTTAAAACAACCATCCTAATATAACCGTCTCAAAGGCAAGTATTTGCAGAGGTAGCTTATCAACAGCTTATCTCAAAACTGTATCATGCATCTGACCCACTTTGCTTCTTTTATTTTAATTTGTGTTTATAGATTTTTTGATCTGCTTGTTACAGACACATTCTGCTACATTCTTAAACGGATATTTCTTTCTGAAGGGATCACTGTTCAAATATCTGTAACAGTACCTGGAGCCTGCGGCTATATCTCTCTTCATTATTTAAAGCGAAGTAAGAAACAACATATCCTGGATCCAGGAGGATATCTTCCTGCCAGGGAGGGAAGGAGCAGGAACATGCTGGAGCCATTAGGTATCAAAAGGCACAGAGGAAGACGCTCTGTTATGGATTAGTTTGCTAGTTTTGCTCCTTTTGTCTCAGCAGTATTTCAGTAACTATATATTTTACTCTGTCACCTTGTCTTCTAAAAACAGATGCTTTGTCTATTTAGACTTTTTTAAACATAACCTGATATACTTACTAAAATCTAGCTATTCTGAGCAAACAGGGCTCCAACACCTAAAACAAAGGACTTTTCAACAGCTTACTTGATGGGACACAAGATAACACATACATAGTGCATTTTAAAAGACTTAAGTACAAAACGTTCTCACTGATTAAGCTTTGCATGATCATAGCTTTACACCAAAGAGCAATATAAGTTGTAAGGCAAGCTGCTGATAAATTACTAACATTTAACAGCTCTAGGTAACTCAGTGCTAAAAGCAGAGGAAAGCAACCACATCTGTTATACAAAATCTGCTGAAAGAACCTCCAGAATTTTTCCATAATACCTCTTACTGGCATGACCCAGAATCACCCATATCTGCATGCACAGGTGCTACACATACCATTTGACCTCTGTACTTCTGGAGGGAAGGCACTTCACTTTGGGAATGGGTAAAACACTTTTCAGGCAGTTCCAAGCAGAACGTTATGTGCCAACACTGAGAACCACAAAGTTTGCGATTCAGCCCCCATTTGTGCACATGCAACCACAGACAGAATCACAAGAAACAATTACTAAAGACATTTTCAAATAATCCTGTAAGTCTCATATTTTAGCACAACAGCAAAAATATTTTATATGCTAGAAAAAGTCAATTCCTGAGCAGAGGTAAAAAAACTGTTTTCAATCAGAAAAGATTGCTGTGACTGGGTGACACAGGGACAGAATTCACGTTTGGTTAATTCTTACAATAGTCAGCAGCAGATGCCTAGAGAAACTAGAGTATGCGAACCATGCAGTACTTCAAAGAGGAAAGCAGGCAATGCCAGCATGCTTTAAGTTACAAAAAATATTCTTCTGAATTATGCAGCTACCACGACATGTAACTCAGCACTGTTAAACAAGAGACTTCAAATACGAGGAGTGTTGGTCAGAAAGACTCTGTAAGTGGATAAAGGTTGCTGATATATCCTAATACTTACAAGTTCTGAACTGTACATAAAAGATATCCAGCTTCCTATGCTTAGCCTTTTGTCTTTAATATACAAATACTAATGAATCTCTTTTTCCTTGATCTGTGTGTGATGTTGAAAAGGCAGACACTGTCATCTAATGTCATTCTTATTGGGAGGTTTAGGAATCACATTCCTGAGAAATACCTGGAAGTCTACAAAGCCCAGGGAAACAAAACTATTTTCACAATATCAATGCCTACAGAATTATGTCTTAAGCATTTATGTCCATTTTCTGATTACATTTTTTCTTTTAAAAAGAAACCCAACATCACCTTCACTAAACACATGCCTTTAGGAGTGTGCAAAAAGCCTGCAGGGATGAAGAGATGAAGCAATACTTTTCAAAATCTCCTCAAAATCTCCTCAAAATCTTCTTCCTATTTGCAAATGAATGTCATATCTGACAAAAAGTGTTTATCTCCATCTGAAATTATTCTAGCTGTCTTAGGGTCACTAGTTTGTATCAAATTCATATAAAATCTATCCAGGTCAATAAATACAGCTTGCACAAATAAATTTATATAGGGTCATAAGTGAAATTTTAACTAACCTTATTAGATGAGAACACAAAAATAAAAAGTCTGAAAACAGTTAACTCTGAATTTAAGAAACCTTCATAAGGATACTAATTCTCAATACAGATTTTTTTAAAAAGTATTGTTCTACTTATTCGTTGAACTGCTTCATATTCTTTGTAGGTAATCAGTTTCTCAGCATCTGGATATGGAAATGCACGTATTCATTAGGTCACTCTCTGAAATGCTGTACACACAGCCTTGCCAAAAATCACTATTAAGACCTGAGATCCAATGGAAATCTGCAGAACAGACAGTATTTGGCTGTGGACATTTTATCTGCTTTTCAAACCTTATTGTTGAATCAAGGAAGTTTAATATCCTAAGTAAAATGAGAAATACAAAGCTGTCACGTCACCCCATCCAAACAGGTAGACTGCAGGAAGCCTTCACAGAGCTTATCTGACTTTCTTTTGAAGCAATAACTGCCAAGAATATTTCATTCTCATGAACATAAGACAGTTTCATAGATCTCACCTTACGGATGTTTAATACTATATATTTTATACATTATAAATATGCTTCTTTAAAGTCATTAGCTGTTCCAAGGATTTCTGTTCATCTTCCCCCTCATCTCTTCTTTTCCAAGAACATATCTACAGAAATAACACAGAAAAGGTCTGGGACATGAGAGAAGAGAACCCAGATCCTTCAAGTCTCACTCACTCAACCAAGACATTATACAAAGCCCCCATACCCACAAAGAGCTGAAATTACAAGAGGAATTTGATGCAGACAAACTACATATAACTATCCAACATGGAATTGAGCCAGGACTGGCATTGGGCCAACTGAAATACGCATCAGTTTGTGAAATTCTCATTTTCTGGAGGCTGAACTGAAAATAGTACATAAATCTCACTACTAGTGAGAGTGAATGGAGACTTCCAATTTAGTTCAAGTGGAAATGTCACATTTTGCAGAGGAGCTGCACGGATACCTTTCTGGAATGAAAATACAGCATGATTACATGAACATTAAGGGATGACATTATTATTAACGAGAACAGATTTTAGGGAAAGGTAGTATATCCTTGTGTTTTTATCATTTTAGACCACTTCAGCAACAAAGTTGTTAACATTTCAAGGAATATTTTGCAGAAGCAGCACTTCCATTAGCGTATTTTCTTCTTGAGCTTACATTTTCACCGATTTAAAATATGCCAATCATTTATAAACTTGAATTCATTATTTAGAATAGCATTTATTACGAACTTCAATGTATTTCAATATGCTTATTTTTAAAAATCCACCCATAGCACTCTTTATATAAACACAGCTGAAATTAAATTCAACTGGAAGCTCAGTCTTAACAATCAAACCTTATTAGGGAAAAGTTTCTGCAATCTGTCCAAGTCTTTTATACAGAAAAAATGGTCTCTCCATTGCTGAAATGGAGAAAAAAAACATACATACAAAGTTAAAAAAAAAAAAAATCAAAAACACTTAGGGTTGACAATAGAGCATAAAGCTATTTATAACGCAAGACTCCTCAAGCCTGTACAATAACATTTGACTGAATCTTGCAGTATATCTTATTCATACAAACAACTTTTATCCTACCTTTTGTCAAATTTCAGTCTCTCAGTAATGTTCTACAGTTTCTGAGATGTCAGTGGGGGGTTTTTTGTTTTGTTTTCGGGGAAAAAACCAGCTGCTCTCATTCAAATAATTTTGTTTGCTGAAGTGAAAATGCAGTCAGACATATAACTCATACTATACAAATGGGTATTATTTAAAAATCTGTTTCATTTTTTCCTGTTTCATTTTGATGTGTTCTTTAGATAATATTTACCTTATTCTCCAAAGGATCTAACATCAAGTCTTTGTTGTAACTTACCCTTCAATAAATAATAAATAACAACTCAATAATTCAATAAATAATAACTTACAAAGTTCAGCAATACAATATCATTTTGTTCTAACATTAAAATAGCATCATAGACTGACTGTTAGTTATACTCAATATTTCTGTTAAAGCATCTCCCCATCATCAATGAAGCAGCTAGCCAAATCTCACCTAACATACAAAAAGTAACTTGCAACAGCTGAAAAAATTGAAAAGCTTTGAACTTAGCAGTAAAGAGATGACGTTCTCCTGTGGACAAAACCACAACATTTCATGAATAGACAAGCAAAATATCTCCTCAGATTCTTGAGACTCTTCTGGCATATATGGAAAAACAATGGAAAATTCCTGCATAAATCCTGAAATCAAACAGCAGTGAGGAAAACGGGCAGAAAGGTAGATAATTTCCTTTTCAAATGTAGAGAAATTAACTGCTATCAGAAGTCTTTTCCACTGATGAACTCAAGCCAAGGATATCCCCAAAATGGCCAATGCAATTAAACCTTTCTCTATTTTCTCATTTGATGACAATGTTTAAAGGTGTCGTTTTGTCACAGTACATTACGTTACCCTGGGTGAATCCTGGAAAACAAAGCTATTGTAATTCATTGTCATAAGCAAGAGATCTGCATGACTGTCTGCAGATAGTACCACAGGATACTTTTGTAGCCTCTACAACAGCTGCCTTATTATTTCCACATTTCTTTGCAAGTTCAGCATGAAAATATTTCAAGTTTTATTCTTAGATGCTATGCCAGCATAACTTTACGATCTGTTCCATTTGTATGCTTTTTTTCAGAGCTGAAAGGATACCAAGAGCAACTGACA
This sequence comes from Apteryx mantelli, assembly GCF_036417845.1. NCBI lineage: Eukaryota > Metazoa > Chordata > Aves > Apterygiformes > Apterygidae > Apteryx > Apteryx mantelli. The sequence continues at coordinate 86,517,672 of NC_089978.1, read as the reverse complement.
GTAGACCTCATGACAGTTACTGTTATCTTTACATATCCAGGCAAAATCATTTCTTTACTTATTTTGGAAAGCAAACAGCCTTTTTTCTCTCAATGAGGGCATTTTACTTGTTGATGGAACATTACCACTCCAGCAACCATCACAGTTGTGATGCATTTGTGCACATATCTCAGCTGAATTACACATAAATGAATTCTTAACCTTGTATCATAATCAAACAATGCACTTTGAATTCCTTCTGCATGGGGCCAACAGACCCCGGTACTGAGCCTCACAGAGCAGAATTTAACTCACAGCACACCTGTGCAATTAAATCAATTTTTGATGCCAGAAGACTGAGGATACTTAAGGCTGACTAGAAGTATTACGGAAAAACACCTAAAGTTTACATTTCTGCATTTTAGTGATAGCTTAAATCATTATGGTACAAAGCCTATGAAGAAATTTAGGACCTTTTGGCTTTAAAGCTTCTGCATAAACATGAACCTCTGCTATTTGAGACCTGGTACATGGGAATTTATCTCAACTAACTAGGTAGTCCGGGAAACTAAAAAGCCATAGGGAAAAATAGCTCAGATGCAGTCATTCAGACCACTGGGAGAGGCAGTGTTCAAAATTTTTCTCTCAGTCATTGTCAGCATTTTACCTCATTTTGGCCAACCTCCTCCGGCTCATAAGCAGTAGCAGCATCACAGATTACAAGGGTGTATCTACTCCAGCTTTTGTGTGATGATCTATCCTTCAAGCTTCCTTCCAGAAACTCTTACAGAATCCTCGTCCGAAAGTCAAAAGACACCTCTCTTTCCAGTCCACCCAGTTCGGAAGTCCTTCTACAGTTACGTTAGCAGTTCAGAAGACACGAGGCAGCACAGTACAGGAAAGCTCTTACGAAGCTACAGGCCTTCTATTTTTAGACGCTAATGAACACAGGTGAGGATTTCTGGAAAACTCTGGGAAACCCTTCACTGAGAAACACTCAGGCTCTATCCACAAACTGGATTGCTCTGACATTTCAAACCTTACACAAAGGCCAAGCAGTAAGACATATCGGTTGTCCAAATCTGGACACATGCATTCCCCTTTGCATGACATTAGCTTCTCTTTGTTGTAAATGCAGAAACAGAAGTCCAGGACAATAAACAAGTTACACCTCAAACATGGAGCTACCACCATTATTTATATTTCAGGTGTGAAATCCAGTGCTGCTTTAGGACGGTATGAAAAGAGTATTTTGTTTGCATTTGTTTCAGCTTTGTGGTTATTTTTTCTTAAAACCTTGCATAGTTTTGCCTTTTTTTTTTTTTTTTTTTTTTTTTTTACTCTGAGACAAAGGGTTAAATCAAGCATTGCTCAGCACTGCTCTACACAAATGTTTAATTGATTCAGCTTTCCCATGACTTTTGGGACAAACCCCTTAAAATACAGGGCAGGTAATAACCTTCAACAATTACGCAAAGAATAAGACTAGTTTTTAAAAATAAGGACAGGCGGCCACCCAAAACGGAGCAGAAATTTGAATTTTCTGCAGTCACGCTGAACTCTGGATTGCTACACGAATCCCGTGAGCACCAGCGACACCCAGGATCAGCCTGCTCCACGGCTGAACACCCTGGGCGCATGTCCAAGGCTCCTTCCAAGGGCAGGAGGCACGGGGCAGGGGCACAGAGAGAGAGGTGTGCTCCTGGAGCATGGCCCGTCCTGCACACCTGGGTCAAGGAGCTGGGAAACAGCCCCAGACCCCACTGAAATGCTGTGATCCAACTGGTGACTGACAGGTTGCAGTGCTGGCAAAAAAAATGCAGCACCAAAGTTATTAACCGCAAGTTTGGTGATTTCATTAAAGAAAGCCTGGCACATGTATCAAAGCAGGATGCCCTCTCCCATAGAAGATCCAGTTCACAGTAAGGTTCTTCTGCAAGACAGAACTCAAAATAATACCTCTGGGTCTATTTGTTTGCCTTGGTTCCAATATAGAAAACTAAAGCACGTTGTAAATATAAGTCTAACATGTAATTCATATAATTCACCTTTTATCACCTTTTTTCCCCCCCCAACTTTGGCCACTGCAATACAGATGAGCGCTTAAACATTCAGTTCAGCAACTCCTCTATGCTTATTTCCATCAAACTTCCCTTCCTAATTTTTTTATTGCTTAAAATAATTGTAGGATTCAATTACCATGATTTGCAGAAGCAAACAGTACCCCACTTAAGAATCACAACTCTTTTGCAAAATCTTCCATAGCATTACCCAAAGAGATTATTATCCAGCATTAACTTCTAGCAACACAGGTTTAAAGATTTAGCAAAGTATTTAGCAAAACTTATCTCACTTTTTATCCCAAACTAATCATACAATGAAAAGAAATTCTGTGCATTAAAAAAGGAAAGAAAAAAAGTCACACAGAGAAGGCTTTAAATTATGTCTGTTTTAATGTCCCAAGGGAGCAAGAGATGAAGTTTGTTTTCCAAATCTTCCCTTCTTGGTAGCAGAGTGAAGATTTGTATGATTTAAAACTAACTGACATGTTATGAAGAGCGTTCACTCAATTGAAATGGGCATAATTCTTTGACAGCCAGGTAACTCTGAAGTGAAATTCTGTAAAAAGATTTTCTAACATCCCCTCCTAACAATCTGAACTGTGTGAATCTGTTTGGAACAGCCGAGGCAGGTTCATACTGGAAAGACAGAAGGCACTAACGGTGCAGCCTATTTCTCATTCATCACAGAGGCTGCGCGATCCAGCACACATCGCTGCTTCTGCTATCTCTGCTGAACCTTTCCCTCCCTTCTTTAGAAACAGAAAATGATAGTATAATCTGAGCTTGTGAGACAGACAGTCAGATAGTGCTTTCAACTTCCAAGATTTCAATCAAAGATGCTGAAGGTATTCTTATACCAGGCCTTTCTCTAAACAGGTATCTGCTGTACTGCATCAGGGAACCGCACAGACTTACAGTACCAGGAGCAACAAGCCAATGGCTAAGATTTTCAAGCTAAATTGAAGTTTATTTTGACAATTCCTATAGGTATGCAAATCCCATTTAATTTCTATGTCTTTGAGACAACATGCAATACCCAACAAACATTTATAGCTCAAAGTAGCAAAATAATAAAGATGTAACACGTGGTAGAGAGAGAATTGCTGATTTATTTGATTGTGAAGAGACAGGTAAAATGGAAAGCAAACTGTGGCTCACACCATATGGTGATTTTTAGATCTCCAAAAGCACTAATCACTGCAAGGAGACATGCACTACTATCCGAAAAGCAGGGAGGAAAAGCCCAATAAAACCTGACCAATCTTTTTCTCGTGGGGAGCCCCCCCCACACCCTTTAAGAAAGTTTTTGACAAATTTCTACACAAAATATTTAACTGTTTGAAAAATAATTCCCATGTATCTGCTTCCTCCTACTACACAGTCACAAATAACATTTTGCCATTTTTACGTTGAACAAATGAAAGCTGATACCTCTGCCTTTTGTTTCCATACGCACATTTTATAAGGATGTGATATGTGATGTAGGTCTCATTTCACACAAGGTACATGACCCAATGTTAATCTTTAAGCCTGCAAGAAATCCCATTGAAGTCAAATGGGACAATTCATGAACAGAACATTACCCATTATTTGGATAATGTCCTAAAACAGGGCCAGAAATCTGCACTTGCCTTAGGAAGACAACTTCAAGTTTCTCTTTATAAAGCTTGTTGCGTCCCATGCTTATTATTTACAATCTGCTTTAGTAATTGCTATAGGAAGCAATTATTGTGCATTGTTCCTTCATTCAAGTAGAAGAGCTCAGCAGGGATACATTAGAAAAGAATGGCTTTGTAGAAGTTCCACCCATTGCTACTTTTAACCAAAATGAAAGTACAGGGCAGGCCAGACAAAAAACTACATAAAAAACACAACAGTGACAAAACTTGTTCTACAGCCCTCGGCAAGGCTGCATGTGCAGGAGTTCGCGACATATTTGAAATGCTAAATTATTCAGAGCTTATCATTTGGTCTTAATGTAACAACTAACAACATGCTTATTTTAATATACCTCCACTATTAAGACAAAATATCACAGCAGCCAAGGCATTTTAAAATATCAGCTCTGAGGCTTTTATGACTCTTTCACAGGACTTTCTGGAATTAATCTAGAAAAACAAAAAGACATCTGTGCACATTACTACGTATTACATTAAAAAGGATTTGTAAAGGCTTATCATAGGCAGCTTTTCCCAATGTCTGTTCATTTTTAGCATTACTTTGTTTCAATATTGGAAATTAAACCCATGTACCAGGACAGCGAATAAACTATTTAACAATCATTTTTCCTTTACATTCCTTTATTTTCTTTCTTATTCTTTAACATTTGTAGATTTTACATTTAAGCAGAAATCTCTAGGCGAATTATTGCTTAAAGTAAATGAAAGCTGGATGCCAAAAAACTGAGCTTGTGTTTTGTGCCAATTCATGTCTTAAAGGCAGCAGCCTCTTTTTCTTCTCACAACCCTCTGCCTTATACTTTGCACAATTTGTGCACTAAATGAAAAAGAAATCCCGTAGAGCAAATAGTTTAGCATGCAATTAAAACTCCATAACGCATACACAAAGGGGGGGCAAGTACAGCAGCTTTAAAAAGCAAAATCACAAAAGACTTAATAAATTTATATTTTAGTAAGCCCAGACTCTTTGTATGTCTGGGATAGGAATTCTTTTCTTATGTAAGAGCTGAACAATTCATAAGATTTCTCTCTGCTAGATTCACATTAAAATAACCCCATGTGAATTCACTAGGAATGCTCATGGGCTGAAAAACCCTACGTTTCTTAAAAGCTTTGTTAGATTGGAGCCTAACAGACAATAAGCAAAAGCATTAGTACATACCCAATATATACTCTTTCCCCTACTTTCCATGCCTAAACCATTTAAACTCCTGAGGGTGCAGGAACTAATTAAGCTTTTAATTCCCTCAATGTTTTTGCACAGGAATCTGTTGGCTTAGCGGACTTTCAACAGCTACTTTGTTGTCTTATTTCCGATGCTTAATGAAGAAAGTCCTATTTCTGATTCTCCCTTTCGCTCTGGTCTTACCTAACAAATATTGCTCTACCTATCTGTTACCTGTTACTATACTGCAAGAATATTACTACAGAAAGTACTGTCACCTTGGGATGTCTCAAGTATAATTTTACAGTAGGAAGTTAAATTTCAGATGTTCTTATTACTGATAGTTTATTGAAACTAAAAGTCTAAATAAAACAAAAAAACTTAAATAAAAATAGAAAAAAATATATTGCTACATTCGTTCACTTAATCTTTTAACTGTGGCTTAATTTTATTTGCTGTTGAAACTAGGTCTTCAGTCAAGAAGAGAGAATGTTTTTCCACATATGTAAATAGTTAGAGTAAATTTAGATTGTTTTCATCAATGTTTTTAGGAGTAGGTGGAGGGGAGGGAACAGGGGAAGAAGAGTTGAGATAAAACAGTGTTTTTTGCCTTATAAGTTGGTGGGGCTTGGAAAGGGACAGGGAAGAAATGCTGGTTTTACATGGACGCTGATATATGGGCGCTGACCCAACTGCAAAGTAACTGAAAAAGTACATCCATCTGTGACATACTTCTCATCACAGTGTGGGCTCACTGCTGAGTATTGCAAAAGAGAGGTTTTTTCTTTCCTCCTCTCACAACTTCTTAGTCACACTAACTTTCTATGAAAAATGTTTTGTAATATATGAACAAAGTATTTTTGGCAAAGAAAGAGCAATTATTTTGAACACAAACAAGCTCAACACATTTACCCACAAGTACTTTTTCTTTTCAAAACAAAACAATGTATACATATTTTGCAATAATTGCTATCTGAAAGACCCTCAGATTTTACAGAAAATGCTACATCAAGATAAAAAGATTTTTGAGATAATCTATGCTATTATGTTAATTCTGAATTAAAACAATGGTTTGCTTTAACTAGAACCAATAAAGTTAACTATAACTCTGAGTACTATACAAGAAGAAAAGTAAAGCTCCTAATTTCCTGAAAAGTTTCTGACAGTACAAACTCATATCGGGGGGGGGGGGAATGTCTATTCTCAGAATGCATGTGCAGATACCACTGAAAAGAAGAATAAACTCACTACAGTGTCAAAGCTATGGTTAGGTTGATGTCACAAATAATTCTGAATCTCTGCACTGTACATACCTTATTAGCACAAAAAGAGTTATTTATTGCTGACAGGAAAGGTACAACTTTAAAAAACTGTATGCTTATGGATTCACATTTTCTTGTTGAGGTATGCACAAAACCAGGATGATTTTAATTTTGCCAAACAAAGACAAACTGTGCTACCTTTTTCTTCTGAAAAAACAGTGAGGAAATATAGAAATCTACTGTTTATTTGTAGCTTCCTGAGTAAAAGATCATGGAAAAACTGTGAAAAATGTTCCAAGTCATGTCAAAATGTAAAATAAACAAGTCTTGTAAAAATCATCCAAATAAACTATAGTTTATGATGGAGGATATTTATATTTCGTACCTTTCTTTTTAATCTCACAGTATTTGGGCACTGCACACTAGGCCCTAACTGTTTTTCAAACCCTCAGAATTGTTTCCATAACAATTCTCAGGATGCTGAAAATATTGGCTCCCTGCTTCAACATCAAGAAGAATTAATTCAAATTGAAAGATTCAAATCCTTTTTTTCCCCTCACACTTTTAACAAAGAAATTGTAACGAGGTACACAACTGTAATTATTGCACATCAAGTTCAATAAAACAATTTGTATTGCATAACGATATCAGATATTTTTCCAGCTTGCAAAAAAAAAAGAAAAAAATTGGATGCATTTCCAGAGAGTATGAACCTTAAAAGTTTTGACACGCCTCACAGGAAATTGATTTTCTACAAAAACTTTGGAAAGGATTAGATCTGGATTCCTGTGTAAGATATTTACATTCCATTTAGGTCTAAACCTACAACATGACCCACAGATGAGAACATAGTGTATATATATTAAAAAAAAAAAAAAAAAAAAAAAAAAAAAAAAAACCACACGTTGGACAAGTCGGAGTCAAATCAAACTTTGAGAATACAAGTCCCAGAGGAACAAAACGGAAGATAACAAAACAAACAATTTAAGAGTTTATCGTTTTTTTTAAAGTCTCCTTATTAAGCACTCCGTAATAAAATTACTTTCACAGCAATTGCTTGTCTTCTATAAATCTTGACAGACATGTAAAATGGCAATCACCCACCTTATCTCGCCCCAATTATATGCTCATTTTTCAAGGAATGAATAAGAAACATTTCCTATTCAACAGGTTTACTATGAATTCATGCCATTATAGAGGGGCTAGTTTTACAGAGTTGTGCCAATATCGTCAACCAGAGCTCTTTGAAAACTGGCTTTTGAGAACAGGCCTCTTTTTCTGGACTACAACCAAGATTGGTTTCGGGGGGCAAAGAATATATGTGACTACAAGACAAAGCCATTGGCAGTAGGAATGATGTTTTTAAAACCAGAATTTAAAAACAAACTGGCAAAATGCCCAGCAGTATAATCCCCTGTTTCAATACATCTTCAGGGCCTGTAACTTCAAGCCTGTCTAGGTGGAAAATAAAACGTTTCTATGAACGCACGAATTAGCCCTCTCGATCAAGGGTGTTGGTCTCCAGGCGGGAAATGACCCTGGACATAATTCATTGCCCCAGATGGTAAAAATCTTGTAGTTGCTAGGTGTGTTTTGGCTTCCTTCAGGAATCTAGTCAACACTGCTTGAACGCTTGCTCCTGGGATCCCTTCTTGAGCAGACACTTGGGCAAAAACCCCAGAGCGGGCTGGCGACTGTATCGGTCCAGGACCCACTTTACGAGGCAGCGTGCGCAGGACCATGTCAGGTCACGCTCCCCTTGCCAGGCCCCGGTGTTGCAATGCCGGCGCAGCACCATGCACCCTCATGCTGCCGGCCCTGGCACACAGCAGACAACCGGAGCCTCGTGGCATGCAGCCTGTAAGGCGGGTTTCTCCCTACACTGCAAATATTACAACTCTTACACCACCTTTAAAAGTATATTGGAGAGCTGCAGACACGCAGAGGGGCCACACAGAGCCAAATGAGTCGAGACCTGTAACACCATATTTTGCACTACTCAAGAGCTAGCGGGTGGTTTTCAACTTTAGGACCCTGCCTTGCCTCCCACATGGCAGAGTGCCTCTATGAAGAGAGGTTCAAGCACAGCTGAAGCAGCCTCACTTGAAATTAAATTAGATAAATCAGCGCAGCCTACATCAAGGCCCACAATGAGAATCAGTAGTGTCAGCCAGCCTGCAGCAGCCAAATGCCGCATGTGGTGCGCACAGGGACCCCATGGATCAGCAGGTACCTACAGAGACCTGTGGGACAGGTCCTGAGCCTGGGATGTGCCCAAGTCCCACACGGGCTGATGGGGCCAGACCGTCCTGGAAGCCAGGGGAACTGGGATGTCTGCTCAGAGGGCATCACAAGGACATGACAGACATAGCCGAAATGAAATTTCCCATTCTTTGAAGAATCACACCCATATTTTTTTTATTCTTATGTCTGATGTGAATATTTGTACCATTCCTCATTAGCAAATGCTACTTCAAGTTTCTTGGAAGAAAAATTCTCTTTTTAAATTTTATTTTATCAAGATTTGCCGCAAAAATGTCCAAACAAGCATAACTTCAAATGACAGTTCACAACATTACTGAGGGAGTAACATTTAACTAAAGGGAGATATAAAAACAGTCAGCTTAAAAGGGAGAGAAATAATCTGTTCTTCACACCTTCTATAGATAGGACACAGAGCAACATAGACAAGCCTTAAAAAAAACTTCCCAATAGTAAAGATAAGGCAGCACTAGAGCACGTTGCCTATAGAAATGAGAGTTTTCATCAGCAGCAGCAGTCAAGAAACTGTTCAGGAATGCTACAGAAATGGGACCACCTGTTGCTGTAGAAAAGAAGGTGGCCTAGTGACCACATTAGCTCTTGTCTTCTCCACACCTGTTTTTAGTCCAGTTTCTATATAGATGAGCCTTACATGATCACACTGTGCCTATCCCTCTCCCCAGTAATTTCCAAAGCCCATTAGCTTTGGTTTCTATTCAGTTCAAAAGAAGGGGAGAGGTCTCAGAGACACAAACTTCCTAGCCTCCAACTTTTAACATGTCTAATCAATACCGCCCTCAGTGGGAAGGCTGGTGCAACCCAGTCCCTCTTCTGTGCAGACACAGCATCAGATAGCTAGTCAGGACATGAGTATTTCTGACCCAGTTAAAGCTCATGCTACCATTGGCATATGAGAAGTGCTATGAAGTGCTCATGCTACCACTTGCCTTTTTCCCGAGAAGAATGAAGTGGGCAAGGCAAGGGGCGAGGGAGAGCTAGTGGGCTGAGGAGGGAAACTCAGCAATTCTCCTGGAGGACAGAGTCCTCTGACCCTACCTCATCAGTTCTGTGATCTCTTCACATAACAGCAAACATCATTAATTTTGAGTAGCATCTAACACCTACAAACTCTCAGACGTGCTTTTGCTGAATATCCTTTCTTCTACTCCCTGTTAACGCTTTGAAAAATAAAAGTGATAATCAAAGTCCTGTCTCAGTGCTCAGTCTCTCTTATAAATGATCAAACCCTCTTTTTTCTGTATATTAAAAATGTCCCTGATCACTGCAGACTGGTGCTATTCTCCACCAGTTTCTTGCTCTGAAAATGGTAGAGTCAATAATGAAGGAAAGAGTGGGGAATTGTTCAGACATAACTGAGTAAGGCTAAAGAGATAAACGTATGGCTCCTTGGCTGTTTCCTACATCTCAGCAGAAGCTCAGCACCGGTATTTTCAGAACAAATTGCTCTCCAGATTGGGAAAGTTGGTTAAACAAAAGCATATAGGATTTCACACTTTTCAAAGAGACCAACAACATGTACCTTACAGGGCCTTTTACTAATATACGGCTTTGATTTTTCATAAAATACTAGCTCATCTTAAGCAAAAGTGTTTGTATTGAGTAACAATCCTCAACACACTATGTAAGAATGTTAACAATAACATATTAAGTGGCTGAAAAATTACTTTACCTTCCAAATAGTCTTTCAAACAAACCATGTCACAAACATTTTGTGCAGTTTAAACCCTCAAACACATTGACAAGCCAAAAGGGATACGTCAAGCAAAATTTGGCTCAAAACTAGGTTTCGTTAAACAATTTTTGTTGCATAATTTTTATTAAAATTATTTACTTAAGAACAACAGGAATGCTCCTGCAATGAGATGAATGGTGTTGTTTGTTATTTGTAAACTCCACTGGAAATAGTTTTGGGGTTTTTGAAAAAAGGAAATATCTCTCTGCAGTGCTTATGCCTAAACATTTCTGTAATGAAAATTTGAAAATGAGGCAGACTTTCCTTCCAAGTTGAGAAAAAGAGGGACCAGAGAGAGGAACACAGTATGAAAAGTCTCTTGCTCATTTTTACTCATAACAAAAGCACTGAATTTTACAAAAAGATAACTATACATAAATAAAAGTCTGTAAATACTCTCAAAAGGTGACATGATCCTCTTTAAGTAAGAATGTAATAGATATGCAGATAAATAAGAAGCTTTATCCATGGCAAGATAGACATTTTGTTTTAAGATATAGTGTCACTATGAAGGAGAATCAGGCAGACGGTCTGTCCCACAGGTCAGACACTGCAGTAAAGACAGTTCTTGCACCACAAGCAATGAAACTTTCTGAAGAGAAATCAACAGAGAATCTGAGCTAAACGAACTAAACCTGTTAAAAAATGAGTGGAGAAATCAATGTCTCCTTTCACAAAAAACAGGAATTAGACTTCGCCAACTTTCTCTCTCTCTCACGCTTTCAAGAAAAAAGTCTACTTTCAGCCAAAAAAGAGAAACTGGAGAAAATTATGAGCAACTGACAGTGAAGGCGGGCTATTTAATTTAAAAGCAGCTATTAGTAGCCGCATGCTGAGCTGGCACCTTATGTGAGTAAGGGGCTCACCTGTATGTTGGGCCAAGCATAATCCACCTGTTCCTCTGAATCCCAGACATAAGGCAAGACATCACTTGGGGTAACAGGGAACCCTGAGTCTAAGTATAATTTAAAAAATAAACAAATAAAGTCAACAGGCAGGTTCTCTACAACCCTCAGGCAGATGGCAGGCACGAAGGCTGGAAACCCTAGGAAAAGATACTGGCACAAAAGGAGCAAAAGGAGTGCTGGCACATAATCTTCACCTTCCCAAAAAGGCAGTTTGAAGGACTTTATAGGACCCAGTGACAAACTCGCAAAGCCAGCCAGAGATCAAACTGAGGCTGCAGCTACCTGCACGCATGCAGAACAAAACACCTTACAAAGCTTTCCAGGAGGAAGGGAGGTATGCAAACAAAAAATAACGCCTGGCAAGCCTTAAAGGGACTACACTACACCTCTGAATGGCAATGACATATTTAATAAAAGTAGAAAAGGGAATCCAGTTCTGACGCATGAATACTGAAGGACTTGTATTTTTCTTAATGCCAGAAATTTAAGGAAACTGAGGAGGTGACAGCATTCAGCTCTAGTTAGAAGGAAATTGTGTCACAGTAAAACATTTTTGCAAGGCACACAATTAAAAAAAGTCCTAAGTAAAGCTGACAAAAAAGACCAAGAACACATCCCTTCCGTTTCTCTTCCCACTATTTATTTATTTCCTGGCAGATGCAGAGAACTGCTGAACCAGCAACTTTCTTGGCTTATTGAAATTGCCAGCTGGAATCAAAAGGAAGAAAAAGAGCGGAGCAGGTGGAGCAGCATAGGAAGAGGAAGGGGGAAGGGCAAAAAGAGTCATAAAAATAGCCCCACGGAGCAGAGAAAGAGACTCACCTTCCCCTTTCGTTCCCCTCTACTCATTAGCAAGGTAACTTTTAAAATGCTGGTCTACAACAGTCTTTTCTCCCATGCCCAAATTACTATTTAATAACAACATTCGCTCTAAGATAAAGTTCACAGTAGAAGCAATGAATCCCAATTTTCTTTGGACCCTTGTCTTGAGGTGATATTCCCATACAGATTCCCTGATGTTGAATATGGGTTGAGTTCACCCTGGGAACTTTCCCTCAGCAGGAAAACTAACAGGGTCACCTCTTACCAAATGACCAATGAACAGATTAAGTTCCTAAGAGTTATCCAAAAGACATAACTGTTAGGAACTTCATGTCTTCAAAGCTTCTCAATTTGCTGTGAAATTTTGTTGAAATAGTTAACAGATTCAGAAGTTATTACTGGGGTGAACCAACAGCATTATTGCACAAACCTCATTTTCTTTCGCAAACCAGGAAAAAGCCCAGCCCACAGCTGATCTTACCTACTATGACATGGGAAATTGGTAAATTTTAGATTAAGACAGATGAACAGAGAGGACCATAACTCTCACTTGTGCTCATTCTTAAGCTGAAACTATACAGTTATGTACTAAATGGCAAGACCTGTCAGGAATATATACATGTGGCTAGCTATATAATGATAACAACAACAACAAAAACCAAAAAACCCACATTTGTTGGTAAGTCATTCTCAGCAGGAGATGAAAGCTGGTGTTGCATAAAAAGCATGGTGACACATTAAGCAAGCTCCTATCGGAGAACCAGTGAAAATTTCACATACAAAAACTCAAGTGTGTCTTGAGCTGTTTAACCTTCTAAAAACCATCAATCATGAGATGCTGACAGTCTACTTTGGTATCTAATGAGACTAATGGATGTACACAAAAGGATATAACTAGTTATCACATTCTGCTTGCAACCTTGTTGATAAACAAGCTACTTTTGCCAGGGAGGAAGGAGTAGGCTGGGCATTTTGATTGCAAGTGAGCACTTCTGGAATTCCACTCACAGCAATCCTCCCAGACAGACTACTAGAAAAGCCTAACACAACAGAGGACCAAATATATCATAAAAAGATATTAACACCACAGACGGGCAAAGCTGTAACAGAACAGGAGCATCAGCAGCAAAGCAAAACAAACATTCTGTATTTCACATTTCATGGGAAGGAAAAGTATTTTAGATCAAAATTACTTAAGCAGTAAGTTTGGGAAGTGGTTCACTATGGTAATGTATATTAGCTAATGATTCAAATTCACCTTTCCCTAGGAAGTACATAACTCTGCTGTGCTTTCTCATTACAAAACTATAGCCCTGTCCATAATACAGCAGTGGTGAACTGGTTTTGAAATGGCTTAATGCTTTTACCTCTTCTATGAATGAAAATTGCTATACAATATTGCTCGGAAAAAAGCGGTGTCCTGCAACGGCCAAAACAAAACAGAAGTTCAAATACTTAGAGTTGGTCCAAATGATTTCATTACTCCAAACAAACTAGGTGCTTCTCTGTGCTCTGTACAGTCACATATTAATCATGCCACTCACCTAGAAGGGGCTGTGGAACCACAGAAATGTTGTTTTGGGCAATTGCCAGTTTGACCATAGGACAGTTCTGCAACTATCTATTGAAGACATTACATATTAACAGAATTTTCCAATTAGAAGAGAATTGAGAACAAGGAAAACTAGATAGCACCACTAATCCGTTTCTTTAATGTACTTCGCATCTACAGCCCTTGACACATTACCTTTCTCTTCATTAGAATATGTCAAACTCTTGCATATTTTGAAACTAAACTTACACTTGAATGACCAAGTTACTAGAAGGACCCAAAGCTTACTGTGTCTGTCTCAGTATTAATTTGATTGTGTTACTAATATTTTTACATTGATGCTGCCAAATAATTTAAACTCTATAGTGAAGAACAACAAAAAAAAAATCCACAATCTTATCCTTTACTTTTGCCCTTTTGGATATTTCACCTACTGAGAGTTGTTTACTTTAAGATCTGTCCCTCAGTATCTGAACAGAATACCTTTACCCCAATTCTGGAGTGTCCTACTTATGTTATAGGGCTTAAATCTGGTAGTTATAGTAAAATAAAGCACCTTGCCGGGCTGAGCCTGAAGTCTTATCTCTCATACACATCCCCTGCAATCAAACACGTGTATGGTAAATAATGCGGTCTTTAAAGAGAGTTAATTAACATTTCCTGAGGAAATATTCCTTAGGAGAATATTCTCCTCAAGAAGAACAGTTTTGATTTAGATTAGTTCAAATAAAAGATATAGTTATTATGATGCAGCTGAGAACAGAGAGAAGGAAAATAAAATGACTGAAAACTCAATGCAAATAACATTAAGAATTATTTTCTTTCTGACATCAGTATGGTTCAAGGCTGCTCTTTCTTATCCTGAAACAATATTTGCTCTGGCCAGTTAAACTGGGGCCTATCATGCTGTGAGGTACCAGACTTTATAACACCATTACATCCTAACGCGTATCCTGGTTCCTTCCTCTCAAAATACTCAATGTGTTTCGAGAGGCATGACTTCATGACTGTATTACTTTACAAGTATAATATATCTTCAGGATAATAATTTAGCGCTGTTTTTAAAAAAGTCTGTAGCTAAGTGTGGCTAGCACCAGGTTACAATATAAACACACACAAAAAAAGCCAAGCATATTATTTGTTACAGTGGTATACTCCCATAATATATCAGGTCTAGAAAACGGAAAGATGAGACTCCTTGTTTCTAACTTTGCCATTTCATGAGAAACTCAGCCTAAAAACTGGGTAAGCTTTCGGCTGTGCAGTGTTTTTGGTTTTGCTTTTTTTGCTATTGACATGCATTTCATGACACTGCTCAAGGACTCTGTAGGAAGCTCCAGACATCAGCATAATTTTAAACCTTACGTTATCCCTTTTTAAAGGTTACCAGGTTCCAGTCTGTTTCATGTCCTAGCTGCAGTAAACATTTATATTTATAACATGCTCATCACCAGGGTATCTAAAGTATCTAATAAAAAACAGAAACAAGCAGCTTCCTGGTTCCTGCCTTTTATTACTCAATAACAGAGAACAGCAGCTGACAACAAAATTGGGATTTTTTTTTTTAATTTATTTTTGCCTTCTCATCTTCTACCAAACAAGGTATCCTCCAATGCACACGCTGGCCACCTTGCTGATTCTTTCAAGCCTTCTCTCCAGCCTCCTTCACAGCCACAGATTCTAACTAGATTCACTGCTGTCCTACTATTTCCTAGGTTTCTCATACTCAGATAATGTCTCCACTTTTCTTATTTCCTTATAAAGAGAAATTAGTATCAGTCTGTCTGTTCTTGATGCTTCCTACCAGAAACATAAGAGATCCCATGTAAGCATCAGAAGCACAAAAAGCTGTAGGAAGGCATCAACACTACAGTTATCAAACCCAGAAGCAAACCAGGCAGGTAGGCTTGAAGTCAGTCCACTATGTTCTAGAGAAAAATGCTATTATTTTGAAATAGCCTTGTATTCGGTTTCTTCCTCTTATTCCGTTTCAGAAGAGAGTTACTGTATTTTGGGCCCAAAGGAAAATTTTCAGGACTCCTTTCTACCATTAATACTGAATTCAGAGTCTATAGAAGAGAAGAACGGATGGTTAGGAATATTCCTGTTAATATGGGACATGTTCACATAGCTAAGCATAAGTAGGAGAACATTTCTAGCAGTCACTGTTATCTAAGTCTTCCAAAGCTTCATCAATGATAGAAATAGAGACTTAACCTTTTTTGCTTCTAACGTCTCAGGATAAGAATCAATTATGGACAACTCTGCATGGCAGATCTGATGTTCAGTACCTCCTACCCCTCAATCTTTTATATTTAAAATAGTATTAACAGAACAAAAAGAAGAAAAATGTAACATTCTGAAAGAAGCGGTAAGAAGTTCTTCAAGTTGCTAAAAATGACAAGAGTTAGTATCCAAGAAGTGATGGTAAACATGCATGGAAACCCTGACAAATCCTCCTTAGATAGATGGCAGGCACCACATCTACTCATCTTTCAACCATAAGTTTTGTTCAAAACAAAGTGTTTTGGTTTAGTTCAGTAAACTCAAATGATGTTTTTTTTAACATTTCCAAATCAATTTCTTGTGTGACCATTTCTGATATTTCAACTTTGCCTTATGACCAGAAGAAATTCTGGTATTTTCCATGAAACTATAATTCTGAGTTTCATTCAGCTTTGCAGACAAAATGAGACCTTACTAATACAGAAAAAAAGAGAGACACTACAACATAAGATGCATTTTTTACCACAAGTAGAAACCAAATACAGCCTGCATTTCCCATTTCATTAAGTAATTTTTTCTAAAAAAAGAATTTCTTCCTTTGCCAATTTGATCATGAGATTTTCTAGATTGGCAACCCCAAAAACCTGACGCTCCCTGTACCAATCCTGTTTTATCACACTTGGCATGTTTTCCGAGTTCATTTTCCTAGTAGCTTACAACTACAGCAGGTGTTTTTAAAAGCAACGCAGCAAACGTCTAAAACATTTCCTCTTTAGTTGTGCAGTTATCTTCATCAATATGACAGTAATTAAAATCTTCTTTCATTGAGAGTTCTGAGATTATTTTTATAAGACTAAAGAGTTATCATAGGATTTCTTAACTCAAGGCGTAACCATGTTAGCTGATTACTTCATTGCATATAGTGTGCATAGAGGACACATTCTGCCCTTCTTTCACATTCCACCCCACTTAACTATAGTTCCAATCAACGCGTCACTTGTAAAAGCAGCTTAAATTTCTCCCTTCCACATCACTAAACAAAAACCTAAAATTATAATTTCATCCAACATGTTTGCACCTTATGTGTTGAAATGCATCACTTAGTGAGAATCTGCTTGTTTGTGTCTGAACCGTGTGCTCATCCTCAATTCAGCTAAAGAACACAGGATCTCAAAGAGCAACATCAAGAGAATCAAAGACTATATTGTCTCCAGTGACAATGGCCAGTATATGCCAATATTTTATAGCACATTTAATAGCCCATCTTGTATTTGCATTTTCTTCCACGTAGGTAGCAAAGGAAAGGCAGCCTACATCTAAGGAAACAGTAAGATGCTCTTTTAAAGGCAATAATTCTTCAAAAAGGAGAGAGAAAAAAAACTACTGGATTGAGGTTGCTTCCCTCCCCATTTATTTTTGGCATTTTAAACCTCTAAGTACTTCACTCAACCTTTTACTGTTTCAAGTTGGTAACAAAATAATTCTAACTGTATTTGTTAGTTCATAGCTCTCGTCCTGTTTTCCAAATGATTAGACACATCGTTTTATTCTGAAAGACCATCATCTTGGCTTCCTTGGGACATCATTCTGTAAATTATGCCAGAAGTAAATAACGCATTAAACGTGAAACGTTACCTACCTAAGCTGATCCAAAATGAAACATTCTTCTTCTCTGATAAATGTTTCTTGGGGTAGAAAGGGAGACTTTAGGGGGTGTGTGTGGGGGGGGAATCTGAAAGGGTGATGCCAAAAACCTTGAAATTTAAAATAATAATAACAAAAAAGTAACTCTTTACAGACATTTGCTACCAAAGGTATAATTCAGCTTCATGACTCATATCATAATGAGCAGGCAGACACTAAGGGCCACGTTTTACAGTCTCAATTCTAGTTCAGCTTCTGCACCTAGTGTTTCCCATTAGCCGATTCTAAATTTTCAGTGCCACCAAGCCAACAGTAATTATAAAATCTGAATCCAGTGTTTCAAATATGGCTCTGTTCAAAAGATTAGCTCCTTACCATCCCCTGTTAAAGAACAGGACGACACAAGCTGCACATTCAGATTACAGGATTATGCACATACAAACACAAGATACTACAAGGACCATTTGCAGCTTTTTCTGAGAGGGAAGACTGCTTGTGGCTTTGAAAAAATCTGTGGAGTTCAAAAATAAAGCAGCAGAAGAAAGCACTGACTGAAAAATGTGCTTTGATAGCCATGCTACTTAAAGTTTCTCAAGACTTTTCTTTCAAAATATGTTTGTTAAAGGTGCTCCTCTAAGTGGGACATTCTTGTAACTGTGCTCCTTAATTTATATTCATTAGAAAGTCCCATGAATGACTCACCCAGGTACAAAGAGACCATGTAACAGTCAAAGTGCAATTTCTTGTTAGTTTAAAGTAGGCCTAGCTTCAAGCGGAGATATTTCATGTCCTATTGCATGTCTCTCTACCATTCAACCCATCAAAAAGTTCATCATAGCCCCTTCCTCTTGTTCAATCCTTCCCACCCCCCCAACATTCATAAGTAGACTTGTCTGGGTGGGAGTACTCTGAAAGCTAGCACCTTCCACTGATCTACTTTAACTCCATGCCTCTCAGTTAAAGCACATTAAAGCCCTTTATAAAACAGTTTTATACTAGCTTAACATTGCCTACGGTTTGAGAGGCAATGCTGACTCAGGAATATCTGTTCATGCAGTGTCCACCTACTCCAGCTGCTTCCACCCAGGTTAAGTGACATTACAGCATTGCTTAGAGTACTCAAGCTGGCCTCACAACGTAGACATGCTCTACATGGTGTGACAACATGCTGGAGGGGCACTTCTCAGAGACAACTTCTTAAAATTCCTCTTCAAATGGACCATCCACTCTAAAACAATACTCAACATGAAGCATCTTAACCTTAATCCATGCAGGACAGATTCAATGGCAGAAAGAACTTACTTAAAACATTACATAAGCCTGAAGAGATATGACCTTAATTTTACTTTTGGTTTGTATTTGAACTATCTACTTATTTTTCTAGATAAAGATCTTATTAGCTGGTCATCATTAAAGCATGTACAATCTTTTTTTAAATAAGCATAGCAACATTTTTGTTTTTACTAGCAAGCAAGCTGTGTTTTTCACAGAAACACAAAATAGTTGGGGTTGGAAGGCACCTCTGAAAATCATCCAGTCCTTTGCTAAGTTTAGCTCAACTAAATTCATGTTCTCAGAATTTACACCAATCCTTCTTTGTGGGGGTGTCTGCACTAGATGCAGCCATTAAAATAGATGAATTCGATGCATAATCCCTCCCTTGCAAAACAGATTATGAACAAGATCAATCAACATGGATATAAACTTTAGAATATTGACAGCATAATGTTGTAGATGCACACTTAAAAGAGGGTTTAGTGAACCCACCGCACTTATCTGACTGCCACGACAAAAACATATGTAACAACAACAACAAAAAAAAAAAGTCAGAGAAGAATTTAGGTTTCCTGGATCATTTTACAGCAATCTGTCATGAAGTATGAGAGCATAAATTCCTCTTCATCCTAGTGGATCTTTTACCTCCATCCCTCTTGGATAGTTTTTGAAGATTACTGGCACATCGAGTTTTTATTTCTTTGGAAGATAAGGTTAAAATGGCAGACCCTGATCACGCTAATTCTCACCATCGTGTTGGAAGTATATGACAAGCAGTTCTGGAAGTCTCTGGTTTTAGAGACCAATTTGAAACACACATGAGAAAGAGGAAATACCAGCATCTAGAAATCTTTTACTGTGTAGCTCAACTCCGAGGCACTCAAAACTACTAACCACATAAGAGTTTATGTCTATGATAGTTTAAGAGATGTACTAGGACCTTTGAATGTTTCTTAATGGAACATATCATCAAGATTGCCTCATGAGAAATATTACCCTTTACCTTGGTCTAATTTAGGAGGGTTTTTTTAAGTAATACTACTATGTTATTTACATCTGGATTTTGCATATTCCTACTTACATAAATACAGCTTATGACTCTAAAAAGACAATGACAGGTTAGGGAACTGTGGCCAGAACTACTGGTATTGAAATGTCAGTTTTCCTTTTCTCTTCTTGCTATACTGCTTACTCAAACTGTACCCCCCTTTTGTTTCTTCCTCACCTAAAGATGGCAGTAGGATGCGATTTCTCCATGTGTACTCCTACCCAACATGACTTTTTTGATGGACTCATTGTTATTCAGTTTTCTAAATCACATTTTCAGACTAAGAGCAACTTAGCGCCAAATTCCGTAACGGTATACAACAGAGTTAAGTTTATCTTTCATAAAGAAATGGTAAATCCAGAATTCCCTCTCTCAAAAAGCTCATATTCTAGCCACAGTTCTTATTTCTTTTTGTCTAGGGAAAAGGTTTTAGGCTGACAGATAATCCCATTCCTGCTATCATACAGGCAGTAATTTAGGCTTAAGAAAAAAAATGTAAACAAAAGTCAACACCTTACTGGCATTTCTCTAGTGAAATACAAGTTTGGCAATTTTTTAAATAAATTCACACTTCTGCTTTTTGCACACAAAATGGTTAAAAAAATTCATTGTAACTATGGAAACAAGTCACCGTAAACACAAATTAACTCACGAACCATGTGGAAGAAAAGCAAGATCACTGGTCTGCATTCTCTATTCACACAGATCTAGAAGGAGAGCTCCAACTAAATAATGCAGCATCTGTGTAGCTACAGCATCATACAGTCAGTACTTGGCATCCCTGGAGCTCAAAATAATGCAGTTCGTTCATTCATAGAGGAAATAATGCATTTTCTTAATAAAATTGGATCTCTGCTGATATAAGCCTACAAATAAGATTAAGGTTAATAAAACTGGAAATTAATTTAAATGTACACATCATACAACAAAGTATGAATTAATCAAGTAAATCAAAAACTAACATAAAAGAAGAAGTATTTCAGCATAAAACTTGAGTCCTATCAGCCTGCTCCCTAATTTCTCAGTCAAGAATCTTCAGACACACACAGTAATACTGATAAATACTAAAACTAGCACGATACCTCTCCTTTGCAAGTCAGTGGGTGAAAACTACATAAAGTACTATTTTATATGGAATCTATAGATCAGTCTTTGTATACCTAATGAAATGCGTTTTGGGATAACGTAATCCAAGCAGCAGATGCTGTACTCACTGCTGCTTAGCTTTAAAATCAGGTCACACTTGATTGCCCAAAACGAGACAATGCAAAACAACCATAATAGCCACCTGGGGCGCAGCAATTAGTGTGGGGTATCAACATCCTAATACACTCAGGGAGCATAAATGTAATGAACCATTACTGACAACCTGACAGACTCCTCAGCTTTGCATACACCCTTTGAGATCACCACCATCTCATTTTTCTCAATGGGGTCATACCAAAGGGGCATAGCCATCCACCTAACCAATCAGAGTCCTAAAAAAAAAAAAAAAAAAAAAAAAAAAAAGCTACAAATCCCCAAAATAGTTTTTTCCTATGGACATGCTAATCTATTGCTGTCATCTACTAAGGGTCATCAGCAGTCCCTCTTGCTCCAACATGTAATCATTTTGCCCTGCTAGCGTCCCTTTGCCTTCTTTCTCCCCTAATAATGTGTTATCAATATCATTCTATGTAACAAAGTATTCTTCGGGATCGCCTTTGCTTCAGTGATATCTTTGCAACCCCAATGAGTTCAGAATGTTTATTTTTTAGAGAATGTTTTTCCTTGGGCTAAATTTGGTTCCTTTTTCCTGTATTATGAGCCAAAACATAGGAAACACCATTTAGAATTTGACCAACATGGGTAAATCCACTAAGTGCACCTGATGCTGTTCAGTTTCCTCCATTTCTGACAGTCTGCATAACTGCATGTCGCATGACTAGTCTCTTCCTTCCTTCTTTGACATAAAAAAAACCCAACAATCCTAGCATGGATCTTTCAGGCAGCAGACTGTAGGCATTTTACAGAGCTACTTTACAAGCCTCTGGTGAAAGATCTGCCACAGACTTTGTGCAAGTCTAAATAAAATATGTTAATGGTTCTGCCTTTAACCACATTATATGGATAGTCAAAGACTTTCAGCACACAAGGGAGGTATTATAGTTCAAAAAAATATGCTGTTCTGTTCCGTCATATCCAGTTCAGTCCTGTAAACTGTCTTAGAATTCTAATTTTAGTTACAACTTCAACCATTTTTTCAGAACTGAAATAATTCTTAGTAATTCTTCAATCTTTTCTTTAAAAAAAGTCAAACAGGTACAATCTCTGCTGTATTCTATTGCTCAGCAGAACAGCTGATTTTAACAAAACTCTGTTTAGCAGAAGTTCAATCACTTCATTCTTAGCAAGACTCAGAGCTCTTGGGTGCACACCATCTGCTCCTACTGACCTGGTTGCTCTTGGATTTTTTCAATTTATTCCAGCATTTCCTTTGCTGGCACGTTCTCTCCCATTACCTCCCTGTTCTCTATTACCTAGCCTGCTTCACCTAAACAACCTCTTGAATCATGCAACTAACCCTAAAACAAAACAAAATCCTTGCCTGTTTGTTGCCTGGAAGCACATGCCATTGTTTTTCCCTACGGCCGTTGCCATATTCTACAACAGCCCTCCAGCCTACGTGCACCCACCTGATTTTTGTCTAGACCGCAAAACTCAATGTTACAATTAAAGAGTGTGGAAGGCCCTTTCCCTTGACATTTGAGAGTATCTTCCTGATCAACAAGAAATCTTGATCAAATGCTGTATAATGAAAGGCTTCTTCCTTCTCCAAATTTTATCCCATTTCTTACACAACTATAAATCCTTGAAGATAACAGCACAGGTTCAAGATTTTGCCATGGCACTGAATGCCAGTTCTGGAACCATATTAATCTGTAAAACTACTCGCCAGTGAATACCCTGAGAATAAAAATCTGTAAATTGCACATACCTTATGAAATGGTACATAGTTGCCTCTTAGTCCAAACAAAAACCTGAGAATGGCATTAAGCACCTTCTGGCCTGAGCAGACTCGGCTTAGTTGAAAACCAAAACTGGTTTCTAATCCAAATCTCCACATTTTTGACCTGACAAAACTAAGCATAACCATTACTTAGTGGGTCAGTAGTGACACCTGCATACTAAGCACTAATTGTGAGAGCATGGGGATTTTTAAAAGCATGGTCTTCTTTTCCTTTTTTAAAGAAAACTTTCACTGTCCAATTATTTCAAAGGAAACATGTATCTTAATGCAAACAAGCTTCCTCTGCTTAAAATGGGTGTTTCCTGTAGTAGTAGAAAACAGATACCATGCACCATTATGCCTTGTTCCCATCTTTGTTAGAACGTGACCTTTTTTTAAACAGAAACTATTGGATTGCATTTTCAGAAGATGAGCAAATCTCCGACAATCAATATTGTGGGGGGAGTTTCCATCAGAACATCCACATTTCCCCCCCCCCTTTTTTTTTTAACATTATGTTAGATTATTTTTTCTTAAGTTCCTGTAAATGTTAGTACGAATACTGGACCATAGTGCGGTTTGAGGATGGGAGCTCTAGTCACAGACCAGAACTCCATGGTGAATAATGTCATACAAACAAGAGGGGGAGGGCAGGAAGGAGGAAGAGAAACGGCCTCAAACCCCAAAAGCCTTATTATCTGAGTATTCTTAAAGCCAATTACAGATTTGTTTCCAGGAAACATTCTCTGCACATCATAAATATACCTGGGAATAAACTAAAATAGTAAAAAGCAACAAGATGAACAAAAAAGACAATATTGCCAGGCTTGAGTTACACGCTGCAGTCAAAAAAGAAAAAAAGCTCACACAAACTCCCCCAAAATGTCATGATACCGATATGATAACTTAAATGATATGGTAAAGATCTACGTAGCAAAAATAAGAGGTTTTTTTTCCATACCTCTTTGGAAAAAGCTTTAATGAAATTACTAATACCAAAGTTACAGAAATTTGCTGACTGGGCTTTAGTAAGTTTCTTAAATATGTCTTCATGTTTGAAATTAGATGAGTTCTTCTTCCTCTCAGCAAAGACCTACTATTGGGTCTAAATCTCTATTTTCATCACTGAATTCACCACAAGACTAAGACCACAGTCTAACTCAAAACAAAGCAGTACTACAGTGCCTGATAACATTTTTTTTTTTGCACGTCAGGTCAACAGTGCAACTTCAGAGAGGAAAAATACGCTTGCTCAGGTAAGAAACTATCATCATTTTAGTTCAGAATTACTTGTGTAATATAAATTTATATAACATACAGTCATTAAGAAATGGCCTGACAGTTTTCAGGAAGAAGAACAGAGGAAGTTAGTACCCTCTGACCATGGCCAGGTATTAGCTATACCTCAGCACAATTTTGACGTGATTTTTTCCTGCTTGATAAATAAAAACCACTGAAGAATAAAATTCCTTATACCTTATTTAAAAAAAAAAATCAGCATTACTCTACCTACATTTAGTTTATTCCCAGAAGCATTATGCAACTACAGTGCATTAGTCAAAATACTAATCCACAGGTGGAAAAGACCAAGTCCAGGTCTTCACTGTCACAGGAAACTGCATCAGAGAAACCTTCTCACAAACTGACCAAGCTCCTCCTCAAAACTAATGAGGTCTTTGCCCTCATAACCTCTCCTGCGAGTCTCTTCTAGAACTCGACTAGTCTGAAAGCCTCGTTTTCTACCAAAATGTATTTGCTTTTAAGTATTGACATATAAACAGTATGACATCATTTTACTTACAGATTTCTCTTCCACCAAAACATTTTAAATTGATGAGAAGACACACAAATAAAATTTAAAATCAATGGAAAGCATTCAGAGACCTAGGAACGGAGTTGTCTTGATGGCATTAGGAGGTCCTTCTGAGGAGCCACATGGAAGTAACGACCTGGGAGACTGCACATATACCCCACGGGGCTACGCACAAACTTCTTCCAGTGACTCAGTGCAAAATCATAAACAGTGCATCACCTATCCCTCACAGATAAACATCAGAAAGAAAAATAAATACGAACACTGAACATGAGAAATATTAGTAGTTTGTCTACAAAATAATAAAAAAAAAGAGTAGGAAGCAGCCTCAACCCCCCCCCCCCCATCATTTACAGCCGTCACCATGTGAATGAATGCGCGGTTCTAACAGTGTTTTTGCGCTGGCAGCAGCCTATTACACGGAAAATGATCAGACGGGGCCGCAGGCACCGCGTCCTGAATTGTCCCTTCGCCCCGGCGGCGCCGAGAGCGCGGACGGCAGGACCCTCTGCTGCGGGACGGGCACGGCGCCTCCGTCCCGCACCCCCCCAACCGCTCGGACCCCGGCGGGGCCCTCACGCACCTGGTGCAGCGTGTCCGGGGGCAGCTGCGAGGCCCGGAACAGCTCGCCCACGCTGCTGCCCCCGGCGGCCGCCTCGGGGGGCGCCGCCGCGGCGCCGGGCGGGCAGCACCGCGCGAAGAGCTCCGAGTAGCGCTGCTGCTCGCTGTCGCTGAGGGGCAGGAAGAGCGCCCCGCTGCCGGTGCCGGTGCCGCCGACGGCCCCCGCCGGGCCCGGCTCCATGGGGGTCGCTGCGCGGGGCGCCAAGCGCCCGCGGCGCGGGGGGCGGCGCGGGGGGCGGCGCTGAGGCGGGAAGGTGCCGTCCCCACCGCCCGCCTCCGCGGTGCGGCCGCCGCGCCGGCTCCGCAGCGCCCTGGCCGCCGCGCCGGCTCCGCCGGGAGGTCGCCGCCTGCCTCCGCCGGGAGGCCGCCTCCGCCGGGAGGCCGCCGCCGCTTCTCTCCTCCTCCGCGCCTGCCGCAGGGAAGCGCCCGCGCCGCCCTCCCCGCGGAGGGGCCGGGCGGGACGTGCCCTGCCCGCCCCGCCCCGCGCCGCGCCGCGCCGGGCTGAGGACGGGGCCGGTCCAGCCCCCCTAGGGCTTCCCGCCGCCCCTGGAGCCGAAGCGGCGGGACTTCCCGGCAAAGGGCTCAGAGTTTTACCGCTGTTCCCGGCGTGCGGGCTGCGTCCGCGGACCTCCGCTTCAGTCGCGCTCTGCCCGGCGCGGCTGGAGGTGCGCGCCCTCAGCAACAGCCCTGCTGCTGGCAGCACCACCTCCTCCCGAGGCCGCGCCACGCTGCTCGAGGAAGAAAATACAAGAATGTAGCATTCTAAGAGGAGTCTTAATGGTCAGCATTGACAGTTTAACAACAACAACAAAATCACCGTGTTCTCGTTTTTGCTGTAAAACAAATGGCAAAGAACCCCCTGTTTATGGAGATGAAATTCTTCTTTACCGCTCCTCTGTAGGTTTTAATTTAGGATCTTGTCTAATGTACTATGCACGTGTTCCACTTTGCTACTGTAAATGTTCCTGGTTATAGGTCAAGCTATTCCTTAAAATCAGGAAGGTCATGACCCAAGATGGGAGTGCTGGATAAATCACGGCACAGAGGATGGTTGTGGGACTCTCCTTGTTATTCAGAGTGTTGTCTTTTCTCCCAGCAGTTCTTTGGGGCATTTCTAGGAATAAGCTAATCAACTTGAAGCTGTCACTGAAGGTGATCTTTGTAAATGCAGATGAGTTGCAGAAAAAGTAAACAATAAACTACACTGTTTACAGCAGCTCTGGTGCTGAGATGAGGCCTGGCCCAGGAGAAATCAGATTATCTGCTATTCACTTGCAATATCATTAGCAACATGCGGCTAATGTTGTTAATCATGTTCCTAAAATACAAACCAGTTAGTTAGGAAGTAAATATGTTTAATTTATATATATTTGTTTATTATTCATTCTGGTAAAATGTAAAAAGCAAACGTAATATTTTTACATAATATTTTTACTAGAAAATACTAGGTTAGGGTTACTCCAGTTAAAGTTGCTTCAATTTAATTTATAAAGCCAAAAAACATTTGCTAACTCATCACCTCTGTCCTTGTAACCAAAAGCTATTATTTCTTTCCAGTACTACTTTATCCTCTCCACACCATGCATATCTGTGTCGCCTTCTCTTCTGCACAAAACATGCAAACCTTTAATTCCTCTAATGTGAAACAAGTACATGTGGTTGTCCTCTAAGTGGTTGGAAAGCTGAGTGGGTTGTTATTTGCAAATTATTGGTGGGTGGATAATTCACCCTTATGTTTAAGGATAGAGTGTAAGGTGACTATTAATGGAGAAATCCTTGTTCCTTTAGGGACAATGGATTGTCATAGTATTTTCTGGTTTTAAAAGATCCTGTTTGGAAGCAAAGAAATTGTATTTCAGAAACTGAATCTTGTAGCCAGGCTTAAAGTGGCAAAACCCATAGTAACTAGGTAAAACTATGCAAATCCTCTTGAAAAGGCTCTACAGAACAGAGTAAATGCCATCTAGGTTGCTCGATTCTTTACCTGTAAAGTCCTAAGATGTCACTGTACCTTTTCTGTATCTTCAGTCAGGTGCCAGGTACTGGTCAGAGAAAATGGTACCAGAAACGTGAAGATGACATACATGTGCACTAAAGTTAGTGCTTTATCTAACTATTGGCATGCGTAATTATACCACTATCATGAAGATGGACTAATATCTTCAAACCAGTTTATGGAAGAACAATTGTCTTACAGCTGAACTTGAACGAGAAAGATATTACGCTGATGGGCAAAAGAAAACACTGATGATAATTTGTGCATTTTCCTCTGACTGAAGGTGCACATTGATAACTGACTAGCTCAGTACTTGTTATGTCTCATCTGTAACAAATACTCCCTTCTCCAACACCCCAGGAGACTCCATTCCACCTTTGTTGGTGTTTTCTAAGTTTTTCCAAGGTGGACAATGGTAGTGCAAGATATCGGGCATGAAACCTTCAGCACCCAGGAAATTCCCACTGTCCCAGAAAACAATAGTCTGTCTTACCAGCCACTACAGCTGTTACTGCAAAAAAACCACAGCCTCTTCTTTTGTGGAGAAGGGGGCTATTTTCCCTTCTTTTTTGACTGGTAAAATTTATGTTCCTCTATCCACATGGCCCCTCCTTATCAGAAAAGAGAGTGACTCTGTTCAAAACCACTCCACAGCCTGGTATTGTAATCTCCAAAGCATAATCCTCAAGACTCTACAGAACTGAACCCCTCCAAGCTGAGGAGGCAGGGAAGTCTGTCTCTCTCATTTTTGCAAAAAGTGGACAGGACAGTGCTGTCCTTTGGTAAGGTGTGAGCTGAGTACACCCCACGGCTTTGAGCAGGCCTTCGGAGGGATGCAGATGGAGCTCAGGTGTCTGCCTGTCCACCTCCGAATTGTGAGAGTCCTTAGGCACTTACCAGCTGAGGCTGGGGCACCCTGGGAAGTCGTATCTACGTGTCTACTGTGCACAGTGGATAATGGCAATGAGATTACTTATCTCCAGTATGTGGCAATCTGGTTAGTAGGCAGTCTGCAGGTACAATTCAGTGAGACAACTCAGCTGAGCAGTGTGGCTGATGGGAACATGCTGCTTCCCACACTCCAATCCCAAAGGACCACTCACCAGCTGCGGCACTTGCTACAGACTCGGTGAGCTCGATCTGCTTGCTATACTCACTAGCAACAACGACGAGCTGTCTAACCATTCAGTGAGCTGGGTCAGACGAACTCTAGATCTAGTGGAAGGAAGAGAGTCGGACCATGAAACGAGAAGTAGGGGATGGAGGGAACAGGTCGCCCCGCTGGCAGCAGTGATCTCCGAGGTTGTCTCAGTAGCCTTGTCAAACCACCCCCCAACTTGCTCTCCCAAACCCAGCATTTACTGGGGCACTCTAATCCATCTTAGGTGCCAGAGGAAGCAGTTCCAACATAGTCCAGTGTGTCTCAACATCAATCTGTAAAATGGTATAGATGGTCACTGCATGCCTTAAAATTCTCGTGAGGGTACATTAGTCCAGACTGAGAGGCACTCGCTGATAATAGAAGCCATTAAGTATCATAGGAAGATAGTTTAAACTTTCCTGTCTACAGGGAAGTTGTGATGGCACTATAAGTTACAAAGCTTTTCTATACCTATGAAACCCTACTTATCAGTAAATCGAAACAATTTAAGTATTTATTGTTCGCTTTCTGGAAAAAATAATATCAGTGACCTAAACTGGATTAAAATTTGACTTATCAAAGTATGTTTTAAATTAGTGTGTGGTCCTTCTTTCCTCCCTCCTCTCCCAAATAATCATAATGCAATGACTTATTCTAAAAACACCCAGCAAGCAGTCCTACAAACAATTGTTTAATCAAGTGTGGGAGGGAGATGGAAGTGTTATTTAAAAAAATACTACTTCCAAAGATTTGCTAATATGAACAATAGTAATATGTACGATAGATATATTTTTTTACTTCTTCAGAGTGAAGTAATCAGTATAAATTGTCATGCATAATATTACATATAGTACACAGTCACCAGTAAATAATCCCTCATATTATAGTAGTGTTGCACTGTCACGCTATGAAGGTTCGATAGCAATGACTGAGACAGTAATATAATAATAATAATAATAATAATAATAATAATAAAAAGTTTATTTCCTCACACAGGTTCTTGGATTAGTAAGATCCATTAAAATAATGCGATTACTAATTTAGAAAGGGTAATGCAAAACCATCAGTTACTAATTTAGAAAGGATAACCCGAAACCGTCGATTACTGCGTTATTAATTGGAAGGACTGCTTATCCCTGCTTGAAAGCCTTCTTGTTCACTCTCCTAGTGAGAGGGCTCTCAACCTCGAGGAGTTACCTTAACCCAGCGTCCCAGGAAAAGGGGAGGGGGGAAAATACTCACGGTCCAGCCGGAGAGGATGATCAGGTCACGTTCCCGTCCCTGCTCAAACTCTCCTAGCTCCCAAGTCTCTTTTTATACGGCTGGGGCTCTGGGCAAACACCGCTTTTGGTGACTTTTAGCAAGTTTCGCAATCACAGGACTGTCTGTTTGTCTGCTCGGGAGGACCCTGCTAGCGAGGCAAGACCACAGCACCTCCGTATTGCTTCTCCCCTCCCCGGGGGTCCGTGCAGATCCCAGGTGGCAGACTTCACTTCTCCAGTCTTGTTAATCATTCCGCAGCCTTGCGCATATCAGTCCTTGCGCATATCGGTTGGTGGATGACTTTAGTCCTGTTAAGTCCTCTGTTCAGCAGCTTTGTGCACGTCAGCTCTTGTGCTATCAGTTCTTCTGCGTATCAATTGACAAACTTCAGTCCTGTTAACTCCTCACTCGCCCATCAAGTAGTATTTAGGGGATCCTGGGAACTATTTGCATTTGAACAGTACAATCCAAAGATGAGTAACCAGGATTTGTACATTATTTCACTTATCCTAGGGTTCAGATCATATTAAACTTGTCCTGGCCCAAAGGGCATAAGACCTGGCTGACAGCTGCTTCCTATTGACAATAAAAACATCCTGCATATCACTCAGTGAAGCTTCAGAAACACTAGGAAATGTTTGGCTGGAAAATTGTAATTTAGATTTCCCTGCCTTAGTCTGAGTGAATCTCATCCATTGTTTCTAATAACAATTATTTTTATTTACTTTCTTTGCAAAATGAAAGAAGACATTGATGACAAGTAACTGGCTGGGCAGGTTTCATGCCCATTGCATCAAGCATGCTTGGAATGTACTTGACAACCTTGTAGTTTCATATATAAATTTAGAATACTCCTGCTGTAAATACTCCTGCTGAGAGATACAGATCCTTTATTATTCTTTGCATTGTTGCATTCATGAAGATGTTCCATCTCGAAGAAAAACAGGAGAAATGTTTAGTGAACTGTAAAATTTGGTTTGCAGTTTTCCAGCTTTTTAATACCTCTAATACATGAAAAACAGCTAACAAATAATAGTGGCTATTTGCTAGCTCTGACCTCTTTCTTTAAAAATTAGATGGCATAATAGAGGAAAACTGCTTTCTTTGAACAGATTGTGGAAAAATGTTCATGTCAATTTTCTCTGTAAGTAATGGAATACATAATAGAGAAGAAAATTGGAATCATGTAAAATATCTGACAAATATCCATATATTTATTTATCTAGTTGTGTGTGTGTGTGTGTGTAAAATAGGATGCTCTCTGTTTTTACAAAGATTTATGCATGTAAAGTGAGTTTCTGTAGACTTCTTAGCGCATCAGGCTAAGCCCATGCACACTTCTTTGTAACAACAAAGCCAAAAATAGTATACTGTTTTTTAGGTATCTTTCCAGGAATGCACAGCCTCATTTCCATTAATTTCCTTCAAAGCCTCCGGTAGTTTATTTCTTTTAAAATACTGGCTTCACATGAAATTAAAAAAAAATAGCATTTTAGATGCCCCTTTGTTACTTTTTAGTTTTGATTTAAAAGATTATCCACTTACTTTTATGCTCCATAGATGGAAGCAGTCACTCAACAGACCGAGCATTAGAAAAGGTGTTTCCTCTCTCATTTGTGCTTTTACTTAGGAATTTGACAGAGCATTCAGTAACAATCTCAACACCCAGTTTCAACCAGAATTCACCAAAGCTTACCACTTTGAAGGGCAATGTTTTCTAAAGTTCATATCATAGCACACTTGAAGTCCTGAGCCAAGAAATGCTGCCAAAGGAAGATTTATATGATCCTGGAAGACACAAACAGAAAAAAAAATAATAATAAAATGGGAGCTATGATTATCTTCTCCCTCAGACATGAGTTAAAAGATGAATCTTGCAGTATATCCCAAGGGTTAACAAACTGTTCTCATGGACAAGGAGGGAAATAGCAGAAGGGGCTATTACAAGAACATAGACTATAATTAAAGAAAATTTCTTGGTGCTTGGTGAGGTGGCTAATGTTCCATCACTTGTTTCTTTTAATAAACTGTTACTGGCAGCCACACTCTTAATTATAAAATAATCACACAAAGGCACAGAGACTTAAGTCACTGCAGTCAAGCCATTAGTGCAAAACAGAACGTATATTTTCCATTTAAGGAAGTAACAATTAAAACAAAAATCACTGCACCTTCACTCTTCTGCGTGTTCAGCTAATTTGCCTCTCAAAAATTTTTCCTTAAGATTTGGAAAAAATTCTAAGAAGTGTTCAGTTTTGAGATAACTTATTGACCAAAAATTTACAGAAAAAGGTAGTAACTTAGTGGCTTTACTTGATATTTTAAAATTCACCTTTCCCAAGCATAATCAATAATTTTCCCTTAAGAGGTTTGGTGAATCATGCTGTTCTGATGGGGCTTTTTTACACTTTAAAATAATACGGATATTTTCAATTATGCTACTGCCCTCTCATACTTCATAGGCAACTTTCACATAAGTGAGCTTCCTTTAAGGAAAATACTATGCCCTTATGCCATTTTTATAGTTGCAGTTTTTTAACAGAGCAAATGCTCCACCTTGTCTTCTAATCAATTCATGAACTCAATGTAAAACGTAAACAAATCAGTCCTCTGCAATATGCTACAGCTTCTACTGTAGTGGTAACAACCGCTGCGAGTGGAGATGCAGCAACAATAAATTATATTAACTACTGAATTTTCTCAGACCAAATACAGCTACAATAATGTCATTGCAATTGCACTAAGTATTGTTGCAGGCATTTTCTGCAGAAACATGCACTGTGTCATAAAGCTGCTAATTTGCACATGACAAACCTTTCATTTTAGCATCAGTTTGAGAAGGGGTGTACTTTCGCTGCATCGCTTGTTATGCAAAAGCTGCTATAATTAAAGCCTGGCCTACGATGTAATAGCAACCCCCAACTGTCAAATCTCACACACTGCGAGGCAGAAACGCGCAATTGGCTCGTATTCTCCAGCAGCCAGAATTGCGTCTCCCTGCTGCTCCGATTTGCAGCATTGTGCCATGGCCTCTCTACCATTTCATACCCGCATGCCTGAGATGGGGTTCGTCTGCTGGAAGGGCGACAAGTCAGCCAGCTGCGCCTGGCACAGGGGTCGTGGAGCAAGAGAGAGGCTGCGAACCTGCGTGGCAGCAGGGGACAGGCTGGGTAGTGTGGCTCAGAGATAACGCCAGCTGCAGCCTAGTTGCACAGCCACTACACCATCGTGTGAGTACCTCCTTTTTCTTCTCCCACCCCTCATGGGAGACAGACACTTGGGATATCACTTTCAAAGATATGAAACCTGAGACCTCTGGGTTGCATTAGTTTGGATCTGGCATTGTTTTTCAGCAAAACAGGCAGAAATTCTCATTTTCTGGTGAAGGCCTCCTAGCATGGACAACCTCTGACCATTAGAGCCCCTGAAGCCACAGAAAGGAGACTACACAGAAAAAATACCACACACCACACCTGGACTCTTAATGTCATTGCTAGCCCAAAGAGTCTTCATCTCCAGTCTTCATGGCTCAGCAATCGGCCAGTAGGGGATGGTATCTCAGAGGTAATTTAATGCGCCTTTCACGTGGGATGGGGCAGAGTTGAACACAAGAGATCTCACACAGATTAGAGAACTGGATCTGGCCACAGTGAAGACAGAGCACAAAATGATTTATTACATGTCCCCAGGAACTGTTCTTCTACTGAAACCTCTTGCAGTGTAGAGCAAGATGGTCTTCCCAAACTCCTTTTAAAGCTTTGTTTCCTGCTTAGAGATGTTCTTCACTTACCAGCCTTTCCTGCCACAACAGCTTCACTGAAGTTATCCTTCATTTACAGCAGTGTGAGAAAAGAAACAGCTTGTATTCTTTGTAAGCTGACGTGCTGAAAATCCTTTTATAGATTTGCTATCGAGGTATCTAAAATCAGGATTTAAAATAGGAATAGAATTGGGCCTAAAACACAGTGCTAGTCTGTGTATATGCACATGCATTTTATGTTATGATGCCAACATCATGTTGAGTCTTATATAAAATCTTATTTTTAAATTACCTGTATTCTTATGCCAGCATTAATTAGTAAAGATTAAATATTGTTAAAATAGCATTCTTCACCATTTATATCAGTTCTTTACTTCTTCCCCTGATTTAAGAATTCCAGGCAGTTGACAGCTGACATATTATTATACAGTATAGAGATTAGATATTAAATCTCATCATGGTGGAGAGGGAAGGTGCGCGTGAGGAAGATGAATGACAGTCTTATGACTATGGAGCGTCTCTTAGTGAGATTCAGAAAAATCTGGTCCAGTTCCTACTTTTGCTACATCCTGCTGAGCACCCCTGTAGACATTCTCTCTGACTAATACAAAGATAATATCTTCCAACCTTACAGCAGCGTAGACTGAATGTTTGTATGGCATTCAGATGCTCTGAAAGGGTAATGGAGATTAGATAAACTCAGTGAAGGACTAGCAATCAGGAGATTATTTCTGACATTGACTTTGGAGCAACTTGAGATGGGATGACAGTGACTAACAGGAAATAAGTTGGTGAAACGCAGAATTTGATTACATGATTCAGAGGTTATTTTAGTGTCCTGTGCAGATGACTAGGCTCCACAATACAGTTAAGTTCAGAGATCCCAAGCAGGAGCCAGACCAGCTAGCTCCAGGACCAAGGAGGTATGCTGCCTGTGCCTAAGCTAACAAGCTCAGGTGAAGGGCAATGGTGTAGTTACCCTTCCAGAATCCAAACGATCATCTGTGAATGGCACTGGCCTGGGCTGGGTTGACATATCAGTTCTTCAATGCTAGCTACAACATTTCCCATATTTCATTTCATTTCAGCATTGTGTCAGGTAGATGTGCATCAGGACTAGATTGCACAGGAGCAGCGTGGGGATACAACACCCACAAAGAGAGTTCGAAATGGGGGATTAATCAGTGGCACACTAAAAAGGAAAGATCAGGGGTTAGAAGCATCTTTCAAATAAACAAAATAAAGAGCATCTCCCAAGCTGCCCCTGCCCTATTTTGGCCCTCTCCTTCAAGTGATCACACTGTTCCCTGTCCCAGCTGTGGGTGATCTGAGATCTTCCCTATCATCCCTCTCTTATCCTTCTTGCCAGTGACTTACCATTATGTACCTTTTTTGCCATTGCTCTACCTCCCTCTGCAAGTTATAGATGAACCTTCATGCCACTTCCCTCCTCTTCCCTCTCCTTATAAGTGATAGAGAACTCTCTTCACATCATGTCTGTCAAAGGATACAGCCCCTTTGATCAGAAAATCCTGCTTCTGTGCCTGAATGCGTTGGGGGTGTTTTTGGACTCTATGGCTGATGCCACCTTTCAATATTCAGCTCTAAATCACAGCAAATTTTTAACACTGGAGATCGGCTCAGGTTAAAAAAAAAAAAAGCAAGCAAACAACCAAGAGAAAGGTCTGTCTCAAAGGATGTCTACACTCAGAGGTGCAGGCCAGGACTAAGCCCTTTGCTTTTCTGCCAGGTTAGCTGAACATGAGGCAGTTGTGAGCTGGAAACTATATGGATATACTCATGCAACCATCCTCCTGTCTCAGCCAGCTCTGAGCATAGCACTGAAGAGCTCAGGTCAGCCTGCATGTATCTGCTAGGCATATCCTGTGTCTCCCCTTGCCACGCACCGCTACAGAACAAAGCCATAGATGCAGCCTTTCCTGTTTACTCTCCTGGGTGGGATAAGTCAACCACTCCTGCCTCTAATGTTAGAAAAACAATTTGAGTTCAGCCACTCTCTTGCACTTGGTCAGCTACACATTTTACAAATATTTCCTACAACAAAGCTCCAATCCTACTCATAAATGATTTTCAACTCCCTCTGCTCTGGTGCAAAAACACTGGAATGAAACTCAGGATTATTCTGTCCTGAAACAGCTCTAAGCATGGCTAGAGACAAAATATTTTACAAAATATTACTATTTGAAATTAAAACTCCTAGTAATGTCTGCTGTTTATTCTTTAATATATGAACCGATAGATGAACTGATTAATATATGCTTTAATATATGCTTTAATATATGAACCAACAGTCCATGCCTTGTACTTGTGTAGGAAATGTAAAGGGATCTGATGTGACTATAATGTAACTACATTTTAAAGCAGAACTGTTCAAAAGCTGACAAGCATTTTTGACCAGCTGTACTTTTGAACATTGTTATACTTTCCATATAGTTTAACTAATATACATTTGACAAGTCTTGCCTTCTCAAAAACTCTGGATAGTTTAAGGCAGGAACATTTATAGTGTATATATTATAATTTGATGAGTTTTACTCAAAGTGTAATTGATTTGAAAGAGCAAAATTTGATTACACAGGTCATTTTTTTCTTTTTTTTTTGATTGCTAATTTATTTTTCATTGGGTCATTCAAAGTAAACACAGAGAATTTTTATGAAGGCTATATCCTAATATAGTTACAGAAGAGTGTATTCATTTCTAAAATCATTATGCTTTCAGTGTCATATTTATTAACTTGTAATATTGGGATAAAACAATGTGAAAAAGTTCATGAAGTATGAATATCTATAATCAAAACCAGAGTATGCCTATACTGAGTTTGGGGGTAATTTTACTATGCTTTATATAATAATTGATTCTTTCTTGGGCTACCTCTTGGTACATGCAGAGTCAGGTAATCCCCATACCCTGAGGGCCAGATCTCTTTGTACTTGCTTAGCTTTAAAACCGTGAAAGAATACTGAATTTAAACACGACTACACACAATTGCAAAATTAAACATGTGCAGGATAATGGCCTAGGAATTTACTGTAGGATAGATAGCACTGTTAAGATTTGCAATAAACTAGTGTGCCAGATGAAGCCCCATCTCAAACCTATTAAAATATAATTTTGTACTTTAGTGAACTGTCACTGAAACTTTAATGAAAGAGTGCATCTTGGGCAGGGATCTAAATGAAAGAAGAGTCATCATCTGAAAAGTCAGACAGCTTTTCCAGTTATATGAAATGCCATGGAAATAAAATTAAATGCAAGGAAAAAAGAAAGCCAAAAAGAATAGCTAAGCAGGATGACTGGGTGCAAGTATTGCAAAATCCTTCCAGATTTTAAAAATAGGCAGGAACTTATCAACGTTCAGACAAATATATTTCTTCTAAGTTACCACATTGGAAACATTTCATCAAGAGAAGCAAAGATAATAGTATTGAATGGCAACATTAGAGACACTTGAAATATGCAGTACAAAACTAATCTCTTCAGGACATTCAGTGAACAGATGTTCAGAGACAGTCTGCTGCTTGGAGTACTTACAAATCACAGCTGTATTAGAAATGTTATAGCTGCTGATGTTCTCAGAAAGGACAGATTTTCTTTTGTGGATTTTTTAATGCCAACTCTAGTAATCCTTGATGATCCTATAGATTGAGAAAAATCCTAATATCTTATTCTGAGGAAACTCAGCAAAGATAATGCAGATGAAAAGCAATTTACTTGTCAGCATTAGTAAATGAAAAATAGTTTTATGAGAAGCAGGGTTTATGAAGTGTGGTTTTCCCACAGTTGTCTCTTCTCTGGATACTTAGGTGCCAACAAGGGCACAGACTTTCACCAGTGAGAGCACTGTTTTGTTTTCTCTGTCTTCACAACACTGGCAGAAAGCCTTAGTCAAAACGCTTCTTCTATTTTGGACCCATGGAGGCATTGGCCTATTCTACTTTTTACTTGGTGCAGTCACTCACACCAGGGCACAATGACCTCATACCACCATTACCAGAATGGTTTTCTCTTCCTTGGTAGATCCATCAGTTTGCTCTTGCTGTACGCAGTCCAAATCACTACTGGCAGAAAAGAATCTGCCTGTTGATTACAAATGTATCCATCCCTCTTTTCTCTTCTGAAGTTCTGCCAGACAAGCTGGGCAAATGGATATTGCCCAATTTAGGAAACATTCGATTGGAGCTTCTCTTGATCATCTGTGAAATTTAGCATGGCAGCTATTAGCCAAAGCCTATGTTATCAGTTAAATTAAAACTGAGAAAAACCTTCTTGCTCAGGAAGAAGAAATTAGCATCCAGTGAGCAAGGCAGCTAAATTAAACCAGATACTGATCTCAGCAGCACAAGAATTCATTAGGAGAAATTGCAATCTACTTCTGCAGTGAAGAGAATAATTTTTTGTGATTATGTATTTTTTAACTTTATGCTTGAGCCTTTCAGATTATAATCGTTTTTTTAAATGTTACTTTAGTTTGATAACTGAAGATGGTATCTGAGGATAGACACCATTGTATTAGGAGTGCTCTAGAGAAAATATCCCACATAAAATTAAATATTTAGATTAAAAAAATAAAGCACCCCAAAATTAGGAAATATCACAAGTAAGATCTTATTATACAATCTTATTTCTGTCCTGTTACATGCACAAAAGCTTATAAATGAAAGGTAAAAATGAATTCTGTAATATACAACTATTTGCTAAATAGTGACAGAATATACCAGATTATATGCTATTTGGGAGATACGGCTTTACTCACTTCTAATAAAGATATGTTCTAACAGTAAACAAGAGAATCACATTTCTAAGTGCTGTTCACAAGCCTTGAAAAGAAATGATGTTAAACAGAGCAGGGGACTAGACAACAGCAGTCAGAGATTCGAGTGCCAGCTCTGAGCTCACAGTGGAGCAGTTACAACAGTAAGGAAGAGTTTGGGGGGGTGATTCATAATATTTCTCTGCCAAACTCATTCCTCACTGAGCTTTGCAAAGGTAGGATATGTGAATCACAGCTGTGAATGAGTGAACAATATAGTGCTTCTGTTCACAAGCAGCACAACCAAAGACTCCAACTACTCCTGCTGGAATGTAAAACTCACAGTGCGTGAAACCCATGGCAGTCTTTGGAGAGCCTCCCTGAAGTAAGAGGGTGTCATTTCTCTGCTCTGACATTATCCCCTCTGTAAAAATCCACATAGACACAGAGATGCACTTTCTTCATGATTAAATGATCGTGAGAAAATACTTAGCAGTAAGATTGTAAAGTAGAGGAGGTGAAAGTATAAATCACAGTAACTTGTCTCTTACACCAGAACTCTCTTCACAAAGTCAAAGGATGTTTTGGTGAAATTAAAGGGCAAAAGCTGGCAGTCTGCCTGGTCTCACAAACCTCTGGAGTGCTACAGTAAGTTCAGCAAGCTGCTTATATGTTGCCCGGTCTGACTTCTAAAGATATGATGATTTTTAACAATATTTATAAATAAAGTTTATTTGTATTTGTATTAAGAGAATACAAGAAAGAGAAAAACAATCAATCTTTTGTTTTGCAAACAGCCTTTTTGCAAATTTGTCCAAATTTAAACAAGTAGGCAGCCAGTGTAGTAAGAATAAGGCCCACACTTGCTACTCCATAATTGAATCAGTGTATGTGCATCCCAGTGCTGAAATTAGATGAATATGCAAAGACTGTTAAGACTGTTGTTTCCATGTATAGCCCTGCTGACTATTTTGGGTTCCTCATGAGTAAAGATACATAACAACATACTGACCTAATGACAGGGCTGATCTGTCATGAAATACCTCACAGTATAGCAGAGTCACATGCTAAAGAAAGGGGAAGAAGAAAGAGGAATAAAAAGCTCAGCTCTATCTTTTCAGCACTGTTCAAGACACTAATAGCAGAAAATGAGGCGCCTAAAAATATCTGAATATAGATTTCCTCACACTACTGATGAGTGGTTATGCTCGTTTCTCTCCAATGTATCAGTTTGCCCAGTTCTGTTGTTCTTTTATTTCTGCTGCTCGACAGCAGAAGCTGAGGATGTTACTGTCTTACAGTACTAGCTGGTAAACAGATGCTTTTCAAAGCAACAGCTGCCATTTAACAAAAAACTTTAATTTTCTTTTACAAAATTTGCAATGAGAAAAAGCAGCTGGAATGCTTTTGAGATAAAGGAGCTCATGAATAATACATTTGACACCTTTATACTGAAGTATGGGTGTCTTCATTAAATAAAATTGCCTCCTGTAAGGGCAGTGAGGGACTTTTGGGAAGAAGGAAAAATCGTTTCCCCTTGAGACCCCAGAAAATGACAGTTTGTGGCATAGTGGAAATTAATGTCAGTATCATTTTGCAACTTCCTGTGTATTATGACCCTTTAGATCCCTTCAATAGAACAATCACTTGGGTTCAATACTCCGGAAAGTAATGAAGTCGAAGAAAAATACTACAGTGGACGTGTAGATTACAAATGCTTATGGCCATCTAAAAAACCAGAATATGCATATTTATATACATGATTAAAATCACATACTGCTGTGTACAAGGTATTTCATTCACTTTTAGCATGTGGTGGTGCTGCACGCCCCCCAGGGTGTTAGGGAGCGGGGTCTAGGGAGGCCATTGCCCCAGAGTGGTATAGCTCCTTGGGAGCTGGGAGTTGCTGAGCTTTGGGGCTGTGAACACCTGCTCGAGCACGGCTTTGTTAGGATCCAGCAGGACCCTGGCCTTCCTGCAACCCCTAGAAGCAGAGCATTAAGTTGCAGGTATTGTGTGCCATTGCTGCTATCTTACTGGCAGCATTATGAAGGATATCATTTCAGTGAACAACTGCAGAGCAGGAGTGTAGATCTGACTCTGGTTAGCACAGGGCGAGGACAGAAGGTGCAGGGTCTTTATCTGGAGGGTGGAGAGGACTGCAGGGATCTGACATGACATGGCAGCCTGCTGCTCTCCTGCAAAACACCTGCCTCCTTGGATCCAAGAACACACTGCAGCTCTTCAGCAAGCCCCTATAGCTCATACAGCACAGATAAGTTACTACTTAAGGGGAGCAGGCAAATTCCTTAATCAGGTAGACAATTATGTATTTAATAAATTACACAGGGAGAAAAGACAGGACTATGCCTATAGCAGAGAATGATCCTGAACTGCTATCTGAAGCGATACAGCCCTTCAGTTAGGCTCTGCCAAGATGGAGATGTATGAAGAAAGCCATATCAAGGTATCTATGAACAAATGAAAAAGGGAGTTTTGGGAAGGTGGTTGAGAAGAAAAGTGACAGTGAGATACCTCCTTCCAACCTGTGAACCTGCAAACTAGTCCAGATTAAAATAGGATGAGAATTTGCAGAAGAATAGCTCTTCAGAAGAACTCCATGTGTGATCAACTCCTGTTACAGAATTAGGAGTCTCTTGCTAGTGTTGTATTACTTACTGGCAAAGTCTACTAAACTAATTCAGAAAAAAACATTCTTATTCCACACATCATTTCAGAATAATCCTGTGTCAACAAAACCCTTTGGGGAAAGGGCATAAAATCCTCATTAGCAAATAGTTTCTGATAGCCAGAGCTTGACCAGTGAAAGTACTGAGTAAAACAGAATATGTTCCCATGCTGCAATCAATATGTGACTGCAGCTTGTAGGGAGAGTCTGGAGTTAGTTTCTGACTAAATTATTTGCAGAAAGTTGTGGTAGCAGCTCAGCGTGGCTAGCTATGCAAACATTTACCTAGATTCTTAAACTGGCTTTGCAGCCTCTGCTAGATGGCCTGACCTAGATGGCAACATCTTCTATACACTATCTAGTTAGCTTTAAGCTAGCTTCAGTACATCTACTTAAGCTATACTTACGCCTTTGCCTTCAGGGTAGAGATGCCATGAACTATGTTACTTGATCATGCTCCCACAGCTCATGAAGGAGATGTAAATACTGTGACTACAGCACCACTAAAAATCTTCCACTCAATATTTTTTCTTGCTTCCACCCTTGAAGGCATGTGCTTGTGTATATTACAATCAGCTACAGCCTTCTAGGCAAATCTATTGTATTGTAGAGAGAACTCCACTATCTGCAAGAAGCATAACTGTTTCACACTGGCCAGCTCTTGGCCAGACTTAGTTATCTCTCTTCTACTTGCAGCCACTTTTTGATGTGCACCACTGCTATTTTGTGCACAGCAAAGAATTTTGTTCACAGTGATTCAACTGCACCGTTGTTGGCAGTTTTAGCATGGACAGCGCTGCCAACAGAAGCCTCAGGAGCAAGGATAATTGACATAATACCAAGCACAATGCCAGCAACTGGCAAGGCTGTCTACAAATATGGCTCTTAGTACCACTGGCTGTGCTAAGCAAGGATGGAAAACTTCCTGCAGCTTCCTTGGTACAAGCATGAGTGCAGAGTCATTCCTTGGGTTTTTCAGTTTGTCTTGTCGAAGCAAAGAACAACAGGGGAGGCTGCTGAGTGATGCTGTCTGGCAATGTTCCCATACTACAAATACAGCAGAAGATAACTGCAATTTTGTCAGGAGAGTTTTCCTCCTCGGTTTTGTTTGTAGATTTTATACTGTGCAAATACAATACTGAATGGGAAGTATAGCAACTTTTTTTTTTTTTTTTGCTCAAGCTCAAAAATTTCGTCTGTCTAATGCCTCTTCGCTGGTGTATATTTTTGTTCCTAGGTACACTTCTGTTGAGGTGTTTAATGGCCTTATCATTCTGTCAATTATAATTTATTAAACACAAGATAGGTCTTTACACATTCCTTTACCTCTTACTGAGAATGGTTGATAATTTATGGGAGAAGAAATAGCATCTGTTAAATTTTGGAATCAGTGGACTTCTAACCTTGCATTCTTCAACACCGATTTGCTACCTCAACATTTTGAAAGCTGAATTTCAAGGCACAAATCAAATGGTATTGCCTTTTCTGATGCAGCACAAAAGCCAGACTTCTTAAACCATCTCATGAGTGACTGATGGCCATACTGCTGGAATGAACGCAAGTGAGCAGACTATTTATACTGAACACTCTTATCAGCTCTTCCAAGGGGTTTGTAAATGACAAAACAAAGTGGTGGTACAATAACTACTGTGACAGCAGACTAGAATTTTAAGGCTCATGTGCTTTTTCATGAAAGAAACAGTTGCAGTGATTTAAGATGTTACCAGTCCTTACTTTCCCTCCCTGCCCAATCCCAGTTGTCTTACCCAAACCTTTTGAAAGTAATGTTTAAGTGCTCCTAAGCCACAGTCATACTAAATCTGGAAGCTTAGCATCAAATGCCTCTCACAGCAGTTTAAGTTCAGGTACTAGACTATTAGATTTCACATGAAAGTGGCTGAAGGACCATTCTGCTTTACTGATTCAGCAGGGGAGGATGTGAAGAATGTGGTTGTGTTCATCTCTGGCAGAAGGACAACAATAAAGATTTGGGCAGTAACAATTTAAATTGTTGCAGCTATTTTTTTTACTGAATGTGTATCTAAGTCCAAAATTACCATTTTGCAAAACTGAAGGGAATAAATCTGGAGTTAATCTCTGCAGATGATCATCAAGTTAATTACTGCATCAATATTTTTTTAAGACCTATGTAATTTTAGGGACTACTAACTGGTTACAAGCTACTTTAATAAACTTAATCAAATAAACCAATCATTTTTAAGAGGCATGAAAGAAAAACTATTCCCTTTGGCTATGCAGTTCTCCATTATTGGCTGGATGCATTTACTATTGACTGGAGACAGAGCCCTACTAGATGGACTCAAGCCAGGATGACAAATTCCATATTCCAGATGGAAAAAATATTTTCCACCAGGCTAAAGCAAAGAAATCCACAAACAAATGAATGATTATCTTTCAGAGACAGATCTCTCTCATACAGAAGATTCCAGTCTTGCGACTACAATTTGTTGGAGTTTGAACTTAATATTCTTTATTTTCAAAGATAATGAGTTTGGGTTTGTGCTTGTCAATAACTTACAATAACTGTGAAAGTGTCAAAACCTAATGTGCTTAATGTTAGGATAAAATAGTAAGGGACAAATTCTAAAAGACCATCATCAAAATTTTTCCACATGCACTAAGAATGGACTCTTACCTACTTGAAGAAAGGTTTGAAAGGTTTGATTTTAATTTGCCACTGACCTAACATGTTGATAACATGTCAGTCTGCACTCCTGCATGAATGCAGCAAGAAGAAACAGCTGAGTGAAATATGTAAATATTTGAAAGACTTACGTTAATCATCATTGAAGTGTTTTTGTACCCCAAGTGACCTGCTGGAAGAACTTTGAGCTTGACCACTTGTCTCTTTTTTCCAGTTACACGAAGAAGTAGTACCTTTTGTTCGTACAAGCTTTCTATCTGTCAAAGAATTCAAGGCATTCCTCCACCTTTTTCTGTGTGATAGTGGGGGGAATACTGGTTTGGAAAGCAGGAGTAGTAGCCTTGGGTCAAAGGAAAGTATCCAGGCTTATGAAATGACCTACAGTTGACTTCACTGCAGAGTGAAAATTATTTATGTTCAAATGATGTCCCCTGGAGGCAGTGCACTTTAAAATACTTGCATGCAGCACCAAGATTTCTGGAGGAGTATCCCAGGATTCTCAGCACTCTACTAAGCTAAGATATACTGCAAGTTTCTTTACAGTGAATCGCAGGAAAAATGGTTTGTCATTTCAGGATGCAGAGATATGCAACAGTCACTTAGATTGGTATGGATGGAAAGGTGTGTGTAAAAGCACCTGAAGAAACAATGGAGCAAGGTGACAAAACTACACCATGGCGGAAATACCATTCCTCTTCCTGTTATCTCAACATTTAGACAGACCATAATTGTAAAGATATGAAAAATGAAGAAGCAAATAGAATGGGCAGCAGCCTTGTTTAAGATTCATGGAGGATGAAGTAAACAAGCTTCTGAGGCAAAAGGATCACCCCATAATAATTGTTGACTCCTAAATGGTATAAAAAACTGCCCCAAACCCAGTTTATTGTCACCAATCAAGAGGAACCCAAGAGATGTAGCGAAGATCTGACAGCCAGTTGTCCGTTGCCCTCTATATTACACACAGTGATCCTGGCCAAATTGCTTGGGCACGCACA
This sequence comes from Apteryx mantelli, assembly GCF_036417845.1. Lineage (NCBI taxonomy): Eukaryota > Metazoa > Chordata > Aves > Apterygiformes > Apterygidae > Apteryx > Apteryx mantelli. Next base: position 86,473,327 of record NC_089978.1, on the reverse strand, counting down.
CATCTTAGTACTTGTAAGTATGTGGGCATGAGAATATGAATGGGTAGAATCAACTTATTTAGATGTTTGAAAATTACAATCATGTTCTGCCTTCAAAAGGTCTTGTATTGCCTTTGGTTCCTGCAAGGACAAGTATCTTTCATCGTGTGATATTGGGTTACGAACTTATTTAATGGGTTTGCCTTTGTCTAGCAGAATGCCTCAGAAATTCTCTCTGATTCTGTTCTCACAATACTTCCTTCAGCATTTTCAAATTCAGATAATTGTGGGAGAGTGTTGGAGGATTTCCAATATATGCACCAAGACAAGCTTAGCTAATGGATATAAAAGTGGAATCTGACAAATCTGGATGGAAATGTACAGCATGATTGCTTATGACAGAGTAAGGGCTAGTTCTGATCACTCCATTGGTACCTTGCAAATCAATATCCTGTACTGCTGTGACCATTGTGAATGATATTGTCATATAGCTGTGTATGGCAGAATTGCTGTATGAATAGCTGAGGACATAAACACGTCAGCTTTATGCACTGCTTTCTGCCAGCCCAGACAACTTGAGTTAAAAGCTCCACTACGACTAGAGATATGCATTCTTCTGTGAACAGTAATTTTAAGGCAATATTCAGTAAAGCAAAGCACAGAAAAATTTGGTTACAGGGGGCACAGCCATTTCATGTCACTTGGTTGTCCAGAAGGGACAGAGATGATACTGTTACAAGATATGCCAGCTATCCATTTTTCTGATGTAGTCTATATTTAAGATGAAAAGATTGCACCTGATGTTAGCTTACGTGAAGTATAAATCTCACATTTTTAAGCTAATTGTTTATTTCATTTTTCTCTGCTTTTTCAAAACAAGGAGTAACTTCATCTGGATGTACTTCATCTGGATGCCCCTAAATAAAAGAACACCCCTTAACCTTTAGTGAAAGATACCCCCTCTGGAAGTAGCAGAAGCCCCTTTCCAGAAGCATAGAGAGAAGAGTCCTTACCCAAAGGGATATAGAAAAGAACAAGAGCAGAAGACCAAGAGGAAATTAACCAACTGTATCAGCTGTTGACAACCTGACAGACAGCATCTGGAGTGGATATTGTTCACTTTAACATGAAACTCCCGGTACTGTTTGCCCCTTTTGCAGTATCAATCATAACCTTTGCTGGCCTCAAAGGTACTGAGCAAGAAGCTTAGGAAAAATGCAGTGATCACATCAGTTTCCTGCCTCACCTTTCTGCTACACAGTAGAGTCCTGCTTTCCTCCCTCTACTTGCTAGCCTAAGTCCTGGTGGGAAGCATTGCTATCTTTCATTGTGCAACATTGTGTCATGGATCTATTTACTGGGTTTGCCTTTGTCTTAAGTAGAATGGCTCAGAAATTGTCTCTGACTATTCTCATAGTTCTTCATTCACTAAACAAACTGTAACCCAGCACATCACAAGAGATGGCATCTCATAGCTAGGGGACCTGTGTTCTTCCATACTCCTTTGCTTTTGTTTCCCCATGTGCTTCCTTTTGGGGAGAAGTGGGCAATCTTGGTGAAAACCAGAGCGTGCACAAACACAAAAAGAGATGTTTTCATACCTTAAAAAAAATTGAGAAATATAGCCTATTTCCCACTTCCACAGAATTCTGCAGCACTTGCTGGTAGAAAGCTTGGTTAGCTAAGTCTATACCCAGCTGCAGCCACAGATATAGTCTGAGCGCTTATAGCCTTCACTTTCCCATGAGAGAATCAATTTGCAATATGCTGTATGTGTATTTCATCATTACTTTATGCAATAAACCAAATGCTAGTTATTATGCAGTATATTCACTAACACCCATTTGTGAGGAGTCCTCCTCTTCCTCCTCTTTCTTTTCTCTTAGCTTAGCAGGAATTACTGTGCTAAAAAGGGTTGGGGTTTTTATTTTATTTTTTTTAATGCAATTTCATTTTCTTGGTTAGAGTTTCTGAAGTGATCAAACATGACCTGCTTAGAGGGGGTCTGGTTCCAGACTCATTGGAAGTCTGTGCCTTACGCAGAAAGATCACCTGGGTAATAGGCATTACCCAGGTCCTGCTGAATTCTGAACTCAAAGAAATGAGAATACTATTTAGCATTGTACCTTCCTGTGTGGCAACAACTCCCAAACCAGCTTATTGCCCAGCTTGTAGGATATAAGTGGGAGCAGCTGATCACCCATAGCTTGCCTTTCTCTGAGCCAATAGCTACCATGGCACTTCTTCAGGCTTCCTGAAAGCTGCTGTTATCCAGAAAAGAAGGGGCAAGCTGAAATAAAAAATAGCAACAGGGCATATCGCCACATGCTGCCCCCACCCCACTCCAAACACGTCTTTATATAGGCTTAAGTTCATATTGGTATGTAACCAACACATTTAATGCCACTATCAGTTACTTAGAAAAATACCACTCAAATATAATACCCTTTGATGATTCTATTCTACTAAAGTACTTCTGTCGTCTTCATAGCACATTCTTGAACTCCTTTTAAGAATGCATTAAGCAGTGTGACTGACACTTGTAACAGTGGTTTGGTATTCTTTTATCCTTTCTTAGGAGAAGGGTTATATACTTAAGTGTTTCAGCATGATTTTTTTCTTTCATGCCATTGTTTCTTAATGCCTATATTGTTACTTACTTATACTATATTACAGAGGCTTTGTTGAAGAAGTGTGCCTGGGATCTGGGGTGACAGGTGGTGTAATTTATTGTCATACTTAGTTCTTGCAGGAGTTCATTCCTGATGTAATGGATTATTCTGGGACCACACTCTGTGACATTTTATGCATATTTAAGCCCTAAAACACAGCACTAAAGCAGAGGCTGTGAGCAGCTGTACTAATCCAAGAAAAGTCTGAGGGAAGAACTAGGTTTCATCTGCCTGGAGCCCTCCTTTTCCCTGTGACTGATTGTATGTGCTATGTTACCCCTTAACAACCTGTGGAAAATCCTCCCCTTCTTTCCCCTTTTCCCTGCATATATGGAGACAGGAGAATGTTTGCACATCTCTGCCTTCCACCTTCTCTTTGGGTTCCACATTTTATCAGAACATTACTCTTCTAAACCATTCTCTAGGATCTGAAAATGTGCTAAGCCTTAATAAAACACATACAAGATCGATAGTATTCTGCCCCTAGATACCTCCATTGTGGAGCCACATAAAGTAAGTGGGGAGGAGTGACTGATAAATGACTCTATGGCCACACGTGGAAAAAGGGGAACAGTGTTTCCAAATGTTTCTGTTAAAACATGTAACATATTTTCAAAAATTCTAACATTTCAAGCAGAAATCCCCTGAGACAGAATTTCTGACCTTTACTATCTTTAAGAAGGGTTTTCCATATGAATCTATGCCATTACCAAAATACTGATAATGAATAGGCATTTGAGACATATCTTCAATACACCATTTACAAGATGCACATCCTTATTGTGAACCTAGAAACCTTGTCCTGAAATAGGTGCAATTTCACTGCACATACTGAGCAAAGCATATGACGCTACCTGAGCAAATGCCACTGAGGCATTAGAGGTGAGAGAATATCAGCATACTTAAGAAATAAAAGCAAAGAGGCAAAGAGCACTTGAAACTCTATCAAAAAGCTGTTCTCCTTTCAAAAAAACAGATAAAAGAAACAAAATAATGTATGTCTACATTAGCAAATAATGTCATGGAAAAGGAGTGGATCTGTAGAGCAGAGCAATTGGTTTTGAGGAGCTTTGCTCTATGCTAAACTTTTCTTTTTTTTTTACTTTAGACTATCTCTAGTTTGCTTCTGTATGACTAACCATCATTGGCAGTTGGAGCATATTTCCAATTTAGTTTCATCCGAAAGGAATCCAGTTCATGTGCTCTGAGACCACTCTGTGCTGTAAACCAAAGTGCGGGAAGTGGGGAAAATCAGAAGGTTTGCTTAAAAGTGCACTCCTGATCCAAACTAAAAAGTGAATTTTAACCCTAGAAGACTAACGACCAGGATACTAAAGCAACTTTTGGGGGAGGTAGCCTAAATAAAAAATAAAAATCATCTGCAAAGTCATCTACCCTTTTTTTTCCCTGCTACTTGCTTGTTTTACCTGTGAAGAGATCCCCCCCTAAGCATTCACAAAGACGCTTTGTGTCTCTTTCAGATTTGTTCTTTATGTATTATTTATGCTATCAGGGAAGTTGCAACCATGATGAAAACTGCTTATTTTGCTCACCAATAACTGTCTCCTTGGACAGCCTCATCTTCCTGTATCCAGCTGTTTTCTCCTCAAAATATAAGAAGGTCTTCAGGTCAACAGCTGACTTCTTCCTATGATGTTTGCAGAGTGCTGACAGAATCAGATTCTGATCTGATTCTGATCTGGTTGTGATATGCAAATGTAATTGTAGCACACAATTAATAATAAAGCCATACTGACATCCAGCTACCTACATCTCAGTCAATGCTCCGATAAACAACTTTCCTTAATTTCACATGTGCAAACTTTTAAAAAAGTGAGATATAGCCAAAAATGACTTCTCATGCAGAAATGTTATCATGTAGTCTGTTCTTGCCTCCCTAAATCTCAGCAAGAAACAGGTCCTGCGTAAAAAAGAGAGCAAAGATGCCCTGTTCACAGTCTTCACTGCTCTACTGTCCTCACAATGCACCTCACAGCAGAAATTAAGGAAGGCAAAACACAAAATAGGAAGTCCAAATGCTAGCATTCTGAGCAGGCAGCTAGAAACTTGAGCTAGGATTAGAATTCAGCAGTTCTGATTCCCTAAATTATTTTGGCCAAGTCACTTAGGCCCTGCTTACATTACATTTCCAGCTGTATGGAGAAATAGTTCAAATATGTAAGCTTAGATTTTTCTAAAGCCTCCTGTGTTAGGGATTTCCTCAGTTGATGCTCAGTCTCAGACACCTTTTAAAGAGGTTCTCTGCAGCATTTCAAATCTCAAGGTGTTTTTAAAAGTCAAGCTTTATTTAATTAGACCCAGTTGTGCTGCCTTCCAGCAAAGCCATCATTTTGCTAAAACTTTTTTCCTTTAAGGAAACTCTTTAGATAATATTTAAATGTATGTCAAATAAGGCCTTGACAGTATCCCATGATACTGGGAGTCCCTGTACTCATATTTAGCTCAGTTGTCTCCCACTGAAGTCCTACCTGTATACCCCAATTTACTCCCATGTCAGCAAATGAAATCATATGAATGGAGTTTTCACCTTCTTTATCAGTTTCCTCATCTGCAGAAGAAAGACAAGTGGTAGAGAGAGAACAATACTTGCTGGCTGTTCAGTGGACTCAACACTCCAGCTATTGCAGTGAACTAGCAATAAAATGCTAACGGTATTGATTTGCGTGATGTCTATGGTGCAGTTTCACAATCAGTATAAACTAATCTGTCAGCAACAGGGTTTTGGTTTCTATGACCATGGGATCCTGTTTGAAGATCAACAACTGATTGGGAGAGATGGGATCCACCTCACTAAATGGGGCACACGTGTCTTTGCCAACAGGCTGCCCAACCTGATAAGGAGGTCTTTAACCTAGGAAAGACGGGGGAAGGGGAGAGTTACAGAGACCAGGCAGTCAGCAAAACACAGCTCAAGTGAGGACAACTCCAGCAATTGTATGCATCTAAGGAAGCACCTACAAGACAAGACCATGGGGAATCCTCTTGCATCCCTCCTGGGAAACCAGCATGCTCAGTCACCTCTCTGAAATGCCTGTACACCAACGCACACAGCATGGGGAATAAACAGGAAGAACTAGAGATCTGCGTGTGATCGCAGGGCCATGATCTCATTGCAGTTACAGAGACATGGTGGGATAGCTCACATGACTGGAGTGCTGTCATGGATGGCTACATGCTTTTTAGGAAGGACATGCCAGGAAGGCAAGGTGGGGGAGTCACCCTTTATGTGAGAGAGCAACTGGATTGTATTGAGCTGTGCCTAGGGGTGGACGATGAGCAGATTGAGAGCTTATGGGTAAGGATTAAGGGGCAGGCTAACATGGGTGACACTGTTGTGGGTGTTTACTACAGGCCACCTGATCAGGAAGAGGAAGTCGATGAGGCCTTCTACAGACAGCTGGAAGTAGCCTCACGATCCCAGGCCCTGGTTCTCATGGGGGACTTCAACCACCCTGATATCTGCTGGAAAGACAACACAGCTAGGCTCAAACAGTCCTGGAGGTTCCTGCAGAGCACTGATGATAATTTCCTGACACAGGTGGTGGAGGAGCCAAGGAGGAGAGGTGTGCTGCTGCCCCTTGTACTAACAAACAAGGAAGGGTTGGTTGGAGATGTGAAGGTTGGGGGCAGCCTTGGCTGCAGCGACCATGAGATGGTGGAGTTCAGGATCCTGCAAGGAAGAAGCAGGGCAAAAAGTAGGATCGCAACCGTGGACTTCAGGAGAGCAAACTTGGCCTCTTCAGGACCTTCTTGGAAGAATCCCATGGGATAGGGCCCTAGAAGGAAGAGGGGTTCAAGAGAGCTGGTTAATATTCAAGGATCACTCCCTCCAAGATCAAGAACAGTGCATCCCAATGAGAAGAAAGTCAAGCAAAGGGGGCAGGAGACCTGCATGGACGAGCAAGGAGCTCCTGGCAAAACTCAGACAGAAGAAGGAAGCGTACAGAAGGTGGAAGCAGGAACAGGCCACTTGGGAGGAATATAGGAACGTTGTCAGAGTACTGTGTCCAGTTCTGAGCTCCCCAGTACCAGACATTGAGCTACTGGAGCAAGTCCAGTGAAGAGCCACTAAGATGATGAAGGGACTGGAGCATCTCTCATATGAGGAAAGGCTGAGAGCTGGGCCTATTCAGCCTGGAGAAGAGTAGAATTAGGGGAGATCTTATCAATGTGCATAAGCATCTGAAGGGAGGGTGTAAAGAGGATGGGGCCAGACTCTTCTCAGTGGTGCCCAGCAGTAGGACGAGAGGCAATGGGCACAAACTGAAACACAGGAAAGTCCATCTGAACATGAGCAAAAACTTCTTTACTGTGAGAGTGACTGAGCACTGGAACAGGTTACCCAAAGAGGTTGTGGAGTTTCCTTCCTTGGAGATATTCAAAAGCTGTCTGGACACAATCCTGTGCAATGTGCTCTAGGTGACCCTGCTTGAGCAGGAGATTTGGACTAGATAATCTCCAGAGGTCCCTTCCAACCTCAACCATTCTGTGATTCTGTGAAACCAGATGCTTAGTGGTGCCATTCCTGCTCTTACCCCTGGCAATGTGTTCCCCCTTGTGCCAGGCTTAGACACCCTGGAAGTCACACAGTGAGTATGCACAGCTTGATGATCTGGCTGAAAAGAAACTCCGCTAAAAAAGAAAAACAGCTAGACTAGGAATGTGATTCAGCTCCCCATTGACCATATGAACATTCGTGCTGACACAATGGCAGGGGCAGGAACAATGGCTGGCAAGAGGAGAGATCAGGCCTACTCCTTTCAGCATGAATATGGTCTTATATTGGCTTAAGCTGCTCATAAAAACATACTCTGAAACTTGTTTCAAAATGGCATTAACAGCGTAATGACCTTTGAACTGGCCCACAGGGTTTATAAGACAGAGTGCTAATTGCAGAACACGTTGAAGTACAGCTCTGACCTGACAGGCCAGTGCTGCTGTCTTTCTTTTCTCCCATTTCTGAACATGTGGCTATGCTGCTTTAGCTGCAGACACCATTGGGAGTACCTAGCGTAGTAAATAGCAGCAAAGTGTATTTGCTGGATACCCCTAAAACATTGGGTATTGTTGCTTTTTGGTCATGTGGGTAAGGGATATATCCACCAGTTTTAGAACTGACTGCAGGAATGCAAACAGGCATCCACAGGGCCTCAGCAGATCTTCCATCTGCCTGTTCCTTCTTTACCTTATACGATGTCCTTAACACACTGTGAATTAGTAAGTAACCTGACCCCAGCCTCTGCCTCCAAAAGTAAAAATTTTCTGGCCATCTAACATTCTACCTATGTATTACTAAATACGCTGTACAGTACTGTGGTTCTCAGCATCCAGAAAGAATGGAGGCTATAGAATTTAGGATCTCCAGAGCTTCCCAAGATTGCGCCTGAGGGTTATCTGCCATGATGACTGAGTAAATCAAGCAAAACAAACAAAAATCTTCACTACCACAGAAGCTGATCAGTGAGCTAAAACAGCTTGGCACAGTTCCTGTCTCAGTGGATTCACCTCTGAGATATCCAGAACCTTGAAGATAATGCTGTTATTAATTGCTTAAAGTCTCAAAAGAATGAGAGTGAAGAACAAAGAAAAGAAAAACATATGGTGACCTAACAAAAGTTTCTGAAAAAGATGGCCAGGCAGCTCAGGTGAAAAGAGATTCCCAGATATTACAATCAGAGATCGCCTTCCTTCACTGAAGACTTGAAGGAATTTTTAAGCCCTACAGTGGAAGACACAGAGGAAATGGATGATAATAAACATCTCTCTTTCACCTCCTTTGGCACCTGTAGTCACTCATAGAAGACTTATGCTTTACTATGCTCACTAAGCTCATTATGGAGAGCAGCAGTTTGCCTTGACTCCCTCCCACATAACTGAAAACTACAGCTTCTGGATTACAGTCTCCTCTGATCCCTGTGTCTCAGACATGGGCTTGGAGCTATCCCATTCTAGCTCTCAAAATTCCTCTGAGATCACAAGGGGAAAGGCCAAGGCAACACGCAATGAGGAACTTCACTGAACTGAGCCAAATGCTGGAAGCCTTGGAAATGAGATGTCTCCTTCCATTTTACAGAAAACCCTTGTTGGCACTCATTTAAGCACTTGTACTTTTAGGGAAATAAAAGATTCTTGTACAAATTTGCAGTCTGCTATTTCTCTCTAAAAGCCAAAGTATTTTCTGCAGACTAAAATCTTATTTTTCATTTCCTTTGGTATCCCTACAGGTGAAGACTCCACATATAGGCAATAATCTGTCTGGGTTGCAGGACTACAACAAAATATATGATGAAAGCACACCCCACATCCTCCTGGAAATTTACAGCATGCAAAACAGCACATGTTGTAGCACTGTTTCACAAGATGACATGTCAAAAACCATTGACAAATCCCCCTGCCCCCCAATAATTCAATCAGTTCCACTATTCTGTGTAAAAAATAAAAGTGTATCAAGCCAGTTACACAAATGTTGTTACCTATGATTCAGAGAATTTATGCATCATTCTATATGAATTATTAAAAAATGCATAGAAAATGATAAGCAAATGCTGCAGAGCACAGAAATAGCCCAGCAGGTCAAGGTGCTGAGGGAATGCTGTCATGCCCATGACAAGCAACAAAAAAATATTCAGTGGGACAGAACTTATTTTGGGCTTATTGCCATGTTAATGTTCTTTTTTTGTGGGGAGGGCTTGTTCTATGAGCACAAGTTTAGTTTTCCCATGACTTATCATGTAAACATATTCCACATCAAAGGTAAAATGCTGTATATTCCTGAGTACTGAAGGAATGCACAAGACTGCCTTCGGATTCCTGCCACGGGCTCCTGTGGTGGCAGGGCAGGGCCTTGCCAGCCAGGGCCCATCCCACCACCCCATGAGGGAGCAGGGCAGCCAGGGGCAGTAGGGGGCAGCCCCAGCCCTGGGCATCAGACACCTCCATGGGGATGAGGCCAGGATGAGGCTGGGGATTGAGGTCCAAATTAGGCCTGGTGAGAGTAATTGGGGTCAGACACAACTGGGCAGGGCCATGCTGATGGGTCCAGGCCAAGGCCAAGGCCAGGCAGTCAGCCTGTGCGTTGGGGTCTGGATCAGCAGGGCCCTTGGCCAGGCAGGGTACACTATGGCTGAGCTGGAGACTGACACTGCTATGTCATTGCTGGGGCAGGGACTAGTGGCCCTGGGTTGTGGCTCCTGTGCCCTTGGGCAGGGGATGGGGGGAGGCCCCAGGTGAGGCTGCTCAGGGTCAGGGCCAGCAAGGCCTGCTGGTGCCCTCAGGGCCCTGACACAAGCTAAGTTTCCTATGCAGAACTGAACCACCAGAAACATGCTGGTTTTGCATTAGATGAATCCCAAACTGCATGCCACAGATGGAGAACAAGAAAGTCCAAAACACTGCTAGAGTTCAAGATCTTATGCAATGGCAGGGTATTGATTAGGTGAGATTTATGCTGGGGAGATAATAATCACTAGGTAAATACAAAGAAATAATGGTTAAACAGTGGGAAAAAGGATGCAGTCACATTTCAGGAAATTCTGAATGGAAGTTTGCATCAATTTATCTGAGGCATGCTTTGCTTATCTGCATTTTTGATGAAAATGATGCTTTATTCGAAGCCAACCTTCACGACTATGCAATGATAGTAAACATATTAGAGAATACTAAATGCTGTGGCCGCTATTTTACTTTCTGGAGTGCACTTTTGAGTTTTTGTACAGACTTGATTGCCTTTAAACAATCTTCTAATTGAGATGGTCATTCATGGTAATACCTACATCTGCTTGCTGAGTTGAACATTCATCTGCTCTGCATAATGTATAAGCTGTAAGCATCAGCAAGCCAGCTAATTCTTTGCAGAGTAATAAATCAGCACATGTCTTCAAGCTGAAAATTACTAAGTGCGGATAATTCCTCGCAAGTATATCTGGCAATTTGATGCACGATGCAGCACATACAATCAAGGATGCAGAAGACAGTCTTTTTTTTTTAACTGAAATGAAAATGCAGTATTTCATGCATAGGTTTGAAAGAAGTATAGCTTAATAAAATAAAGTTTATGATTCAAGTCACTGTTGTACCTCACAACTAATTTATCATCCATTTTACACATACTGAATGTGATGAACAATGGCCTTCGATAATTATTTCCCTTACAAAGCATTGGAATCAAAGGATATGTTTTAAATGTTTGGTCACAGATATGACCATGCTGATGAATCGCAAATAGCCAGCCTTAAGTGGCTGATATGCATTCTTTGATAGTTGTAATGTTTATAAACTGTCTTTTCCATAGCAATCCTGATGGGTGAAAAGCACTTAATAGCAGGATTATTGGTGTGCCTGCATATAAATTAAAATAAAATTTGGCTGTGTGCAAGTATAATTGCTAACGAAGGAGAAGACAACTGCACAGATCACTTAGGAGCTACTTTGATGAACAGGTGTAACAGATTTTGTTCACCAAAACTGGTACTATTCCTCACAGCCCACTAAAACACAACTTGACTTGCAGAGTCTAAATTGAGTCTTCCAAAATTGGTGGTGGGGGAAGAATGCCTCTCTTAATTTATAGTTTAATCAAGCCCTACATGACAACATTGAAAGACAATTTTTTTTACTATTCTTCAAAAATAAATCACACTTTGCCAATCATATTCCAGGCAAGCAGTGGCAAAAAACCACTGATGTTTACAGAGAAATGCACACACAATATCCCACCCAAACACTCATATTGGCTTAATCCTTCAAGGGGCCATGTAATTAAACTTCAGTGAGAGCTAACAGAACTCACTTACAGCCAAGAAGCCTGACAGAGATTTCCTTTGTTCAGTATCTGAGTTTTAACAGATCAACACTCTGTAACAACGCACAGGCTCTGAAAAGCTCAGTCTTCTCTCTCCTAGCATTTTAGGAAGGCATCAGCACTTTGTAGGTTTAGACACATACTTGGCAGCAGATATCACAACAACTAGTAAATGTTGCCAAAAGCAAGCTGGTAATTTATCTTGTATGATCATCCATGTCTGTGTTAACATATTCATTAGTGCATTCCTATGTAGCAGATTATTCCACAGCTTCTAAGTAATTCAACAAAATTCTCATTTTCAATAAGTAAGCCATACATAGCTTTAATTTCCATTTGTGCAGGTTCAAGAAGATTAATATATGGTTATTTGGCTTCTTCACCAGAACATTTCTGTTTTTCAACACTCTGGCCTGTAAAGGAATGGTTCATTACAAATGTTTCCTGTTTGAGGAGCTGGCTGTCTATCTCAGCCTTCTCCTCCAATTCCCATGCTACAACCTTTGGCTGCTATTACTAGCCTCTGCACTCCCCAGTCTCTCCTAGACATAAACATTTTCCATAACTGGATTCCTTCTTCAAAAAACTGGAGTCCAGACCATAGAAGGCTTAGCCCATAAGGAGTTCCTCACAGAGTGAATATAAAAATGCTGGCTCTTACTTTTCTGTGCATTTCCTTCCCTCTTGCCACTATATTGCTAGCTGAGCACAATGAACTCCACTACAGAGCTAATTTTAGCCCCTTCTGGGGCTCAAGGCCTTAGTAATACAGGAGTCTGCTTCCCGAGTTTAATACCAAAGCAAGCATTGATTGAAAGACTTTAAGTCATCACATGATAAAAGAACTCATGCAATGTGGAAGCAGAACGTTCCTCTGAATTTTTAGGGGCATTTCGGAGAATTTAGCCTGATTCCTAACTGCCTTTATTTCCATTATTCTGTTGGAAGATGTTATTAGCTGCCCTCAAGATCTGCTCTGGTTAAGGCTATTTTATGTGCCAAGTACTGTTTATTCAAGCTGAGTAGAAAGCAGTTAAATTAAATGGCCTTTTGGTTAGTAGTAGCTGAAACAAGTGAAGAGAACAGAAAGGTTGAGTGTGAAATGTATGGCAAAGCCACACATTTGATTTGTATGTGACTGCTTAAAAGAAGCTGTGTCACTCACCACAGTAGTCAGACAGTACTACAGACCCTAACAGACAACTGTAGCATTTAAAACTTTTGTAACCCTGACTGCTATTATGTGAGTGGGAATTCAAGAATGCAGTTCAGTTTATTTGCATGCCTTTATTGCAACAAAAACATCTTTCAAATAGGTATTTCTTGTAGCAAAATAAAACAACATATTGTCAACACCATCGCTGAAAAATAGTAACTATTTAGCAGTGGTCTCTCTAACCATTTTTAGGTATATTTTTCAAGCAGTAAAGTGGGCTTAAAATCTGAGTTTGTAATGTAATTTAGTGCTTATTAGTTAAGACATACTAAATAATGTCTATCACCATTCTTTGCTGTTGCACCTAAGTTTGTTTCAAATGTATAGAGGCTTCCTGATAGTTGCTGGATCTCCAAGAAATCTTCATTTTACTACCAACGCCCCAAATATACATGCATCGTGGAGCATGGACCAGAATAGGGTGTAACCGATACCGATCAAAGAAAGAAACCAACTTCTGCGGTAAGACCCTGCTTCTTGTGCAAGGAGTTGTGACTACTTCTTTCCCTGCATGGCTTCGCTTGCAGCCCGCATGTAGCTGTCTGGTGTCAAAGTAGTGCCACCTCCTGCTCAGACTGCTGAACTGCACATTGCAATCTTGCACGTCCCCCCACTCTCCCTACTTCTTTCCCTTCTTCTTTATCCCCTCTAACCCCCTCGTTTCCTGAACTTAGCTACCTCTGCTTGTTTACATAAGACTAATGTCTATTTTTCATTCCTGAGATTGTTTTTTAACTTATGTTAAATATGTCAGCTGTTCTTTTCTCTTTTAACGACTAAATTACCATTTCTGATTGGTAAAAGGGAATATCTTGTATTTTGGGCATTTCTGTAGAAAGAGTCTATTTGTTTTCATTTTGTCTTCTCATTGACTGCACTATTCCTCCTTTCTGGATTTACCCAGAGTTCTGCTCATGAAAACTGATAAATGAGTTAAGTTCCATTATCACTTCTGTTTCACAGTTTCCACTTTCAATGTGCAAACAGTGATTCCATATTCAGTAAGTCTGCCTTAGAGTTGCAGTAACAAATAAGATAGAGAGCCATAGTAATATTTTCATTCTTTATCTACTCCTAAGTGCTGTACAGATTTTAATACTTCCAGAATTTTGAATTTTTATTTTACCCCTCTCCTAGGAAGATCAGTGTAAATCATATTTGTGAATAATATTTTGGTACTTTGATCTTCTACAGTGGTACTGTTGGGAATGCTTCCCATTTTGATCTCAGGCAATACCCACATTCGTTCTTCTGTGTTATTAAAAGGGAAAGTGCTTGTGCTCTTTGCAGTAATTGTGCCTGCAACCCAGGGGCACCGTGTGGCTGTCAAAATTGTGTGTCAGGCTTCCCCTTGGGGTATTGTCCAAGTGGCGAAACTGATTATTAAGCGTAGGGTCTGTATCTTGCTTACACTGCATTATGCACGATGCTCAACAGCTTCTATAGGGGCTTCTCGGTAGCAAAGATGTCCCTTTTCTATATTGTATTTTTTTACCAAATGCAAGTTCTTGTTGAACAGATCATGAACACCAAATTCATGAGTTTAACGCATGTTCCTTTCGGATGTCTCTGCAGGATGAACTCAGCTTGTTTTAGATGTTCTGAGGCAATTTTTGAAACGAGCTGGCAGGTTGCTCTGTAACGCCTTTAAACATGGTTAAAAAGCAACAAAAACCATTTGCTAAATCCCACAGCAGTACTGTCAGTGGTTTATTTTACTTAAAGCCCCACCTCGTGGCATAAACATGTCCACGCCAATCTTACCTTTTTCTGAATAAATAGACGCGCACTTGTATGAAACCCTGGCTCCTCCTCGCCCTCTGTAACCCACTCGGTAACGCCCGGGGAGCCGTCCATTACACGGGCACGCCTGGGCGTAGTGACTACCCGCTGCGAGTGCGGACCCGGACTCCCGGCCGAGTCCAAGCGCCTTCCTGGACGAGGAAGGCGCATTGCAGCTGGCCGGGAAAAGTCCAGAGCCCCTCAGACTCGTCTGTCAGGCAGGAGCCCCCTCCCCGTTCCTGCCCCCCCCCCCCGCCCGCCGTCGCAGTGGATTCAGGGGGACGAAGAGCTCCGGCGGGGGCTCCCGACCGTTAGAGGCCCCACCCCCGCCCCACGCGCGTGTTCAGCGCGCGCGGGCGCCTCATCAGGGGGCCCCGGCCGGCTCGCAGCCCCGCCTCGCGCCAGCCGTTGGGCGCGCGCGCAGCCCTCTCACCCTCCTCATTGGCCGCCGCGGTGGGTGGAGGCGTTGCAGGCGCCGCGGGAGGGCGGGGCGGCGGCGCATGCGCGGCGCCGCGAGGCGCGGGCTGGAAGGCGGCGGGGCGCGGGCGCGGAGGGGCGTCTCGCGCGGGAGCGGCCGCAGCAGCGGCGGTGGCAGCGCCGCGTCCTCACCTGCGGCCTCACCTGCGGCGCTAGCTGCGCCCCCTCCCCTTCCCCCCCCTCCCCCGTTCCCTGCCGCCAGCCGTTGCGTCCTGCCGCCTCATCTCACCTCGCCTGCGCGCGCACGCTCACACGCACACGCACGCCCAAAATGGCGAGCAAGGAAGGTAGGAGACCCCCCGCCTTCTCCCCCGCCCTGGGCTGCGTGGGGCGGCGGCGGGGCGAGGCGAGGCGAGCGGTGCGTGAGCTGGGAGGGCGCGGGCGGCGCGGCGGCACCCGGGGCCCCTCTCCCGGGGGCTTCTGGCTGGGCGGTAGTGGGGGCGGGGCGGGGGTGACTGTCACCCTCCCTCCCGCCGCCCCTCAGAGGGCTTCGGGGCCCCCCTTCCCCACCCCACTCCCCCGGGCAGCCCCCGGCGCGTGGCGGCGCCTCCCCCCGCAACCCCCGGCGGCGCGTGGCGGCGCCGCCCCCGCGCGGCCCGGCGCGCGCTGAGCCGTTGGCTCTCCTCCCTGCCCGCCCCCCGCCCAGCGCTGGAGGACACGGTGGAGGAGCGCGTCATCAGCGAGGAGTACAAGATCTGGAAGAAGAACACCCCCTTCTTGTACGACCTGGTGATGACACACGCCCTGGAGTGGCCCAGCCTCACCGTCCAGTGGCTGCCTGACGTGACCAGGTGAGAGGAAGAGAGAGGGCTTGCTTGTTCTGCTGCTCTTTCGATCTCTGTGCACAATGTCTGCTACATAATTTGAAGGTAAAACCACAAGAATACTTTGGATTAGATTCCCCTCTCAGTAAGCTTGTAAGGGTTTATTTTACTTGCAACTCTCAAAACCCTTTGGATAGACAGAAGCTTTGAGGGGGAAAAAAAGGTACAAATTAATACTGTAGAGAACTCTAGTCTAACAGAGTAAGACCTGCCTTGAGATGTGAGGGAAGAAGTCTTACTTATTTATTTATTTTTTTATTGATATGTAAGAGAACTAATTGTTCTATAGTAACTTCTGTTCAGAGAAAGAACAAACTTACTAAACTTTTACATGAAAAATGTTTTTCCTCATCTGCATTACAGATTGCTGTTCTGTAGAAGACATAATCTCTCTTCCCTTTTTCTTTTTTTTTTTTTTTTTTTTTTTGGTCTGGCCATGTTTAAGGGGATATTGTTCTAATAAGACTGTGGTCCTTAATATTGTAGTTCTGTCCCTGGCATCGTTAGCCTCAGATATTTTAATTTTGCCATTCTTCTGCCTCCCCCTAAAAATTTGTAGAGTAGCTGGTTAATTTCTTAAAGAATTTTTAAGATAGGGATAGATTCCATTCATGTGCCAGCTACTAGAAAACTTAAATTGTCAGAGTAACCAATCAGGACTCCATAGAGCTAATGGACAGGTACTGGGTCCTTCATGCCACTGTATTGCGGATACAGCTCGGCTTTAAAATATCTTACCCTTAAAGTTCATGCAGTAATCAGAAGACAGTCTCTTTCCTCTGTAAAATTCCACTTACATAAGTGGTGTTATACTTGGTGGTTAGATGATCACTTAATTTTGTGTGCCAGAATGTTTGGGGAAGATGTGGAGAGATGTGAGCTAACTAATCATGGCATTGGAGGAAATGAAGTGGGGAATTTTTTTGAGGGTATGGAGCCCTTATGAGGAACACTTCTGCTTGCCTCGTATTTTGCAGATTGACTTAATATTCAGTTAAAAACCTGATATTTCCAATTATCCAGTGTCAAAATATGTAAGCCATTTAAGGCAAGGACTGTCTCTTTGTATGGCACCTGACATGATGGGACACCTATTCCTGAGACAAGTAAGTGCGTGTGCATTGTGTGTTTTTTATTTTATTTTATTTTTACTTCCCCCTCAAAATGTATGATGATGCCCTGGAAGAGGTGTAATAATACCTATGGTGTTTTTTGATTGCACACATGATTCCTGTTTACTCTTTGCTTGGGTTCAGACAGCAGAATTAATTTATTGCTTTCAGGAATGCAGAAGTTGCTTGTTTTTGTTTGAGTGTTCTAACTTTCCTTTCACAGATATATGACACTGTCTTTCTGACCTTTCACTTATTACTAAATATTGCGTTTAACTATCAAAAGAAATTTAATTATAGTTAGCTAGGATTTGTGCAGTGTTTAAAAATGAACTTCTGAAAACTGTTATAAAATACCAACTGGTAAAAGCTTATTGAAAGGAAATTAACTGAAATGGGGTGCTGCTTTTCTCAGTTTTTGTTTTTTTTATAAAACAGAGAATTGATTGTCTTCTAAACTGATACTATGACATTGCAAGGAAAACTAAAAATAGGAGAAGGTACTAATATTGCCTGTAATTACTGGGCAAACTTTAATTATCCTATTCAAGTGGCAGTGTTTACTGACTTGTATTGTCACTCTTGGCTTGCTGGATGTATCCTTGGCTTGCTTATGTCAGATAGTTCACTTAATAATTCACAAGTCTGTTGTGGTAAAGGAAGGGGTCTCTTACTTGAGTCTTTGTTTTGTTTTTTTGTGGGTTGGTTTTGTTTTGTTTTTAAAGCATCCTGAAGAATTTTGGATCTTCAGTGTTACTGACACTAAGCAACAAACTTCTGGAACTGAACATTTTAATTTTATTCTGTGTTTTTATTACTCTAAACAGGCCAGAAGGAAAGGATTATGCTCTACACTGGCTGGTTTTGGGAACACACACCTCTGATGAGCAGAACCACCTGGTTGTTGCAAGAGTCCAGATTCCCAATGACGATCAGTTTGATGCTTCTCAGTATGACAGTGAAAAAGGAGGTGGGCTCTGCATGCATTCTTAGCTGGTGTTCTAGCAGTAGTATTAACAGATGTCCTGTCCAATGATATTTTAACTTAATCTTGAGTAGTAAAGCTTACATGGTCGTACATTAGTTTGCACTAATTCTACATTATTAATAGCAAGAGAAATTACTTGTTTCAAAAGAATTTAAGTAAGATTGTGGTATGCATTGTCAGCATCTGTACTAGATCTGTCAATTGTGATGAAAACTGACATGCATCTAGCTCGAATAGACTAATACTCAAAAAGAATTTGTATCAGAGGATTCAAAATATTTAAAGTGTTAATGCTGTGGTGCCATGTGGTGCTAGTCTTTCATAGGCTTGTATTGCTCTGTTAAGATGCTTACCACTGCTTCTTGAATTGGGGGGAAGCCTGAAGTGCTGTTTAACACATTTAAAATAACTGATGTGATAAACTGACCTTTTTATGACAAATACAGAGTTCGGTGGTTTTGGATCTGTGACTGGCAAAATTGAAACGGAGATAAAAATTAACCATGAAGGCGAAGTAAATCGTGCTCGTTACATGCCTCAGAATCCCTCCATCATTGCTACAAAAACACCATCTGCTGACGTGTTGGTATTTGACTACACTAAACATCCTTCAAAACCAGGTTTGCCAGATTCCTTGAAATTGTGCAAAATGTCTCTTGGCATTGAGGAATAAACTTGTATTTGACAGTAATTGGGAGGAGAGATCATGGGCTCTGGAATCAGAGTATGAAGGCCCAGTTCTTTGATGACTTTAGCTGCCCGGTTATGTTTAATATCATAACTCAGTCTCTACAAAAGCAGCATTTTCCTATGAGGTTGATGCGTAAAATATGATTTCTGCAACTGAAATCAAAGTTCTTAAGCAATAATGATGCTCATATGGATTGATGTGAAGGATTAAGCTACATGAAAGGAATTTCTTTTTTCAGACACAAGTGGAGAGTGCAATCCTGACCTTAGATTAAGAGGGCATCAAAAAGAAGGATACGGCTTATCATGGAACTCCAATTTGAGTGGACATCTTCTGAGTGCATCAGATGATCATGTAAAAACAAACTTCCCCCTAAAATATACTAATCTATGCTGTAATAGATAATCAGGAAAAAGTTGGGTTGCTATAGCTTTATATTGTTACTTGGGGAAGCTCTCATATAGTTCAGCATTGTAACATTTCTTAAGGCTGTAGTCAGCTGTGTGTGGTTTTGCTTGTTTGTTGTTGTTGTTTTTGCTGTAATCAACAACCAGTTCTGTATCACGTTCTGGGTGAAGTAAGAACAGAATGGTTTAGGTCTGAGGCTATAAAATTAGTAAGACTCTTGAAGATTAATATCAGATTGAATTAATAACTAGCAAATTTCTTTGTGGCTTTACAAGTGAAATGTAAGCTACTGGAATAGGGATGCTTTTTGTAAATTGCTTTTGTGACCACCTTAGAAATAATCTTTGGGCCTTGAACCTGCAGAAAACTGATAACATAGCTCAGCTGAGTTCCCACTTATGGCATAGTAGATGTTCCTTTTCAAAAAAAAAAATACTGTTTCAGGAATGCCATCTCTATATATACATCAAATGTGATTTGTTTTCTTTTTTTGAAAGATAACACAGTTAAAACTTCCATAACAACACAATATGGCTCTTATTTGCAGACTGTCTGTTTATGGGATATAAGTGCAGGACCAAAAGAAGGCAAAATTGTTGATGCGAAAGCAATCTTTACTGGGCACTCTGCAGTTGTAGAAGATGTGGCATGGCATCTCCTCCATGAATCTCTGTTTGGATCTGTGGCTGATGATCAGAAGCTAATGATGTAAGTTGGGTTTAAGCAATTTTTGAGTAGTGCCAGCTGTGTGCTGTCAGTGGACCAATCCAGAGCACTTCTGGATTACTATAAAAATCTGAATTCTGGAATGGTTTAATGCATCTCTCAAATGTTATCAACAATAGTAATGCTGCAGGATCTCAGAAATCTGCATATTGTTTAATGTGTGCACATTGTGTGTGTGTGGGGGGGGATGAAATGGAATTAATATGTATTTAAGCTTCCTGATGTGAACTATTAATGTACTTTCTACATACAACAGACACAAAATTCCTGAAGGTTTTAGATTAAAAACTGTAGCTTTAGACTAATGTAAGTAATGATGGACCTAGGGTAGCTTAGGTTAAGGTGGGGGGAACCCTCCTCTGAAAAATCATTTGTTTTCTCCTGACTCTTTTTTGTTCTGTCTCTCCTCCTCCCCCAAACCTTTATCCTGACAGTTGGGACACAAGATCTAATACTACATCCAAGCCAAGTCACTGTGTAGATGCCCACACAGCTGAGGTCAACTGTCTGTCCTTCAATCCCTACAGCGAGTTTATTCTAGCAACTGGTTCTGCTGACAAGGTTTTTACTTGTGTATACTTTACATTTATATGTATTCTAGATAGCAGTTCTACAGCCATTATAGTCTAAACAATTTCTTGTTCCTTCTCCCAGACTGTGGCTTTGTGGGATCTTCGAAACTTAAAATTGAAACTTCATTCTTTTGAGTCTCATAAGGATGAAATTTTTCAGGTGGGTAAACTTTTCTCACGGCCTGTAACAAAAACTAGAAGAGTAGTGACTTGGACAAAAACAGGTGGATTTTTGTGTGGTGACTGGCCTCAGTAAATAAAATAGATTATTAAACATGGAATATTGAATTTTGGTTCAATAAATAGACTACCATGTATTTCTACCCAACCTCACTTTACTTTGAAGCAAGTAGCCAACAACTTACTGTTTAAAAAAATACTGGGAGCTTACAGCTACTCAGTATGGCTAGAAGGTTTCTCTGAAATGTCCTCCTATAGAGAGGATGTGGGTTCGAATCTAATACTGTGAACTCTATCTAGTTAGCAGTGTGCAAGTAACAGTGACTTTTAGGCCCTTAAGTTTTGTGATATGGTAAATCCCTAACAGGGGAATGATGTTAGCTCTTCACTTTGAGAAATCTTAAGTGCTCTATTTGAGCTGCAGGGCATCCTTTGTGCTGGAAGAAACTAACTCACTGAATTTAGTTGCTGAAAATTAATGGTCAGGATATGCATTAGAAGTCAGTAACTGTGCTCCAGTCAAGTTGTTGTCTTTTCAATAGGTTCACTGGTCCCCTCATAACGAAACAATTCTTGCTTCAAGCGGTACTGATCGTCGGCTTAACGTGTGGGATCTAAGGTGAAGAGCAATTCCTTTCATTTAATATCTAAGAAGGTAATACAAGGCAGCAGACCTACTTTATTTGGTAGACTTCATTTGTGCTGTTCTCTAGTTTTGCTTGGTTAGTTAACTCGGACTAGGTTTACAGTAGAAACAACGCAGTATTTCTAACTTTACTTATCTATGAAGATTTTTAGCTGATATAGTTGTGTTCTATTATCTTTAGTAATAAGTGATTCCTGCCTCAAGGTTCTTCACAAGTCAGATTCTATTTCAGTAGCAATAACACCAAGCAATTGATATTCTGTGCCTGAGGCTTATAATTCTTTGACAGTGAGAGAAACAAATAGCAAAAGCAAATACTGGCAACAAAGACTAGGAACTAGAAAGTTATACTGATATGGGATGCAATTTTTGTTGTTAATAAAAGGTATAAACTACTTTATTACAGTAAAATTGGAGAAGAGCAGTCTGCAGAGGATGCAGAAGATGGGCCTCCTGAACTCTTGGTATGCTTTTATTTAAATCAGCAGTCAGCCAATTACTGCAGTAATCTTCTGAACCTTCTCACCTGAATTTAACTTCTGAATCTTGGATTTAAGCAGACTTTCTCTAGAGATTAAATAGTTCGCTGATTTTTTTTTCATTTGTTTGCTTTTAACAGTTTATTCATGGAGGACACACTGCCAAAATTTCAGACTTCAGTTGGAATCCTAATGAGCCTTGGGTAATCTGTTCTGTATCAGAGGACAACATAATGCAAATATGGCAAATGGTGAGTGTCAAAACAACTCCTGAGTTGCTCTGAAGCTGATTACATAAACTAAACCAAGATGGTTTGTCCTTAGGACAGCTCGTGTCTTCAGTGACTGAAAGGAGGCTTTCCTCTGTATTTGTTGTACCATTTGAATGGAGAGTAGGACTTTCAAAAGAAAATAAAGGGTAAAACAATGCTGTTAAATGCAACTGGTAATTATTTTCCTCCAAGTCTTAGGTACTAATTAATATTAAGAATAAATGTGGCAATTGCAAACTTCTATCTGATGCTACCTAGGGCTTGGTTTCTTGTCTAACTGTTGAATGTGAACCCAGATGCCAACCCAGATGCCTTCTAGCTCGGCATATGGTTTATATTACTTTACATTGCAACATGATTGATCAAATCCCTATAAAGACAGAATAAAATCACTTGGGAATAATTGAAGTCTCATCTTTATATCAAACTATAACGGAGTTAAATGTGTCACAGGTCAGTCTTTCCACTTTTAAAATATCTGTTCTTTAACTTGTCATGTGTGTTCAAGCTGGGGTTGAAATAAATCACAGGAATGAATGTCCATGGTAAAGAAGTAAAAGGATAAGGTTCATCCTACTGAAATAAGATAATGCAGGAAGACAACTGCTGAGGTCTAGCCATTGTACATCCATTTCTAAAGCTGGCTGCCCTTTAAGAAAAGGCAGGGAGAGGGTCTCCTTAAGAAGAAGATGATCTCTGTATCTTCTTGGGATTATCATGGTTTTACTGCAGTAAGTGTAGAAGACTGTTTAAAAACCAGATCTGTCTACCACTTGTAATGAAATAATTTGTGTTTTTAGGCAGAAAACATTTACAACGATGAAGAACCGGATATAGCGGCAGCGGAACTGGAAGGTCAAGGAACGTAATTTTTCTTCCTTAAGGAAATACTGGGTGTGGCATAATATAATTTGACTACTATATACATTAAGAATATTCTTGTTTGGATGTAATGCTTTTACCCAATGCTTGATTTTTGTCAGGCATAAAAAGCTTGTATAGTCAAGTTGTAATGGTATATCCCTGGTTACTTGGGCACTCTGAGCTATTGTATACTGTACAGCATTTAGCTTTTAGGGAAGATGAGAGTGACTGAATACCTATGTCTATATTTTTAAACAGACTTAGTAGCTTCCTGTAAATAAGACAGTTAAATACTCTTCCCACAATGAAATTTCAAATAAGTTTTTATCACTATGTAAAAAGAGCTTTTCACTTTTACACAACACTTTCTGATTGGCTTTGCATAAATAAAATTTATTAAATAAAATGTTTGGTATGTTTAACCATTGTCTGTTGACATAAGGTGAATGCCTTTTTGCTTGAATATAAAATCTCATAATAGAAAGGAATCTTGTCTAATTTAGAGGAGTCTTATTTAATTTCTGCAGATGATAAAGGTATGTAATTCTGAGATAACGTTTTACTGCATAATTAAGGATCTGGAGAGATGAGAATTGTCTTGCTGATATGAAAAATGTAGAGAAAACAGAGACATTGTATTCTTCACAAGCAGAAAGTAGTTGTCTGGTATAGAAAGCTGTTTAGGCAATACCTAAGAATGACCAGTCAGACTCCCTTGAAGTCCAAGGGTAAGTCTTGAGCAAACTCAAGTAACTGCTTTTTGTGGAGTGGTGGTGGAAGCACTGTCCTCTAACCTTTTCTTTCTTTATCTAAGATGGCAGTGCTGTCTCAATGAATTGATATCACCTGTTTTTAAAGATGTCTTGTAGCTTTCTCTGATTAAAATGATGTGGGGGAGGGGTCAGGCAGTTGTCTAAAACACATTAATATCTAAACAGATATAAGACAAACATACTGCTAGGTTCTAAACCCCTGCTGCCTGAAATCAGGCTGGAGGACTTGGACCATCTAGAATTAACAGATCTTCATATTTACCATGGTTCTAGAGGCAAGTTACAGGTCACTTTTGGAATTTTCAGTCTAGCTGATTCTCAGTCTGACAAATATAAAAGTCAGTGTCTGTTGATGAGTTTGAGTTCAACTTCAAATCAAAGCTTTTAGTTACTTAAGAGAGGTCTCAAGATTAAACAAATCGTTAGCTGTATTGCTCTTTCTGCTTATTCTGAAAGAAATCCAAAGGCTTGGGTGGCTGATACTGAAAATGCGGTTTTTGATTGTGAAAATATTACTTCCTTTGATGCATAGCTTACCATTGTCTTGAATTTGAACAAGTTGGTAGGCTACAGAACTCAAGTTGCATATCTCAAACTACTGTTAGCTAATGGAAAGCTGCTATTTGGGTAAATGTTTCCATTTTTAAGGGTGAGATTTGAATGGATAGGTATTTTGATTTAACTCCTCTTTGTGTTATGTGTGGAAAATAAGTACCTTGGACACTCCGTGAGTCTTGTAGACTAGCTTAAATATTACATCCCATTCTCGTAAGGGTTGATGCTTGGGAGCAGGGTGGGAAGGAATAAAAGATGAATTTGAAAAACTGAGCTAATTGCATTTGCATGAGACAATTAGGTACTAGTACTGTAATGCTGATTACTGGTTAGCTAAAGCTAGCTCTTTCCAGGATAAATGCAGCAGGTGTTAGCTGGAACATGACTATAGGCATCTGTGGGTCAGCATTTTCTTCCTCAGGAATGTGTTCTTCACCATGTCACTAAAAGGACTAGCTCCCTTCCAACATGCACTCTCCTGGGCATATCTTCTGGTCACTGACTACAGCCAATTATCCCTGTGCTATTGCTGTGAGGGAATGGAAGTAAAGTTGTGGAATGAACTTGTTGCTAGCTTCCTCTTTTTACTATTTGACTAATGGTCATTCAGCTAACACAGTCAAAGACCAAGTCTTAGAAAATTTCTGGCAAGGCAGATGTACCAACTGTTTCTTGCCCCACAAGTGATTCTCTGCTTATAACTCAACAGTGGTATGTAAGGGGCACTGTGTTTTTTCTGGATGTGAATTTAATTTGCAAATTACTATAAATGATAATCATTAAACATACTTAATTCAAGGACAGCTTTGGCCAGGCCCTGCTTCCTTTTGACATTCATCTCAACATGCACAGCTCTGCAACCAACTCCTGGTTGAGGACAGGATTAAAAAGTAGAAAATTAAGAGGTCAGTATCTTGCCTCTGTGCTACTGTAAAAACAAAAGTGCTTCCCAGAGAGCATGGTGGTGGTTCTTCTTGGCACAGATGCCACTGTGGACTCTTATGCAACCCCTCCCACTGCTGTTGCTCTCTAGCACTTATTCCACCCAGACATACTGGCCACTTAAAGGAGTACAGTGCAGTGCATTGCTGTAATTAGTGATCTCAGCTTTGTGTTACTATTACAGTGGTGGTGTTTACTTTGAGTCTTCTTATCACCTACTAACTAGAGTGGGATGGAGGTGATGAAGTACTTACTGCAGCTTTCTTCTAGGTGTTAGTCTAGTGCTGCTTATTTTTAATTCCCTGCCTGCTGTTACCAGGATCCTTGGGGTTGCAGGCACTGGATTATCATGCATAAACACATCTTCCACTCATATTTCCAGAATGGATCTTCTAAAAGTGCAGAATGAAGCTCTTGACAAAAATGCTGATCTTTCTACGTTTTCCCAGCATCAAAGGTCCTAGACCATGTAACCTGAACTGTAAGATTTCATAGCTTGTAGAAGATAGGCTAATTATGTGAGCATCTTGAGAGTAACCAACTGAAGCAGCTCTTGGTGTTAGAGGAGGTAGAGTCTCTAAACTGATGCAGGTAAGTGCAAAAACACTTAAGCCTTCCTGTGGAAGGCTTAGATGCCATCCAAGATTGATGCAGATAGAAGGCAGCTTGAGATGATGTGCTAAACAAAACGAAAGGTCAAAGCTGCTAAAGGACAGACAGGCCACTGGCCACTATCCATTTAACCAAGTTTCATTCTAACTGTTACTGTTCATGTGTTTAAAAACACTAGTGTCATGTCCAGGAAGGGGAGGTGAATGTATTCGCTAAGTGTGGTTTTGGTTTGACTAACAGATACTACTGTGTGTGGGAGGCATCTGTTGCTAAAGGGTGTGATCTAGCCTGAGACAGCCAGTATTGGTGCAGTGCTGCTAGTTTCTGTCCTTGACTGTCTGACCTGCTCACACATCACCTTCAGAACCATCTTGGGTCCTAGTCTTTCCCAGTGCTGTGACCTCAGGAGAATGGAAATTGGTATTAGAGGCCCTCGTGGTGGATTGTCTCTGTAAGTTAGATTTCAGCTTCCCTGAATTCATTCCTGTTGGAACAAGAGGGAAGTGTGCCTGTTGAAGTACCAAGATGTCTGGCAAGAAAAGGCAAGCTGTTTGGGTCATTCTTAAAAGCCTAAAGGCATTCAAGGTTGGTTTTTTGTTTTTTTAATGACCTTGTTTTGACTTTAATTGGATGAAACTAGATCATGCAAAAGCAAATCCATCTGATTAGCAGCATAGCATTGTACCAGCACTAATATTTTTGTGATGGTGTTGTATAGATCTATTTGCCTTTAAAAAAAAAAAAAAACATTGGCAGTGTTCCTGACTTATGGTACTGAGATCCCAAGAGCTCCAATACTGTATATGCTAACAAAGTATTTAAAATGCTTAATTCCTCCTTACCCACCCATGCTGCAGTAAATACAGCCTCTAAATTGATTGATTTTCCCCAAGTCTGAGTTGTCTTTCAAACTATATATGTACAACATACTTTCCTTAAATATGTAGAAAAATTTCACAAGGCTTATGAAGGTAGCCATAGGATAGCTTGGTCCCACAGCCAGTTCATGAAGCCAGAATGTAAGTCAGTCTACATCTTATCTTAAACCTTTTCATTACTGAGAATATGCTGCCAAGACTATTAAGTTTTTTATTTGCAAGAAGACCTATACTTTTTTTAATTGCCTTTGTAGAATGTTTGCGAAACATTTAAAGGCCATCATTTTTAAAACCTATATGCATGTCTGAATGCCTTAATTTGGTTTTAAAAGTTGGTGACTGCCATAAGTAAATACTGCTTAGGCACTGCATTTAGTAATGAGAATAATGGGATTTGAAGTTAAAAAAAAAGTGAACCTGAACAATGGCTACAGCAAGATATGGTTTGTTTTGTTTGTTTTTTTGCATTAAATAGTAGTTGCTTTAGGTGTATTTATACAGTGCTTGACTGTACTTAATTCAACAAGTTGTTACTTCTGCAGGTTCATACATGCTGGGAAGAGGTGTAAACACCAAGGGTGCCCTTCACTATCCCTTATTTTCAAGGGAATGGGATATTGAGTTTTCAGACCTATCTTCTATGCCCTAGCTATTTCCAGAAGCTTGGGCAGAGAGCATAACAAAAACTACACAAGGTAACTTGAAGTGAAGCATTGCTGGTTTAGGGTGACTTCCTCACTTGACCTCATCCCTGTATATATTTAATGCAGTTTTTCAGCAGAGAGAGTGACTGCATTGAAGAAATCTAACTCTTCATTCATCTTTTTACTGAAAACGAGTGACAAAAAATATGCAGCTTCCTGAAATTACACTTACAACCTATTTTATTTCAGCATGGCTCAACCTTGCAAACACTGGTTGTCTAGTCACATCAACTGAATGCTTCAGAACTGTGGTCAGTAACTGCAGAGTGCTTTAGCACTGAGTTGCAACTGGTTAATTACTAATAAAGCCAATATGTGTTACTAGTCTGCATCACAGTATTTTTCTACTTGTTTTTTTTTTCCCCTAAGGATCTGAAGGTTTGCATCACCAACTGGTCCAAATGTGAACTTGAAAAACAAAAATGTCTATGTGAGGAGTTGAAAATGGTACTTCAGATAAAGGACTTTCAAATTCAAAGTTGCCTGCAGTCCAGGCATGGCCAAACATGCATAACAAATGGTAACAGGGTTGACTGAAACCTCAAAATGTGTTTGAGGGGTGTGTAATATTCCCCTGTAAAAGGCAATTATCCTCTGCTTTAAAAGTTCAGCCTGCGTAAGAGCCACATCCCTTAAAAAAAGAGAGAAAAAGTCAGTAACCTAGCAGGAAATAGCAGAAAAGTCAAAGCTAGCAAGGCTTAGATGAGCAGGGTTTGTAAAAACAAAACTATGACCAAGATCAAATGGTTTTATAAAAATGCTGGAGGTGTAAAAATCAAATTAGTCAGAAAAACATGGAATAAATACCAATAAGACATCTTGGACATGGCAGAACTGAGGTAGTAATTTGGACACAACATCAGGGCATAAATTCTGTGGAAGTGACAGTGAACTGCATCAGTATGGAACAGGTATTACATAGCTAGAGTTAGAATAGGGTGAATATTAGACTACACTACAGAATGTGAGGACTGAAATTCCATCTGAAACAGGTGAAGTTTCACAAAAGCATCATAGCCAGCCCACAGTTATTGTAATGACCACAGTACACCTGGGGATACAGGAGAGACAATGAAGGTTAGAAAAGGGAGGCTTCCATTAATCTCCTATCACAAGATAAGGTATTTAAGTTGTTAGATGCCATAAGTGATTGCTTTCTTGAAGCAGTTAAGAACAGTATTCTTGGCATAGGCTTGGGCTATGTGCAAGGCCTGCTGTAAAATAGAACCAGCACAATCCATAAGCTACTTGAAACCCAAATCCTCACTGAAGCAAGAATTCCAAAATAACATCCAACCTCAAAGCTAGATGCTAACAAATGATTTAAAGGGGAATTCAAGTAGTCTTTGCAAGCAGCACAATATTCTCAAATACACTTTATTAAAGGCTCAGGCTAAATGGGTGCCAGAGTCAATAAAAGGATCAATAAAAGCTAGTTTATTTAGATGAGAGACTGAATTAGGCTATTAGAAGAAAACAGATACTTCTTCCATGAAAACTTGTCTAAACAAGAAGAAAGAGTGGATAATGGGTAATGTAAATGCAAAATCATAAAGGAAGCAAAAAGCAATTGCATGCAGCAACTTATTAAAGGCATAAAAGCAAGCATCTTTTTCAAGTAAAAGGATGTGCACTCCAGCTTAGGAAGCCCCCAAACAGGAGCCTGCTGGAAGAGCATAGGAGATCCAGCAGTTCTGTCTTATCTGTTTCTCCCTGTGCAACTTGTACTGGTCACCATCAGTGACATGCAAGTCATCAACATGACTCCATACACCACCATTCTTGTCATTTAACTTGAACAATGCACTTACTCTCAAATTTCACATCTTTTAATTTTCATTCTTGAATTTTTAAACAAATACAGTAAGAGTTCAGTAGATCCAGTCAGACATGAATATGTTGTTAAAGAAAAACTCAGAGTCCAATATGTTAAGCATACTTATTTACTTAGTCTATACAGAATTGAGTAGATAAAATTTCAGATTCACATTAGTGAAAAATCTCTACAAAATGTTTTTGAAAAGCAAAACAAAGACTGCCTGTTCATTTATCATTTTTTCTCATGAAAGCAGACATGGGTTGTAAAAATAAAGCAGTGTGTTTAGCACAAACTAGATTTCTGCATCACTTTTTTCACAGTTATTTCCATCTACAGTCCAAAGAGGTAGATTTTCTGCAACACCTGAGAATTGAACTGTAACATAACCAGGTGTAAGTGTAATGAGAGGAAGGACAAAACATTAGAGAGATACAGTCCTAACTTACTTGTGTATGTATACACATATTTGGGTCTTGCATCATGTATAATTTAGTTTTGCAGCTTAATCATGGTGAAACTCTCAATCAGGCCCCAGAGTTTTGACAATTAGACATACTTATTTCAGGCTATATAAATCTACAGCCCAGGTTAAACAGTTTATGGTAGTGGAAGAAAGGCATTAATACAAGTTTAATCTAAAAACCCTCCTGGAGCCAATTTGGCTGCAGACCGGCAGTGCAATAGCCTGCTGTATGGCAGATCAGTTAGAGTGCTGAACATATCCCATATATATATATATATATATATATATATATATATATATATATATATATAAAAAATATATATATATATTTTTTAAGAACAATACTCTTCAAGCAGTTCATGAAATTGCTTCCTGAAACCAGTCAATGCTAAGTATAGCTCACCTTGGCCAGATGGAAAGTTGGTATGATGTGGGTATGTCACAGGTAGGAGAGAGAAAATATCCCCATTTTAAAAGCCTTTTACTTGGGGCACTCTGCTTCACTTACACACTAAGTCAATAACAAATATATTGTATTGCTGTTCTATACGTCACATCTCTAAAAGCCCTTTAAAATATTCTTGCAGCAGGGTCCAAAATTCACTCTTACTTCCATATAGAACAAGCACGATAGAAAGAATTGTTAAAGATACAAATGTTCAAATAATAAACTGTAAAAATAGAAAACTGCATGTCCTACCTTGCCAAGGGTATGATGCATCATATACAAAGTTTTTCACTTTCCCTCAGGAAAATTATTTCATGCTTAGTGTTACTGAAAACCAGTTCTTGCAGTAACCATTTTTAAACAGTTTGATTCTATAAAATAAGTCATTTGAAGAGCAAGTCTGAAATACTTCTTTCCAATATTGATGCCATATGGTTAACGTGATTAACATATCAAAGCTCTGAGCCTAACTCAGCTGACTGCTCATTGCTACCTTCTTTTCATTCCTGCGTTGTGCTTGGACCACAAACACAAAAACTGCACTAATCTGGGAGAAAAATGGCCAGCTCCCCACCTGCTCCTCCATTAAAGAAATGTCAGTTTCATACAGTTCCCTTCAGTGGTATGAGCTAAAAAACCCACGTTTATCAGGCCTTATATAACCTTATTCTCTTTAAGAGACAGCTACATTATTTCAATGTACATTACAACAGAAAAAGGATCAGGAGCTCAGTGCAGCCTGAACATTCAAGTAAATTTAGCCACTAAACTGTCAAGGGCAACGAGGGTGGGAAGCTCCTTAAGAGATGTGCTTGATTCAGAAATCCCCCCCCCCCCAAGTAAGTGCAAAGAACATTAAGTACCAGAAAAGACTACACATTTTCATATTTCTTAAAATGACAGCAACAAAACTGGAAAGCAAATGCATGTGAACTAAAGTTAAGGGTAGCTTGTGGTTATTTAACACATCGCCTTGCCAAAAAAGTAGTTGTTGGTCCTCATTTCTCTCAGAGAGAGAAAATAACTCAAAATGCAGATATCAAGTTTTCTCTGGAAAGACTATGTGGTTTAAGTGTGAATAAAGGAACTTTGCTTGTAACATGTTAGTTTAACAGAGTCTAAAGTACCATTTTTACCAGATAACCTTAAGGAACTGGTAAGGCACTCTGCCAACTGGTACAGCTTCAAGGTTGAGTGTGCAAGAAATTTCACATTGTACTTTGGGAAAAATATATGAATCTACATGTTCAGTTATAACCAGTATACTCAACTGATGTTTCAATACATTGCATATAGGGCTATTAGAGAAGCCTATATGCCAGAGACACATTTTTCTATAGCTCAAGCAGCAAGTATCCATGTTCCACACCTTCAGATAAGACACTGAGAAGCGTGTAGACAGTAATAGATTTCTCTAGTCAGAATTAACCATGTTATGGACACACTGTAGCCAAGACAAAAGAATGTGACCAACATCTGTGTAATAAGATACACAACTGCAAAGTCCCACTCCGTAACATTGTTGAACACTTTCTCACACATTTATATTTAATTTGTTCACAGGCAGGGCAAATAGTCTAAACTAACCTTTACAACACAACCCTGAGAAGTCTGCAAGAAGTTGTACACCCTGTTTCACCAGCTGCAAATTAAGGTATTTCAAAGTTGTTTTTTCATACCACAAAGTACACTAAACCCCCTTAACATAACTTTTACTATATTCTGGACCCATACTTTTTCATTCATATATATGAAAACATACTAGGGGAGAAAACTGAAATTTTTACTGGCCATTAGACATCCTGATGTAAATTAATTTACTGAAGAAATTGGTAATCATATTAGTATACTGAGTGGCAATTCAATGGACAAAAACAAAACGCTGTTCTTTAAATCAAGGAAGTGACATGCTGTCACTACTGTCCCCTGAAACAATGTTATATCTTTACACAGTCTTCAATGACAGTGATTTGTGTTGTGGGGAGGAAACGCACATGCATCCTTTTATGGAAAAATATTTTCTTTTAAAAAATGAGGCAGATGTGCAACACAGTTGTGAAAAATTTATAGTTTAAGCTATTTAAAGCTGCTATGCAGCTTCCTGTACCACATAAGTCCAGTAGTTCTAAGAAAATACAGATATGGTAGAAAAAGTAAGAAAATTTTCACCACAAAACCAATAGTTACCACCAACAGAGAAAGTTATACACAAAATATATCTCTCAATACAGTGTTTACACTTCACTTTAGTCAACAGATTCAGTGCCAGGAACAGGACTTGTTGAGACAGTCTTTTCAGAACTACTTGCTGCACATGATTCAACATCAGGTTGGATTCCTGGTTCCACGTCAGTGGGAGTTCCCAGCTCCTCATGGGAATTGAGTGTGCAGGACTGCAGCACCTGCACAGCTAAATCCATGTCTGCCTCCCTGAGGGAAACCTGTTCCTTAAGGACTTCCACCTTCTCATTCAGCTCGTTCCTTTCTGTCTGAAGAGCCCTGCACAGCTTCTCCAAACGTTCCAGTTTTATTTGAAAACCTTTGTATTCTTTATCTCTTACTGTTTTCTGAGGGACAAAAGAAAACAGAAGCTTTGTGATCCAATTAAGTGTTTTTTGTTTTGTTTTTTTTAAACATAATGAAAAGAATCACCACTATTTAATCTTGTAGATTAAGTCTTAATGCATCTGGTAGGTCAAATACTAGCTGTGCTAGAGCAAATTTGCTCAGAGTACTTGACCACTGCACTTTATTACTCCAGTCAGTTACAGCCCAAGTAACTGCAACGACAGGAGCAGCAGGGAATAAAGGCAGAAAATCTAGAATCCAGCAGCTGTTACAGTCAGAAGTTACCATACTGATGACTCGCCTAATTAACTCCTTAAAAAATACGGAAAGATGAGCAGAGCTACAGTGGAACTTATATGAACAATTAGGTATACCCTAGTAAGGTTTAGAAAGATTACACCTACTATACCTCAACTAGAAATTAGAAAGTGTAGGAGAATGACTCAGAACTGTATGGGTAAGGCCTGTGTAAAAATGTTTTTTAGCTTCTCTCTTACTGGAGAGTAAATAAATATAATGGCACCTCATGACCTCAAAAGAAGCAGCAATGTAAGCAAAGTCTCACAGGTCTTTTCCTTCAGGTAAAGATTAAATATTTAAAACAGACTTCTACTGCAGAACTGACAGAACTTTGCTCAATAGATTAAAAAATTGTCAATACATTCAGCTTGTATAATTTCATACACACTATCCCACCAACTAAACGGTGAGCAAGGTAAGATGACTATTTTTTTGTGTCAGGCAAAGCAACTATGAAAAGCCAAATTCATCTTCTGTGTTTTGGGAGAAGAACAGCACATTTACACAACAGAAAACATAAGAGAATCCATGAACAGGTAGTGATGCTGTATCGTTTCTATCCAAAACTGAAAAACTGTATGAAGTTCTCTGGAATGCAGACTCTGGTTTAGCCATACTGTGGCTTAAGAGACAGCGATAATTACTCACCTCTTCGGCCATTTGCAGAAGAGCCTTGTTGTTGTTTTCCCATTTTGTACGCCATACTATTGTTTCCTTTTCCAGTTTCTTAATCTTCTTTGTCATCTGCAAATAAAAGGCTTACTTTTTTGGCTTGCACTGTAACATAGGTAGGTATACATTACTGATTTGGCTTTTTGTCCAAACTGGACTTTGGAAGTAACATTACAAGTTACTTTACAGAAAAATCTTTCTGCACCAAATCAATCCCACAAATTCTGGGTATGCAATTCAAAGATGACAAGATTGATTCCTCAAAGAAACAGATTATGAACCTTCCTCAAAAACAGCAAAAACTGTTCAAAGAAGTTTTAAAACATAAGTACAGCACACAAAACCAGACAACTACTACTGCCTTTGATAAAACACTGGAATTAGGATGTAGATATTATGGAAGTATTTCAAAAAACAGAAAAATTACATCATATTTCTCTTCCCTGATATTGCAAACCCTTATTTCCTGTCTTAAGATCCAAAGAAGGCAAATGCTGTAATGAAATCCAAAAATGCATCCTACTAACAGCATACATTTTTATATTACGTTTCATGCAGGTCTAATATTAAAGTACCTTTTCCATTTCCTGCCTGAAGGTTGTAAAGAGTTCATTACTCTTTGCCATGGTGGTCTGGAATTCTTCAAATTTATCCATGTAAAGAGAAAGCTGTTGAAAAATGGCAGGAACATTACCCTATACATCTGTATTTCCATACAGAAACATTCATTAAGGTACAGGAGGAAATTCAAGTCAAAATGATGGAATATCAACTTTTTTATAGTTTTCTCATACTATCCCACAATTTTAATTTGAGGAGCAAGCAGAAGCAAGAACAGCATGCTATTCAAGTTCTATGTATGAGCAGTGACCTATGTTTATAAAACAGCATTATACATTCTGAATAAAAGGACATCACACCAGCTCAATTAAACATGTTATCTTTCAACGTTTTATCACCACTATTTCATTTTGCTTCCCCTTTAAAAAAATCTTGTGGGTTTTAATATACAGGAAATACAGTTCTTGTTAAGTGAAGTGAAACTTGAAAAAGACCTACCTTCCCATCTTCCCAAGCAACCAAAGCTAACAAATAAGGCTGGGATAAAACAAACCTGACTGAATCCGGAAATTGAGACACACATTCATAACCTATGAAATCTGGCTAGTGAGCAAAAACCACGGAAGCTGAATATTGACAGGAATTCATTTAGTAAGTGAAAGTGTTAATTTTAACTAGTGAAAAGCATTGATATTTAATGAGAGAGAAGTTTCTTGTTCTATACAAGAAATTCATTCATCTGGAATAGCAAAATATGTTAATTAGCATAGTTTTTCAAGAGCAGGAAGTTTTAATACAAGAGAAAAACCTATAAATAACTTAAATTACCATTGTATAATCTAATGCTCTGACAATAGACAATTACGAAATGCCATGACCTTTTACTAGCAACTTCTTACTCTATCTGAAGAAACTCCTCAGAGCTGATCAATTCTCTCAGTTCTTACATGGGGAAGGACAGTAACATTCAGAGCACAGAAATAAAGTTTTTCTCTAATAATGGAGTGAAACTAGAATTAGCCTAGCTTATCATCAGTAGGTCATGACTCTGCAATTTTTGTGGCTGAACTTCCCAAGCTCATTTTATTCTACAAAGGTCTGCTGTCCCAAAGAAACCTCAAATTATATCATTACTATTAAAAAAAAAAATTAAGAGTGAGTGAGAGAACATAAATAAAACAGAAGGCACTGGGAACAGATTTTAACAAAAGGGTTATCAGCTTGAAAGATTTTGATAAAAGACTACCCATGCAAAAGCTATTTGGGAGAATCCAGACATTAATGAGTCCAATTTCAAAGATGTGCTGTATATATATACAAAATATATACATATATGATAATTAGCTACACACATACTTTAAATATAACTGTTGGAAGCCTTGGAACAGAATTAGGTACAGTAAGTGTTAGAAAGGGCATGAAACAGCTTGCAAGATGACAATCAATACAAAACTCAAAAATGAAGGAGTAAGAGGCAAGGTAGTTACTTAAGATACACTGAAAGGAATAGCTGCTGCTCCTCAGGTGCTACCACATTAGCTTAAGCAAGCATTTTCCTTTGCCTTAACACAGTCAATGACTGCAGGTGATCTGAAACAGCAGCACAGTCACTGGAGGCCACCTCTCTGTCACAGACGATTTGTCTGCAGCATTTACAGTGAAAACAGAATTTGAAGACAGTGAAGTTTACAGACAGAGACTCTTAGTTTTAGGTTACTGAGTCTGAATAACTACATGGATAATACCTACTATTTGCTCCCTTTCCTCCTGAAGGAGGGAGAGGATGGCAGCAGGGGGCAGTAAGGAACAAATTCTAAAACCCACATGGGAAAAAAAACACCCAACTCTTGACAATCACAAGGGCCCATCTGGTCCTGAACAACTATAAAAAGGATAAGAATACCTTGGGAAAAAGAGAAGAACAGTTTCAAAGAATGCAAGGAATGGTAAAGTAGTAGCCACAATGAACAGGTTCTTAAGCTTTCATGTATTCTAGTCTTTGTAATATTAACATTATTAATTTAAAAGGATACCAACTCCAGCAACTCCATGTTTAGCACCTTCCAGGAACAGTACTTTTCAAAGGTCAGCAACTACAAAACACCAAGTCTTTACAACTTACACTTCATACCTCACTCTTGAGGAGTTGCTTACTAAAGATTAAATTTAAGATTTGTGAAAAATACTTGCTATTTTTAATTTAAAGGTAGATCGTATCTGATGAATAACAGCATGCAGGTTTTGCATGTTGTAAGCACTATATTTTAACCATTCCACAAGTCTCTCGATATTTTCATTTTGGAACAACTGCACTGAAGATCACTCCATGAAAAAAAATAAAAATAAAAATTACCTGCTGTTTCAGCTGGGCTTCCTGCTGCTTCATCTGTTCACATTTGTGTCTGGACTCAGTAGCTTCTTTTAGCAGCTAAAAAGAAAAAACAAAAAAAAGTCATGTATTTATTGCCAACTGTAGGAAGCACAGAATAAAAGAAGTACTCATTTAGAATGGCTTAAAAGAACTTGATCTGTAATGAAAAGTGAACGAAGTTTAACAAAGGAGGTCACTTCTGAAAAGCAAAAACTAACCTCACCTAGGGGTCATTCACCATGTTTTCTCACCAAGTTTTTTGTTAACTATTTTAAAGTATGTGCTAGCACACAGAAATAGTTTTTACTGAGATGTTTTTTCTAATTGGTAGCATGATTTAATTTGTTTATATTTTGTTAGCAAGTTTGAACAGCTAAAATTATACAAGCAGTTCACTAATGAACTGAAAGTTACATAAGCCATTTTTCACCGTTATTTCTAGAGTCACTAATATTATCTCTACAAATTATTTCAATATAGTTTTACTTCATTTTTGAGACCACCCCGCATGTGAGTCTAAGAGATTTTCATCAGCTTATGATGCCAGAACTATGGTTTCCTAATGTAGGGCAGTCCACTACAGTGGATCATCACTTTAAGAATATACAGGAAAAGCAAGGCTTTTTTTCCCCTAACAGTTACAACTCCATATGGATAAAAAAAACAGTCTTTTCCTAAGGCTTTTTAATTGACAGCTAACTTCTTGGAAGACTACTGATGATCAAAATACAGTCAAAATATCAGGCATACTTTTGGGGACAGACAGTTTAGAGAAGCATATACTTTATTCTGCTTTTGTTATTTCCTATAGCACAAATATAAAAGTTAAAACCACAAGACAGCAAAAAAGCACATCCTTGGTGTTTCAGCTCAAGACATTCCTAGTTTAAGAAAAATCTAAATCCAGCACATTTGTCAAGGAAATGCAGATAGAAACACTAGTTGCCTGTGCATATGGGTGTTAACATTGTAGGCATAATATACACATAAAGCTATTTAAAAAAATCCTCTGTCTTAATGTTGAAAGCTATTCTAACTTTAAGAACACACTACCCTCAGTTTGCTGCCCACTGTATTCACTTTAAATTATGAAAAATCTCTTCTGTTGGGTTTTGTTATTTCTCTAACATATACAGCAGTTACTTACAAACTCTCTTTCTCGCTGATGTTTTTCCTCTGCTTCTTTTATAAGCTGAGTAGTTTGTTGAAGTTTGGCATCCACAAGTTGCTGCTGCAATTCTTTATGTTTGAACACTTTATCAATATGCTAAAGAGAAAGAAAAATCAGGTTAGTCAAATATGAACAGTGCACAGGTCAAGTAAGATAGTATGGAGGGGGCAGGGAAGAAAACGAGTATTCTTGAGAAGTTTCATGCAAAAGTAAGCAGACAGACTGTTTTACACGTGAATTTTCTTCTCCTTTCATCTCCATCCATTATAACTAGACTTTTTTTTTCCATCTTTCATAGAAGCTTTAGTTACAAAGCTGTTTTATTAAATTGGCAGAAAATTGTCAATCACTTTGCAACAGATGTTTCAAAAATCCTAGAACAAAAACCCTACATTCTTCCTTCAAAAGCTAGTATCTACTTTTAACCGTATTGCACTTTAGATATTACTTTTAAAAGCTCTAGTCCTCATAGTTAAAAAAACTTGAAACCAGAAAACTTTGCAAAGGATAGGCTACTTGGCCGATG
Source organism: Apteryx mantelli (assembly GCF_036417845.1). NCBI lineage: Eukaryota > Metazoa > Chordata > Aves > Apterygiformes > Apterygidae > Apteryx > Apteryx mantelli. Next base: position 86,435,255 of record NC_089978.1, on the reverse strand, counting down.
AAATTCCACAAATAACCAAACAATTACGTAGTCCTACTTCCAGCTGCTAAGTAGCATAAGTCAACTTCCTGCCTTTTCCCCAAATCATCTCATGGTAGCTACAAATATTCTGTGATCACAAAAGGTGGGAAACTAGAGTCCACAGTGAACTTTCCCATTGATCCAGATTTAAAAGAAAAACAACAAAAAAACAAACAAAAAAACTATACCCCAAACCTCCTATGCCAACTAAAACCAAACACTAGCCTTAGCCACAGAACTCCATGAGACTTAGTTTAAGCCACAGAAGTGTGGTAACTTGGGGCTGGCCAGTTCTTCCTGTCAGAGAACTATCTACTTCACACACTGGTGCCAATTAAAGCTAGCTCAATTAGCCCCAATATACAGTTACTTCTGTGATGCCAACCCAAATATATTCTTAAAGCATGACAGCTTAAGATGATTGAATGCCAATAACGTGAGCTTATACAATACAGAGGAGTTTGCCAAAAAATATTCCATATCTTTACTTGTTTTGGTTCATTTAGATTAACTCTTATATCTAAATTATAATGAAAAGTTGCACTTCTAAATATACATTTAATATTTGAAGGTCTTTTGGTTGGAAAGAACCTTTGGAAACCACCTAGTCCAATCTCCTGCTCAAACTAGGGCCAACTTCAAGTTTGATCAGGTTGCTCACACCTTGTCCAGTTGAGTCTGAATATCTCCAAGGACAGATTCCACAGCCTCTGGACAACTTGCTTATATTTGACCACTTTCATTGTGAAAGATTTTTTTGATGCATCTTTAATATATATGTGCAAAACCACAGAGACTGAAGAGGTAGATACTGGGCCAAACAGCCACTTTATTTTTCTAGGTAATGAAGTAAAAAATATTTTACATTATCTACATGATAGGTGTAAAATATAAAGGGTTTCTCCCCACCTCCCCTAGTAAATAATTATCTGATCCCTTTAGCCAAGGAACTAAGAAGATCCCATCAGAAGCGTAATCACCTCTTCTCGCAAAGCATACTGCTCAATGAGTTTCTTCAGTTTTTCTCCCAGTTCGATATTTTCCTGACGGAGCTTGGCATTGTGTATATCGTGCTGTTCCAGTTGAGCCTGAATTTCATTCAGTGTAATCTGGAAGTGTGCAGTTGCTTCTTTACGTCTTTCCTCCTCTTCACGTGCTTGCTGCATGTTTTCTTCCTTTTATGAAAGAATATTAATCATGTTCAAGTCAAAACATGTACCTTTTTCATATTTGAGTTAGATGTGATGGTAATAACTCGCTTCTGTATAGTTTCAAGTTCTAGAGTTATCATAAACCAAATTCATAATATGTTATGCTGATCTTCCCCTGTAAAGGGCATGGAATGAAGAATCTAGAAGTTCTGTAACTTTTACAGAATCTTACCTTATGCTAACACCACATGCCCCTTATCTTCTATGGATACAGTTAATGGACAAAGAGATAAGTGAAAAGCAGCAGCTTTGATTTTAAGCAGTAATCAAGACATGGGACTTCCCTTCTTCCCCACCTTCATGCAATTTATGTAAATAAGTTAACCTTTAACGTCTTGTTGTGACGCTGAAGCTCCCGGCAGAGAGATTCCAGTTTGCTACGTGCTAGAATGGCCTTGCTATGCTCACTCTGTAAGTGGACTTTCTCCTTCACAACTTGTGCTTGTTTCTTCTGCAGTATCTTCATTTGCTTTTGAACATTTCGGCTCTCCTCCAACTAAAGGTAGAGAGTATATTTATTAAATGAAAATGGGTGTGATGAGACTTTATGCATATAGACAAGCAATTTAAAGTAGACTGAACAAAAACATTTCAAATTAATTTCATCAAGACCCCCGAAGCTGCTCTTACAAAGAGCTCCCATCATCCTACAGACATTTTTAAATGCGTAAGGATAGACGAGGGGAAAAAACAAACAAAACCCCATACAAGTTCCAATTTGACAAGCATTTGCCTTTGGTGAAAAGAACAATAGATCTGTTGACCATGGGCTACCAGCTTGTTTTCAGCTACTGGAGTAGGACTAGCCCTGAGAAGGAAGAATGTGGCAGTTTTAATAAAAGCCAGCTGAGATTACCAGCAATTATCAGTCCATTAAAATTTGTTTTTGCTGTAGAAACAATAAAATTAAGTGTTACTCAAGATTAATTTTACAAACTAATTTGAAGTATTACCCTCTGGCCAAAAATATCTTCTTTATATAAGATCTTTGCGCTCAAAGACCTTCAGCAAGTCACATTGTTTTTCATTCTCTTATCTGTAAGGTACACACAACTGTTCAACTAACAGGTAGTTAGCTAAACTACCTGTAGTTAGCTAGGTAGGCGAGTTTTTACTATCAAGCCTTTTCAAAAATGCTCAGAACTGTGTATAGAGTCCTTTAATGTTAGGAGGAGCTCCTATTGAAGGAGGCAGCAGTTGATATGAGCTTGTAAAATGCTAAAGTATTTCAGAAGTGGACACACGCAACCGGCAGCCCTGATGCAAGCCAACCCAAATTATGTTAAAGCTGCACAGCCCAGGCTTTGATGGCTTGAAATTTACAGTCTCAACCATTTTAAACAAAATTCTGATTGTATTTCCTTCAGGCTGTTTAGATGGTAGAAAAAGGTAGAGCATTAAACTTGGCACAAACAAAATCTGTTCTATGAACATCCAGTGAATGGGAGAGTTTCTTGCTTGGATAGCAGGTTGAGAGTAAATACCATTGTGTATGATTTTTTTGGGCTCCCTGAGAAACCATATTGTTTACAAAGAGTCTGCTCTATTGTAAGGAAGGTACCATAATGTTAAATGTAATACTGCTCCTTATTAGATAGTGCCTCAGCCTCTAGACAACACAGCAAAGGAAGGCTGGCAACCAGGAACAACATCATGACAGAGAAGAATACAACGCTGGTTTTCTGAAAGAGCTCAAAATAATGTTAAAGCACAGAAGAAAGAATAAAGAAGAAAAAGAGTTAATGACCTCCATGACAACAAGTTAAATTCATAGCTCACCTAGTTTAGAGTGAAGGAATGTTAAGGAAATGTTTTGATATCCAAACATAAAAGCCCTTTTCTTAGGTGGCATGAAAAAACACTTCAGGTGGCTGTCCTGTTTGCATACATAAGAAACTTCAGACAGACCTGTAAAAGTATTCCTGTCTGACATACATATCACCAAGGATGCAAACTTTTCCGCATCACAAATTGATCTTCTTATAGAGTCCAAAATAGGGAAAAAATTGTGGAAGATCTTTTGCCAGGAGAGAGGCATTCCTACCTTAATTGTACAGTCCTTTTCATGAGACACCACTGAAAAACCTGATAGTGAGCTTTAAAGATGATGAATCTTTAAAAAAAGAAAAAAAGCATTGTAGGTGCACTGTCATAAACAGTTCAAACCTCTGCTGGCATTAGAACTGACACCTGTGCCAGTGGTTCACCACCAGTATCCTAACGAAAAGAATGCATCTTAAAAGGAGGACAACTGGATCAAACTGGACCTTTCTAAGGGTAACAAAATACCCCTAAGAGTCAATCAGCTAAAATGGGGCCACTATCACACCTGGACAAGCTCCCACCCATCTTCCCAGCAGTTCTGAGCATCATGGGGAAAGCAATTGGTTTTCTAGGATGGCGGCTCTACCTGTAGATTGTGGACCCTCTTCTGGGAAAGCAAAAAAACCACAACAATGAATACATCTCTCCTGATGGCCAAACTTCTATGGACTGAAAAACATACCGAAAGAGATTACAATTCATTTAGTCTAGCTGTTCTCCTAACCAGTTTGAGATCTTTTCTTCAACAACAAATTCATACAAACTGAAGGTGGTGCAGAAAATCTGTTTTCTTTATGCATAAGTGAGGAATTCATCCCAAACTAACTGCTTATATAGGCCATTATCATCACATGGAAGCTGTCTGCTCAAAGAGAAAAAGCACAACATCCACAAAGAATTGGTCAAAAGTTTAACTCATTTATTGCATTTCCTCTCTCAATATCCAAGTTCATTTTTACATGGGCTCCTCATTCTTGAATTGCACTATGAAAATATATTGTTTCTCAGTTAAGCAAAAGTGATAAGCCACTATCTTAGAGAAGTTGTTGGGTTCGGAGAAAATTCACTCATCCCAACATGTGAGAGAGAGTAAGAAACAACAAGAAAAACAAAGCAAAAAACAAAAAACAGACCTCTGAGGAAGACTCAGGTTAGTTTTGTTTATGAAATTCTAATTCTGTTCTTAAGAGACTATTATTGTCTTAACAATTAAAAAAAAGACCATCTCCTAACTCATTCTCAAAGCTCTGGAGACAGTATTCATCTCAAAGCAAAAAAAAATGCATATATATATTTTCAGCAAAATTATGCTATATTGGCAAGCATTATGTCATTTTCAGAAACATTTCCAGGTATAAAACACTTGACAACTAGTTTAGAGAAGACAAACCTCATGCTTTTTTCAAGCTACTCAGGTGTCATCTCTTTACTTTTGTATTTGTTTTATATCTACAAATGTGGTGGAAAACAGAAAACATACACACACTATTTCCAGTCTTTCTGGATGTCCTTGCCTCAGGATGAACATATGAAGTATTTTTGTCTCCAGACTCATTCTGAAAAGTAAACGCACGAGCCAGCTTTTTTTCTTCTTTTTTTTTTTGCTATCAATTTAGAGAGGAAAATATCCTTTATCCTACTCCTCATTGTGGGAATGTTCTCTATGACAACTTACTGCTAGTGTTCTGTCTTTTTGGTCTGTTACTGAAGAAAGAGATGCAAATAAGTGGATTTAAAAAAAAAAAAAAGAGTATGATCAGAAAGCACAAAGCAAAATTAAACCTAGATCTTTCCAACTTCCAAAAAATAACTTGGAATATAAGTAGTTAAGCCGTTACTTAAGCATAACTAAGCTTTTTTTTTTTCTCTCTCAAATCTCTATCACACTGTTCTTTCCCTTTATCCTAAAACATGTAAATTACAAAATGCTAGCACAAGAGCTAGCATACAACATAAAAAAACTAGGAAAATTTTAATTGCTCCAAAAACCAAACTCTTAGCTTTTTTGTTAGTGTTATGCTTTAGTACCAGGTTATGAGAAAGTTATCATAGTCTAATTTTTCTTTGAGTTTATGCAGTCATGCAGAAGTGAAATGACTGCATGAAAGTTTAAAGCAGTATTCATAAGAAGCCTGAGTGCTCATCATTTTTCTAACGCTGCAAAACATCTGAAAAAGTTAGGTGTCCTGCGTTAAAAGTTCTGTCATCCAACAGTTAATATTAACAAATGAGTAACTCTTGCTATCTTTACAAACTACTTACCAGATCAGCATACTTTTTGCACAAAGCTGCCAACTTCTCTTCTGGAGTAGAAAGCGTGTTCAAGGCTTGCATTAATAATAGCACTTCTTTTCCTATGAATTGAATAGGAGATGACTATATTCAGGGAAAAACACTACCACCACACAGAAGAGTAGCCTGTTCATAAAAGCAAACTGCATAACCACAACAACTTAGTATGATTTAAACTGCACTGTGTAGTATCTGACAAAGGGAGGACAAATGGAATATCATCACAAAATAAGAAACAGTCGTCTTGACTATGTGCCATTATACAACTCGGTGAAAGTAAATTTAATCTTAAAAATCACGAAAATATAATTTATAATATCAAATACAAAGATAAAAATCTGAGACAATGAAATTTAAATGTTGAGTTTTGCCAATAAATGATGTTCACATGAGTATTTTTAATAAGCCTTTGAAATTTAAATATCAGCAGTGGTGTGATAGTATTGAACGCAGCACTTGCAGATTTTAACATTAATCTGCCAGCAAAACCTCAGAATAGTTGGGGTTGGAAGGCACCTCTAGAGATCATCTGGTCCAAATCCCCTGCTCAAGCAGAGTCACCTAGAACAGGTCATTCAGGGCTGTGCCCAGTTGGATTTAGAATATCTCCAAGGATGGAGACTCCACAACCTCTCTGGGACAAGGTTCCAAAGTTCAACTGCCCTCACAGTGAAAAAGCGTTTTATGTTCAGATGGCATTTCCTGTGTTTCAGTTTGTGCCTGCTGCCACTCATCCTGTCACTAGGCACCACTGAAAAGAGTCTGCCTCCATCATCTTTACACTGTCCCATTAGATATTTATAAGCATTGATCAGATCCAACTGGAGCCTTCTCTGCTCCAGCCTAAATACTCCCACTTCTCTCAGCCTCTCTGCCTATGACAGATACTCCAGGCCCTTCATCATCTTAGTGGCCCTCTGCTGGACCTGCTCTAGTAGGTCCATGTCTCCCTTGTACTGGGGAGCCCAGAAGTGGACCCAGCATTCCAGGTATGGTCTCACCAGGGCTGAGTAGAGGGGAAGGATGCCCTCTCTTGATCTGCTGGCAACGCTCTGCCTAATGCAGCCCAGGATGCCCTTGGCTTTCCTTGCCACATGGGCATGTTGCTGGCTCATGTCCAACTTGATGTCTACTATGGCCCCCAGGTCTTTCTCTGCAAAGCTACTCTCCAGCTGGTCAACCTCCAGCAAGGTGTTATTCCCACCCAGGTGCAGGACTTGGCACTTCCCTATGATGAACTTCATAAGGTTGCCCATTTCCCCAGCCTGTCAAAGTCTCTCTGAATGGCATCACAATCATCCAGTGTGTCAGTCACTCCTCCCAGTTTTATACCATCTGAAAACTTGCTGAAAGTGCATTTACTCCTACTGCCCAGGTCATTAATGAAGATGTTAAATATTATTTGCCTCAGGATTGACCCCTGGGGGACACCACTAGTGACTGGCCTCCAGCTGGGCTTCATGCTGATCACAACCTTCTGATCCCAACAGTTTAGCCAGTTTTTAATCCACCTCACTGTCCAATTACCTAGCCTGTACTTCATCAGTTTGTCTATGAGGACGTCATAGGACAGTGTTAAAAGCCTTACTAAAGTTGAGATGAACAACATTCACTGCTCTCCCCTCATCCACCAAGCCAGTCATCTCATCATGGAAGGCTATCAGGTCACTTAAGCATGATTTCCCCATTGTAAATCCAGGCCAACTACTCCTAATCACCTTCTCATCCTTCATGCACCTGGAAATGGTTTCCACAATTAGTTGCTCCATCACCTTCCCCAAGATCAAGGTGAGATTAATTGGCCTGCACTTGCCCAGATTCCCCTTCTTGAAGACAGGGGTGACATTTACTCTCTTCCAGTCCTCTCCTCTCTTTTTCCAGGACCTCTCTCTCCCGATTGCCGCAACCTTCCAAACATAATCGAGAGTGGCTTGCAATGACATCAGCCAGCTTCCTCAGCACTCATGGCTGCATCCTATGAGGGCCAAGGACTTGTGTATGTCCAGTTTCTTTAAGTGTTCCCTAACCTGATCCTTCTTCACCGAGAGCAAACAAAGTTTAAAAAGCCAATTAGTAGTAACATGAATCTTTTAAAGCTGCTATAAAAATAACAGTACCAATAGAAGGACTCTTACATTAAGATCTATTTTTTAAGCAGAAGTACACATTTTCTCAGAATATCCTGTTAAAGATGACAAAGTTTGGCTACAAAGTGAATTTAAGATGAAGACCTAGATAAAATATGTAACTATTTTATGAAAACATTAAAGCCCTTTGAAACTAAAATAATTTAAGATTTGAAAATCAAAATACCAAAGAAAACATACCTAAAGTTTTCTCTTTGTGTTTTTCACTCTCTGGATCTTGTTGGCCATCAGGTGGATCAGTACGGGCTTCTTCCCTCCCAGGAGTCTCCTCACGAGATTCCTGAGAGCAGCATGGGGATCCCAGGAGCTTTCTATTCCTTGTGATATACTCAGCTTCTTCCATGCCATCGCAGTTGGACTGTGTAAGCTGCAATGCTGTATCAGACAGCTCATTGCACTTGCTGTTCACCAGCTGATCCTGGGTATTCATTCCCATTTTCTGGGACCCAGCTGCTTCCATTGCACCAGTGATCAGCTGGGTAAGGAAAAGGAAGAAGTCAGCAGTCAAGAGACTGTATTAAAATGAAAAAACATTCACCTTTCTTTCACATGGAAAAATAAGATCCAGATTCCACTGTTTTACTCAAGTTGATCTGCCCACTGTTGTCAAGACAAGTATATGAAAAGCAACCAAAGTAACTGTAAACAGAATAAGCCTAAAGAGCAATGAAGGAACCAACACAGAACAGCCTGAAAGATTAACTTCTGTTATGAAACAATTTCAACACTTTGTCATCGCAAAATATTTGTACTCTAGAAATAAAAGTTCTCATGGAAAAAAAAAGAGTTCCCCCCCAAAAAAAGTTCTAAAAGCTCCAAAACTATTTAAGCGTCCTTTCAGCTGTTAAAATATAGAGTCTTAAATGAAAACATTTCTGCTTCACAGACCAAAGAATATTACAGAAATCAACACCAAGTATAGAGCATTTAAACTCAGCAAAAGCATAACTAGCTTACATAGTGTATTTGAAAAAAAATGGTCTAGAAATTGAGGAAGGAGGACATCATTATCAAAAACCAGATACCAACTTTATTCCATACTAGTTTCAGAAAACTGAAAAATATCAGATTTAAAATAATTTGAGACATACAGCAAAGACTTTAACACTTAATCTGCTAGGAAATCCAAAGAAATCCATAGAAATACTTATTGTATGCCATTGAAATAATGTAAAAGTTTAAATAATAAATTATTTCAATGTCAAACTGTTTAAGCACTACTTAATCTCAAAAGCGTGTCAATTCTTAAAACCAGGAGTTTGCACTGGTTTGTATATTCTATACAGATGGATCCTTTCTCTCTTCAAAAGAGGTTATCCAACATAGCTCAAAGGAACACAGCCAACACTAGCAATATACTGTTCAACTCCCAATTTCTTCAACCTGCCTAGAAGAAAGTTATTTAAGATCATGAAATAAACGTGTACTAACATTGTAAAAATATATACACACACAACAGTTTAGGTCTTCTCTACACTCAAAGCAAATCGTCTGCTTCACACCTTATCTCAGGGCAGTCTTATTCTTGACAGGATGGAATTCATACAATACCTTTCAGGTAGGACAATAAGCTTTGTAACTGCAAATCTGTATAGACACCAAGGAGCAACATTCATTTTATTAAGGAAAGCACACTCCCTCAAAAACTAAAGCTCAATGACTCTTTTTGTAATAATATTCAATTTTCTTGCTTAAATCTCATTAAGAATTGGTCTCCATAGACTAGAACACCAGTGGTTCTACTAGTAGCTAGAACAACTTGGTAAGATACAAAAATAACTCGCATCTCGTTCATTTCATCGAATTGTAGTCCATAAACTCTTGCAGACTGATTGTAGTGGTCAAACATATTAACATCCTAATGCATTTAATCTAGACTAGGAAGTGGGGTTTTTTTGTTTTCATCAATTTGTGAAGTCTGCTATTGCCTGATAGGGGCCACAAATACTAATAGCTAGATAACTTCCTGCATATGATTAATATTTAGTATTTTCTACATTAGTGTTGAGCTTTCAGTCACTTCACAGATAAAAAAACATAACCAAAAGTCTAAACAGCCTTCTTAAAGTCTTAACTTTATTCTTAAAGCACTCTATATTTCTAACTACATAAAATTTCAGGTTTGATTTGTTACAATCTTCAAGTTGAAGCATAGCAATAATAAATGTCACTCTGAGAATGTATTATGTACCAAACCATATTAATGTCACTGAAATTGCCCCAAATACTGGGACAGACAGACTCAACTCTTACCATTATCTTTTTAAATACACATTAATCAGTAAAGTGAACTTCTCAGTTTAACATTCCAGCCAGAAGGGAGCACTTCCAACAGCACATTGTATAATAGTGCTGATTCAGCCACTACTGAACTAAAAATAAAAAAAAAGCCACCATCTATTGAAATCAGTACTACCTCTTTTAGCTGCTACCATGACCTTTCCAGCTTCCAGCTGACTTCCAACTTCCAGGTTCCAACCAGCTTTAATGATACTCAGTTTAAAATCTGACACAAGACCAGAATAGCATTGTTACATACCCAGAAAGATTTTTCAGTAAAAGTTAGAAAGAGCATGTTGCACAGGAAGTGTGTCACCCCATAACAGACCACAAAATTACTTACCAAAATTTAAAGGTCTACCATTAGGAAATAAAATACTTGATACCTATTTAGCTGTAAAAACAGCTATTACAAGACACCAAGACACTGACATTTCTGAATAAGTATATCATCTTCAGGCTATTTAAGATAGTTACAGACTAAACAGATTAAGGATGCCTGCAGGAACATTACCAGTAATATCACTCCTGCTCAGCCCCAAGCTTTAGTTCAGTATTTTGCTCTGTTATCCAGACTTGTACCTTGATCAAAAAGGTGCAAATCAGAACAACTCTACCTTATTTCACATTTAAAAGATAACAGTACAAAGATAGCCAGTTTCATAAATAGTACGCCTATGATCATAAGAACCTAAGCCAACTTTATTCTACTTCAGACAGAACTGCTTTAGCAGCATGCAATACCCACATAAGGACAAACAAGCCATCTAGATAGAATTTATCCTACCATGCCAAAGCATATCATGAATGTGTTTATTTGTTCTAGAACCTACAGTAAGCATTTAACATACAGTGCTATCTAAAAATATATTATCCACGGTATTGATGCTATATATAAGGTACTTGCATTTTACACTTCATGTACTAAAATATATACTTTACATGCACGCATACACATACTCTTACTATCCAAAACATTTGAAAATCCCTCTCTGTATCTCTGTTATTATAAGAAATCATAATGAATAACTGTACCAGTCTACTTTTATCCTAAACACTAGCAAATTACCCTAAGAAAATCTAAGCATTAACATTAATATATCAAAAGCAACTCCTATGTTCCTGGAGTAGTAGTTGGCCTATATCATGAACAGACTCCTACCACCTTAGCCTTCAGATTTAATACTTTCAAAAAAAAAAAAAAAAAAAAAAAAAAGCCTAGAAGCTTTAGAAAGAGCATATGTACATAAACTCAACTTTCAAACCTGACTATATGACAACCTAAATATACAGGCAAATATGTAATCATCTGTTTGGTATCAGGCTACAGAACAGGCCGTTCGAATGACACTGTTCAGCTGAATATTTGCAAGCCTGTCACATGTGCAACTGTACAGAGATTTTTACTTATGCTGACTAATTATATAGAAGTATTGTGGCAAACACAGTATATCATCTTTATCACATATGTTTATGGGAAAGTTCTGGGCTTCCTGCATCCCAAAGATTTACTTTTACTTGCTAACACAGAAAAAACTTGCTTTGTCAACCTATACACAATATACTTTTCCTTAGTGCAGACATTCAAGAAGACTTCATTTTTACATTCTGTGCAAAAAATTCAGCTTAAGGTCATTCTTGCTGGTAACTTTATTTGTAACTTTTCCATAAAAATTAGCATGTTGGGATGTCACAAAATTGAAGGTTGAATTTTACAGCAGGTGCATCTTCATCCCTTGGTCTTGCAAGAAGAATTCAGGTGCTTGGGTCCACTAGTTCATTAAGGTTATTCCTCTGAGCAATACTTCTCTATACTGTGCTCACTGAGCTAAATCATCCTGCAGTCTAATTATACCCTTTTAAAAGCATGATGGTCTCCGAGGTAGCTTCCTAACTAAACTCTTAGTTGCGAGGTCAGAAAGTCATTTTAAACAAACATTTCATCCTGTTCTGTAATCACATTAAAAAAAAATATGCTCTATGCACTCAGTTACCTACTTCAAAGTATCAGACTAAGGCATTAACAGTATTGCTCATCATCAGTTTCAGAGCATTGCACAGTTATAATTCCCAATTCAGCAGAAAGAAGATTATGACACATCTACTTTGAAAACCTGTAAGTATTTGATCCTTATAAGAGTTAATTCAGAGCCAGCCTTGACAGGGTTTCATTATGAATGCTGTTGGCCTTACATTCAAGATATATCCTTTGATATTGGTTCAGACATGTATGCTCCCACATCACCTCTGCTTATGGACCTTACTTTTTTCTATTATGCTTTCCATGTTTCTTGCACTTTCTTTCAGTGGCCCTGTGACAAAGATTCCTGCCCTTAAAGATAACTTTCATTTACCTCAAATATGACATCAAAAAAAATCCCACCAAAAATCATTAAAAAAACAGAGACTGTGTTTGTACCATTTTTCTTCTCTGTGCTGTGGAAAAAAAATATATAAATACATATATAAAAATAAATAAATAAATAAATATGAAAGGTTTCTTCCATGTTTTAGCTTAAAACATTAGAAAATTTCTTCCTGTAATTCTAGCAAGAATTTCACTGGAAGACCCCAGAGTTTAAAAGGAAGCTTTCTGTACATTTACATGAAGAGCAAAGTGCTGCACATTTCACCAGTCCCTTTTTAATGAAAGCATCCAGGACAGGTGTTAATTAAATACTTTATACAGCATGACTCACTTCCCCTCAGTGCAGTTTCACTTCCTCTTTACTTTAATCCTAATAGTTTTCCAGTCATCCATACAACATTTCTGGAAAAAACAGGGTAGACAAGTTCTGAATTCCCAATACAAACAGGTCATAAGTAACCTAAAATGAAGAAGCTTCTGTGTACCTAAAGAAAAAAATTCTGCAAGAAATGGTTGGAGGATTTTACTTTTAATTCTCAAAAAACACTCTAGAATTTGCTCAATACTCCCTGCCACTTTTCAAGCTCTTCTTTAATATTATTAAATTCCATTTGATTGTGTGTACATTCAAAATACAGCAATGCCGATTTTTTAGAAAACACCTGCTTTCATAATGGACACTGAAGTTACTCACAAGTCACTTCCTACTAAAGAATCTCCTAAAACTCACAGGAGAAAAGATGTGTTCTCGTCAAGGAAAATTAGTTCCACAGCCTCCTAAGTGTTCTTCCAACATTCAGAATAAACAAACAAAAATATCATTTTTAGGATGTCACTATCCTTCATACCATTGAAGAGAGTTACCACAAGAAACACTTGAATTTACGTGTGGGCACAGGATGAGATACTAAAACAAAACATGAGGCGAGATTACCAGAACAGTTCGGTTGCACAAAATATTGTACTGGTGAGATCAAACACGACAGATGAATTACATTTTAAGACTTTGCTGTTTGGTGCCAGAAAGCATGGATGAAGTTTTAGGCCTTTCTTACACTGACGTGGAAACAAGAGTTACTGTAAATTCACTGAGGGCACTATGACCGGGTTAATCTTTTAAGGGTCGTTTCAATTAAAAAATAAATAAGCAAGCAAACAAACGAGACCAGTTTTACCTATTTCTCAGGTAAGGCAACACTCCCCAGCACCACCTTGCCACAGGCAGGTAGGAGCCGCTTGTACTCCGGCGACAGCACCTGCACCGCCACGCGCAGGGCGGCAGGCAGCAGCCCCGCAACCCCGCGCCGGAGGCCCCGGGGCCGCAGCACCCCGGCCCGCCGCCGCGCCGCCAGGCGCTGAGCCGCGCAGCCTCGCCCCGCGGGGAAGCCCGCAAAGGCGGCCGCCCCCTGCCCCCCCCGGCCCCAACGGCGCCCCGCGCGCGCGGCGGGGCCGCCACGTGCCGCGCCCGCCCCCAACGGCCCTCCGTGCGCGCGGGACCGGCGCCGCCCCTCCGCCACCCCCGGGACCCGGCCCCCTCCCCCCCCAGGGGTAACTCCGCCTCCCACGGCCGAGCGCGGCGCCCCCCGGGGCGACGCTGCGCGCCCCCTCCCCCCCCCCCCCCACGCCGGCGGCGACGGCCCCCCGTGTCCCGTCCGGGGGCGGAGGGAAGCGGAGCGCCGCCGCCTCTCTCCCGCGCAGCCCCCGAGGGCGGCGGCACGGCCTCCCGCCGCTCCCCGGCAGGAGCCGCCGTCTCCGGGGCGCGGAGGCCGCACGGGGGACAGGGCGGAGGGGAGCGAGGCGCTACGAACCGATAATGCAGGTAAGGGGGGCTTCCTGCCCCACGGCCCCGACCGCGCGCCGCCGTTACCTCAGGACTGCTGCACGGGACCACTGCCGCCGCCTCCTCGCCGCTCTGGCGCCGGCTCTGTCCCGCCGCCGCCGCGCTGCTGCTGCCTCCTCCGCGCGCTGCCTCCGCTCCGCGCGTCGCCATGATGTGACGGCAGCATCCAAACAAGCTGCCGAACCGAGGGACACCGGAAGCTCTCCCTGAGGGCCCGCCCCTTCTCCCGATCATAGCCAATAGCCATGCGGAATTCCGTACCACGTGGGAGATTTGCCCCTCCCTCTCCCCACCGCCCCCAGGCTCTCCCGGGGCAGGAGAGGTGAAGAAACCAGTCTTGGTTTCCCCAGGGCCAAACGGACTACATTTCCCAGCGCGCTCTGCGTACCATCACACGCCGCCGAGTCCCAGCATGCACTGCGCGGACTCCCTCTGCTCTAGGCAGAGCAGGGCATGCTGGGAGCGGTAGTCGAGTCTGCCTCAGGGGGAGCCGGGAGTTGTAGTCGCGGCGGCAGAAAGCGCTACCTGGGACGGGCTGATCCCGCCGGCGACGCAGAGCTCAGCGCGGACCTTGCGCCCTCCAGCCGCGCTGGCAGCGGCGGGTGTGCAGGGACTGCTATTCTCCTCGCTCGGGGGAAGGACGGGGGTTGTGGTGGCGCGGGGGGGAGAGCGGAGGACCCTCCCCGCAGGGCTGCGGTGCCGCAGAGTCGTTAGGGGCGGCAGCCGTTAGAGCTGCCGGGCGCTCTCTGCGCCCCCCCCCCGCCCCCCGCCCCGCGCGGCGGCGGTGGCCCGGGCGGCGCGGCCGACTTACTGCCCGCGGCGGCCGCGGCGCTCGGCTCCGCGAAGCTGTGACCTGCCGCTGGCGCCGGCCGAGGAGCAGGGAAGGAGGCCGGAGCTGCGGGAGCGACTACATATATAAAGCTTGATTAACGTCCGGTGATTGAGGGCAACTTTGCCCCCTCCCTCTCTCGAGCTTTATTTTATCTTCCTTGTAGCTATTAAGGCTTATGAAAGGCATTTGTCATAGCTTTGAAAACCCAGCCAGCTCAGCTACCCGACTGTGACACGGAGCCTGAGTGTACGTGGTGATTCCTGCGGTGCCATCCTTTGGTGGTAGTTGTGGTTAGCGTGACCTGGTTCTCCTAAAGGAGAAGTAGGACATCTGTCAGAAATCTGAGTTGCACAAGGAAGTTTTGTAGGAAATCACATTGTGTATGTAGCCAAGACCAGGACTGTGGATCTTCTTAGATCAATACAGCTGGAGAAATCACTTTAAACCATAAGCCCTTCTTGTGAACATGGCAATATGCTAGAACAGTAAGTACCCTCACCTTAGCCAAACCCTCCTTCTCTGCACGTGGCTTCTACTTTCAAGAAGGTAGCTATGGTTTTAAGGATCACTTCTGTGGATGACATGATGACAACATATGCTAAAGGAAAGACAGAAGTTGCTGAGGCACACATGAAGTCCTTCAGCCAACCATCACTTTCATAAGCACATATGGGTCTTGTTCTTCTAGAAGACTATTGTAGAATAATTTAACATAAAACTGACACATGCCAAACACAGATCTTGGAAATACATATGTTCCTGCTTTGCAGGAAAATAAACTTATCCCCTTCATAACTCAAAGTCTTTATGTTCTTTTATGTAGTTATTAAATAGAAGCATTACACTAAAAATCTTTAAATGCTTATTACCTCCAGAAAATAGGTAGAGTGGATACTTACCTTGACTAAAATAACTTCTGTAAGGCAATATCTGCTTAAATTATTTTTGTCCTTACATCTTAAATCTATTCTTATAAGAACTATCCAATTGCTAATTTCAAGAAGAAAATTTTAGATTTTTGGGGTATCATCCTGATTATTGTATAGGGTTTTTTATCCCCAAATAAGACTTGTTCTTTTATAAACATCCATAACAGTGGTATCATTCTTGGAAAAAGAAAAAAAGGACCCTCACCTCCCACTTCTGAATGTTGATGCTTCAGAATCTCTCCCATGCATCCCTTCTATTGAGAGTAGCAAGAAGTCCATCCAAATATGCTCCTGTTGATCCTAGAAGGGCTCATGCAATCCTTAAACCTGGATTTAAGATTAATTTCTCCCAAGCATTATTTGAAAGTATACACACACACCCCTACATATATACCTGTGTGTACTTATACATACATACATACATACATACATACATATATATAAACATAAATTACTCTTGCTCGTTCCCTCCCCTCCCCTAAGTAGACCCTTTCTGGAAGTAAAGGAAGAAGGAAATTATACATTTGAGCTACTCTGAGAGAGAGGAGGAAAGAAAGGACCACAGATTTCTTTCTGGTTTTAAGTCTTTACTGTAATAAAATTCATTATAAGGCCTGCTTTGGTGAATTTAGGTGCCAAACAAGTTAGAATGTATCATTCAGTAGAAGTATGCATGAAGCCATTATGTCAAGTAGAACAGTTTTCCTCAAAAAGTACCAGATGTTAGAGAACATATTTTCAGCAGTAATTCTTTTCACACTTAAATTGGCAGCTATTTTTTTCTGATGATACAATGACAGAGAGCAATTATAATTATTTTGTGAAGAAAAATACGGCTTCCTAGTAAGTCAGTTTTTACACAAGTTTAGTATTTTTTGAGGACAGCTGATGCAGGCATCTTGGAGAAGTAACATCAGCTTGCAAACTTAGTTACAGATCTGAGGATGCAAAGACTGTTTGCTGTGTTATTGTCCTATGAAGAATACTGATGTGAAAATGGATTAAGTAAAAACTTTTAGTATTTTCAGTTACATTTATGCTTGCAACAGAAGTAGTTATCACTCTATATCTCTTTACATGTTTTAGTGAATTATTTTCTTCAAAAATGCACTTTATAGCAAAGTGTATGCACTTTATATCACTAATACTGGGAATTAGTATTTCACTCCTGCAAGGACAGGAACACACTTGCAGTTATACCCTATTAATGACTTTCCTGGAGATACTAAGTATTAGGGATGGATTCCAATTAATAAACTAAGAGCAGTCAAGCAGCTATTCCACCAAAATGGCCATTTCTAATAAGCACTTCCAATAAGACCACCAAAAGTAGTGGCCTCATGTTTTAAAGTGCAGGAGGACAAAATTTTAGGAAAATTACTTCATTTTTTGAATTAAGATGTACTAAACATCTATTTGTAAATATCTTTAATAATTCATTTTTTATATATTTTTCAGGCAAATCCATTTTTTCCAAATACATCCAAGATATGCCTGTACTATTACCAGACTTAAAAATACCCTAACTTCATGAACACTGTACACATAAGCAGTCAATCTGAAACTTTTCAAGCACTTCATTGCCCCCAGAATTGTGATGGAGACAATGTAGTGAAAAATTATTGCTTCAATATTTTTTTAAACACAGTAAGAATCCTATGGTGATAACTAGAACAAGATGTTTACAAATCTAAACTATGACAACTAGGAAACTATGAAATAAGGATAATATTTATTTACAGCATTATTAAATGCAAGGCAGTCAGGAAACTTAAAGTACAGCACCAGCTTTAGTTTTGTCCTTTTCATCGTGATTACCATTAGGATTACTTTCATGAAAATTTCATCAAGAATTATGAAGCTAGGATTTTTCTTGTAATACTTTCTCCCTGGTACTGAATAGGAAGTGTAATTCTTCCAGTGTTACTTTTCACAAGATGGCCAATCAAAAATGAAAATGAAAGAGGGGGATGACAAAAAAATTACTATTCTTATACTTCACAGGATACTAAAATTCAATGATGGCAGGTAGGGAAATTGGCCTGGGTTCCAGTGTGGACACTGTTGTAAACATGTACTGACTTAATGTATGGCTGTAAATAAAAAGCAAGCAAGATGTCAGGATACTCAAGGAGCAGGATGAGAAGTAATACAGAAAAATAAAACCAGCATGTGTCAGCTGGGTGGTACATCTTCCTACACATTTGTTCTATTTGTCACACCTCCATCCCAGTAAAAGAATCCTGAAGTTAAATGAGCTCTAAAAAAAGCTGGAAAAATTATTGGGGGCATAGAAAAACTCCTGTAAGACAAGACTGAAAAGTCTGAAACTGTTTGTCTTAGGAAAGTAGCAAGGGGGACATGGTAAAGAGAAGGCAAGTCAAGATCTTCTGTTTTCCTATATATCACAGAGTTCAGTTAAATTAAAAGGTGGCACATTTAAAACAAATAAAAAGACTTCCCCATTCACAATTAAGAAATTCATCACCCCATGATACCAGTGAAGTCAGAAACAAGTTTAAAAAAGGAACTGGACATTCATATGGATAGGGATCATAGCCAGTTACAGGTTCATGCAAATGTAATTTGAAAGAGAATACAGATGTCATTCATTAGGGTCTGAAGGCAAATCTTTGATCACTCCTGACTACGATCAGTCTGGGGATCTGACTAACCCTGCTCTGCTTAACGCCACACTGCTCGTGTCATTGATTACACCAGCCAGCACTGGAATCGGAACGCTGCAGCCAGGAACTGTGCTTCCAGCAGCGAGTGAAATCTGCTTGGGGTTGTTCTCTGCCATTGAGACCAACTGGATGGAGACCATTCCCTATCATACCGCTAACCTTTCGGCCTCAAAAACTGGGTAGGTAGGCCACCTCTTCTGGGAACAGTGCCTGGCCCATGCCAGCTTAATGGCCAGGAACAGAGGGAGAGAATGCCAGTTGCCTCAGGGCAAAAATGTGCTAGGGGTCTTTCTCACAGTTTAGCACTATAGGCATTCACATTTCAGCACATGCTCAGACACTGCTTAATTGACTAGCACAGACATAGCCAGAGAGACCAGAAGCATGGCTGTTAAACAAGTTCCTCTGCCTTAATGATCCTCTGCTCCAGTATTTTTGCCTGCTGAGGCAATGGCTCCAGCTCTTTCATTCATGTTCCCACTAATTCTTTGACTCCACATCCCACCGAGAGAGATTGTTGTTTCCACATCTGCACTAAATGCATGCAGAGACTGCTGTCTACCTCAATAAAGCTCTTATACTAGTACTTTTCATCCACCCAACATGATGGGCTTGAAAGTCTTGTTATACATGATACAGGATGCATGTTGATGATGATACAGCAAAAGCAAAACTGTTTGATGTTTAAATTACAGGCATCAAAGTCTTGTAAGGGCACATGGCCAGCATTAAAACTTTTCTGAACCACGTGGGATAAGAAGTTAGATGTAATCAGTCTACTCTCTGGCCTTTGTTTGACTGTTAAGTAAATTTGGCTCATTTCTCAGGAAGAACAGGAAATGCAGAGAACCAGTAGTTTTACCTGGCTCTGAAACCTTCACTTTTGCACAGGAAAACCATAGCTTAAGAGAACAAATAAACAATAGTAATTGCAGAATTAGGGTTTTGTGCCTGCATGCAATTAAACCCACACTAAGCATGGTTTTCTTTATAGTACCATATATCAAAGCAAGCATCAAATCTTTATTATTCTAATTTTATATGTAGCCCTTAACTAATTGCATTATTCTTTTGTCTTTCCCTAATTTGTCAGAACCACTTGAATTGAAAAAAAGCAACCTTTCTGCCCATGTAGTGTTGGGTTAAGCATAACTCCTAAGTATATCTGGAGAGGTTTGTCATAGCCTCATGAATCCCTGAATTAGCAAAGGAAAACATTCACAATCCCTTCCATAATGGAAACCACACTTTCATGAAATGAAGCATGTGATTCATTCTTCAAGAAAAGTTCTGCATAGTTTTGTATCTCATTAAAATTGACAGTGACAAACTAATGATAATTATTTTGGTTGCTGCTCCTCTTGCAATGGTTTTGAGTTTGAAATAACAGCTGAAAGGGAAAATACACTGTGATTTTTGCAATATATTTAGACACAAAAATACATGTGACTGTGCGTTTATATATATGTATATGAAGACCATGCAATCTTGAGCTATACTGAGAAGAAAATGAAGGCATGGACATCTTCTGATGTTTTACAGAAATTGCATCAGTGCTGTTTTCTGAAATAATTAACTTCAATAATAATACAAAGAAAATATAGCAAAAAATTCATTCACTGATACCAGTCTGTTTAAAAAATTGGAACTCTGAAATAAACAAATCCTTATGTTTAAAACTAAGGAAAAAACACTGAAATTGTATAGTTGAGAACAAAAATCCACAAACATAACATTGTTTAAGGCTACCGTACAATTGTTATCATAGCAATATCAGCCAACACTCCCGAGTCACATTATGCTGGGCCATACGATGCCTCCTTCTTCTAAGCTTCTGCTGAATCAAACCCCAGCCCATTACCAGGGCTGTTCTCCTGCTCTGATTCTACAGCTAGAGTCTAGACACGGCACGTGCATCCAGGGCCCAATCTGGCTGCTGTTGCTTGTCAGTGCACCAGCAAGTAGCTAGATGATACACTTCATTTGCCTTTATATAACAGCTATCACAAAGAAAAAGTCAATAATATCTGAGTGCCCAACAGTTCAAGGATGCATCCCATGGTCAGGCGATAAGCTTCTGTACATAGTGTTATTCTTTAAATGTATGAGGTTAAAACTGACATACTGTGCTTCAGCACTACATACAGAGCCCCACTAGACAAACACAAAGATATCGAATAGCAAGGGGAAAAACAGCTTTATGATCCAGCTGAAGTGACAAAGTAAAGAAATTCAGAGTTTACTGAAACAATTCAGGAAATGGAAAACTTCAGTTAGCTTTTTTTCTAGCGAACAACTGTAAATAGTTTAATAAAACAAAGGGGAACATTTTATTACTTAAAATTTTTTTTTTCAAGCTTTTATGATCTTTCCTCCTCCAAACAGATACCTGAATCAAAAATCACATAAGTGTGTTAACCAATAGCAACTGGACTAGTAAACGAATAGTTGAGTAGGATGCTTGGTGCACAGAATAACTGAAGATGTCAGTATTCCAGAAGAAAGCTGTTTCACTATTCTGAGATGACCTGAATGGCTTCCTGGTAATCTTTTTCCAGTTTCTCAGCTCTGCGAGTTTATTTTCTTCTGAGAAAACTTATTAACAATCTTTTTTCGTTTGCTTTTCCTTGATGTTTTAAACAGCTGCATTTTCTCTTACATTGTATTTACAGTTTGCTATTATATTCCTGTTATTCAGATCCACTTTTTCTTTTGGTTTTGTTCTGGGTTTCTTACTGTAGTTGTTTTGCTGGACTTCAGTGTGTACCCAATCTCAGTGCTTGGAATGATGCTGGTAAGAAAATGCCAGTATACTTGCTTATGTGAGTGAAATGTATTATTAACACACATTTGGGATACAAAGGCCTATGAAATTTACTGTGAACACAAAGAGGTCTACCTGTGTTCATCTTGTTACAAGAACTGAGCATAGACCCTCTTCCTATGTATAAGCAATTAGAACTGTTAGACACTCATCATGCCAAATTAAATTAAAGGCACTGGAAAGTCCAGAAAACTGTGCAGGATTACAACTGTTTTCCAGGTTAAAATCAGGTAAGCAGACTTGAAAATATTAAGATGATTTTTGAAGATAGAGACTTTAAGTATCAGAGCTCAATCAGATTCAGCCTTGTTACATTATTGCCTTTTAAAATGTAAAAATACTTATTGGGCTGGGTTTTTTTAAACATTTGCTTTCAGAGACTTAGTAAACACAGGGTTTTTTTTGTATATAGGAAATACCTTTTATAAAAGATAGGATTTTTATATATATAACCATTATATAGGCTATGATTACATGAAAAGAAAGATGAAGCTTGATATAAAGGCCCTGTGCACTTAGCTCTGCTAAATTCAAGTAAGCAGGTCATGAATTTGAAAACATGAGAAATGATGGCTGGTTTTCAGGAAAGCAGACGTTTGACACAGTGATACTCAGCTATGAGCCAACCAGGGAAAATGTCCACTGTCGGAAGAGAACTACCTGGCTTTTAAGAGTTGTGTCAAATGTTGTGTCAAATTGCATAATACATAGATGATAACGTCTCCAGCTTAAATCTGTGAGCACCTGTACTTGTCAAAATGTAAAAGTAAATACTAAGCTTTGAATAGTCTGATTTTTATGAATGTAACTGGTTTAATGTTAATGACCTTTAATTAATTCCAGAATATAAAGAGCTCCTAAACAACCTCTTATTTTACCACGACTTGTATCACATCTGTTAATTAGAAGGGAAAGTAGATCTTAAAAGTGAAAAACAGTATAGAAATACAGATTATGCTCAAGATAAGTTGTTGTTGAGAAAATGTATGGTAATAAAGACAACTAACTTGAAAAGCCAAAAATATGCAAGTTTAAAAATTCATTTTCCATGATGAAAAATACAGGAGGGCTTTCTGTCCAAGTTTCTAATAGAGACTATTTTAAGTAATCCTTTCTTACAGTAACAGTAGTTAAAGCTACTTGGTAATTTTCCATTCTCAAGTGATGAATGTTGACTGAGCAGTTACAGCTATAGTCTTTTCAGTCTCTTTACAAAAGTTTTCTGCAAAATGATGTCATCAAGACCCTTTCACCTGCTTGACTGCATAGTGTTGCATGGCCCCTAGGTATTTTATGCATTTTATTTTTTGGAAGATTTTAGAAGACACTACAAAGTGAGATGAATGAAGTTCAGAGAGCAAGATTAAGAACTAAGGACAGGAACACTTGTCTTTGGGTCACATGCCAATGAAAAGGCATTCCTGGAATAACAACCTTATATGAAGGGAGTCACAAGTTTGACCAAACTCTTTCTATAGTTCAGGAAAGTCCACCAAGTACCATGCCATTGCCACCACTTTGTCTCCTTGACTGTAGCTCTATTTCCTTTTCAACACACTGACTTAGCAAACAGCAACAGCTTAATAGTTCATATTATCTTATGAACTATTCCTTTTTAATATTACTGTTAACCTGGATACTACACTACCTGTCTGTTATGCTAAGAAAGAATGTGTGCGTATGTGCACGTGTGCATATAAGCTCCTGTAAAATCCACAAGCAGGCACTAGAAAAGTTCCAGTGTGGGAAGAGCCATAAGCATCTCAGATTTTTCCCACCTTACATTACTTGAGTTTCAAAGAACACTTTCATGTTTACTGTCTGAAATCCCTTTAATCTATGTTACTAGCAATATTTTACAAATTTAGGTCCTATCCTACAGTTGTGATCATGCATCATCCCACTAGGCTAACAGAATCTATTTCTATACCTGGTTTTAGACAAACAAAACATCAGTTTTTCTTCATTTGGACAAACTCTTCCTTGACTATGAAAATGCATTAAAATAAAAACCTGCATGAACATGATTACTGGTTGCCTTGAAGAGCAATACAGCAATAAACAAACATGGAAACAGCAAGTGATTTGAAATAAGGTAATAATATCTGAATTATATACATATTACTAAATCACTCAAGTTTGGCTATGAAGATTATTTCTGTTATGTGCCATGAAATCCATCTGTTTCTATGCAAGCTTTGATTTTTGTTCTTGGTGCTTCTACATTTAGTTGCACTTGTGTTTTCTAGTTTGATTCTAGTCTACATCCATCAAATGCCACCTTGCGAAACCAAGCTCAGCTCTTCCCCAAACCATCACTGTTTTTCTGGTTTGCAGATCTACATTTACACAGCAAACTTACTTATCAATATTACTTTTCATGGGAAAACTGCCAAATAGTTGGATTTTCATAATGAAATGAAAGCATCAGATTTCTTCTGCAATGTGACAGTGCTAATGAAATCTCATTATCAAAAATCACTTAGGGATAGTGTTTTGGCAGTAGAAGCAAACTCGTGAGGTCCTTATCCCAGTGTTCCCAGCAGTCTAGGTTTGATTTTTCCCTATAAGAGATTAATATCCAAATTCTATATACTTCAAGCCCACCTGCTGTTCATATTGATGGAAATTTTATAATTTACTAACAATGGAAAAAAACAATTCTTGAATTAAAGGATTTGTTATGCCATATCTCAGCAGTTATTGAACTACAGGCACATTGAAAAAAATCCAAACAGGTGCAGATTTCATAAATTTTACAAGAGATAGCTATTTAGCATATGTAAGCTTTTACTCTCTCTCTCTTTTTTTTTAAAACACATTCTCTGAAGTACTTATTGGCTCCATGGCTCAAGAATGGAAAGTACTGTAGAAAACATGTAAAAGTGGGTTCTATTTAAAAAAAAAATTGAGAAAAATGCAAAGTTGTTCAGTAAATTCCAAATTAAGAAATTTAGAAGAACTGGTCCATTTTGCAGCCTGAACAGACTAGTAAGGGAGTATTGCCAATGCGAACAGAACTTACTGTATATAACTTTCATATAATTCAATTGTGCTCAGTAGGTCCTACTTCATTTTACCCCTTTTCCTTCATATTTAGACTCTTACAGGTGTTTTGTTACAGGAGTTTATGGAACAGATGACAACTAGAACATTAAATTTTCATTTATATACATAAAGGTACTAATTTAATGGGGAAACTATATGTAATATTCAGATGTCTAATAAGAATCAAAAAAATCTTTTAAAGAAAACTTTTTATTTAGATTTCATGACTTATGCACTGTGACAAAGTATATTTTTGAAATATGCACAAGTCTGAAGTATCCAGCCAAGGTCAGACATATTTCAGTATGTTTGCCCCTCACCCTGCCCTCACTCCAAAGAAACGAACCAATTTTATACATATCTACAGTATTTAATAAAGTAGTCCAAACCAGCCAGAGTTTTATATTTTTCAGCAGTTAAAATAAGAAGAAACATTTAATTTGCTCTCACACAGACAGCAAAATTAAATGGAAATATAACAATCTTCTGAAGAAAGAATGCATTGAACCATCTCTCTCTGTGGGGAAAGGCAGTATCTTAACACGATGAACTAACAAAAACAACAGGTTAAATCAAGCAGGAACTATCCTTGTATTTAAATGTGTAAATATTTGCCAGTTATATCACCCGATCAATAACAAATCTGTACTTTTTTGGAGTCTGAATTAGTATTTTTTTAAACACATTATGAGAAGTTATTCTGATAGGATTTTATATAAATTCTTTGGCTAAATATGTTAGGGAACTTAAATACACACAAAAGCTACTAGTTACAAGTACCTTAATAAATGGTACACATTTACAGATCATATAGGGATGAGAGTGCAAATGTGATGAAATACAGTTATTTTCAAGAGCTAAGTTACTTACAACATCCAATTTTACATCCCAAACAGAAGGCTGTAGACAAACTTAACTTGAGATTCTTCAATTTAGAAGTGTTTCTGTAGAACAACTTGGCCACCTAAGAATGCCTCACACTAAACTGTTGCTTCATGTAATACTCTTACCACTTTTAATTATTACATGTAACCTGTAGTGCTTCTCTTTTTTCTTTTCTTTTAAAAGAATGGTGAAGAAACTGCTCGTATAAAGAACAGCAATACTAGTTATATCCCTATATGGAATTATAATGGTTTTAGATTCTTTCAGGTCATTTGAAGATCTTTCGTAAGCAAAATAGCAGAATTTCATGTCAGTTTTTAGAAAAAGTTTAGGGTTATAGTGATTTCATGAAAATGCTTAATTTTCTTCTTGCAGCATTTCTTCTATTTCTTTGTCCCAGTTATCATCACGTTTTTCTGATTCTGTCACCACCTCATATTCTTGAAGCTCTTGCTGTAGTTCCTTTTCCCAATCAGCAGTCTCTTCTACAAGAGATAAATGATGTGTGAGAATCAATTTGGTAATATCAAATGTTGCCTTTTTTTTTTTTAATAGAACTAGATGAATTTGCATTGAATTAATCTTATTTCCCTTGTATTCTATGGAAATTCTCATTCAAAATTAAAGAAACGATCAAGATAAAAAATTTTATCTTTTGACTGACCATAAATAGGAATTAGTACACACATCTGGATTCCCGTGTGCATGCTATAACAAAGATATAAAGTAAATAGATAAAAAAAGCAAATACATGGCTTAGCTGTAACAAGTTTCCTTTTCCAAACTCCTTTCCCATAGTGAATTCAAGTCTTTCACTCTATTATCAACTCAATCTCTATCAAGTCTCACCAAAAAAATTGTGTGCTATTCAGGAAATGAATAAAAGTTCCTAAGTTTGTAGAATAAACATTTCTGAAAAATCAAGATCAAATATTGTGGATGATTTTAAAAAGAAGTAGGTATTTTCCACACTGACATTTGTAGCTAGGCAAGTTAATTTAATCAGGGTTAAAGGTAATCATATTTCATACTTCAGGGCAAAAAATGAGTCAGAAGGCATTCCTGTGTTGTTAATCTCTGTTTTAATTGACTCTACCTATCATATGCAAGAGAGTGGGGGAGGAGATGAGCATTTGAAGTATTACATAATAATTACTATTATAATACTTTGGATATGAAGGTAAGTAATTCCATAGTCCAAGTCAGTAAGGCCAGCTGAGATTTTTCTAAACAAATTGCATGTTAATGGCTTACAGGTTCTTTGGACTTAAACTCCTCACAAATAACATTCTGCAGGAGACATGGCTTGACTGTCCTAATAACTATTACTAATTTCTGTAATATTTCCTCGCAGAAAATGTCTCATACATTTTGAAAAACAACCATAAATTTATTTTCCTAAATTTAACTATAGTATGTTTTTTCTGAATCAACCAATCTTAAAATTACTCTATTTGGTAAATAAATATTATGGTAAAAAAATAAACTGCTTATTATGCAGCCCTCTATGACCATTAAAAAACCCCAAGAACAGATGTGGTAAAATAGCTGTCAAGATAAAGCAATTATCTTTTTTTTTTTTTTTTTAAAACCTTACCTTCTACTACTGAAGTCTCTTCTCTTTTTTTGTCTAGCACCAGTTGTTCCATTTCTTTTCTTAGGTCTTCCTGATTCAAATTACAGGCATCAAAAGCATCACTCACAAATTCTGATACACCTGGACTTGTGGAAATCTCCTCCTCATCCTATAATAAGATAGTTTTGTAGAAGCTTATCCAAAAAGGGACAAAAAAGTGCCACCAATACATACTTTCACTTGTGTGGCTGCCTTTTAGATAGAGTCACCAAACAAAACAAATGCATTACAAATGCATTTTTAAAGAGTATTTTTGTACAGACAAGAATGTTAGATAGCTGTACTGAAAACAATCTGCTATCCATCCTAGGTTCCTTTTTGTATTCTCCTAAAAACTTTAATTGTGTATTTGTAATCTTCAGGAACAATAATGAACTCATAAGTAGTTCAGAACAGTAGCTATGGCTAATATTAAGTTTTGAACACAATTCAGTAACAACTTTCTATATACAAATAAGATTTAGAGAGGACTGTTCTTTGGAAATATGCTTGTTTAATTTAGTGCACTACGTATTATTGCCAAATGAACACACAGCTCTGCTTCTGCCAAGAGAGCTCTCTGGTACTGATTTTACAACACAGAAATGAACAAGTGTCATTAGGTGGCCAAGTTGATGGTTTTTGCAGTGTCAAGCAAAGCGCTTATTTTCACAATAAAATAATGTTGCTATGGCAATGCATAATTTAGATGTCCTAAACTTAAGCTGGCTACTGCTAAAGAGTCGGACAAAACATGGCACACTGTCTGTGTGTGCGTATATGTGTGTGCGAGAGTCTATATTCTAACGAAGCTATCATATTTAAATACAATGCAAACTTTGTAATCCAAACATGTTGGAACCCCCTTACTCCTCAGAGTTGGAAAACAAAAACAAAAACAAAAAACCCCTTGTATTATTACAGTGTGGAGAATACTAATGAAAGTATTTACTCTTCAGATACACTACTGCTTTTTCTACTAAAAATGAGCTTTAAAGTATATATACTAAAAACAAATATTCTCACAACAGAGCAGCAGAGGGAACAGCAGGAACAGCAGCAAGTTAACATAGAACTGGCAGATATTTATATTATTACAGTTTCATAGTACAACTAACTCAAAAGGATGCATAATTACATATTAAATGACAGTTTCACATGCTAAATACCAGATAAAATATAGAAGCATTTTTACCTCTTGAGATTTGAGCTGAGACTTTATTGTAACAGGTGGTGTTTTGGGCCGTACTGTTTCTAAGAAGGGGGGGGGGAAAAAGGTAAATTATATTTAAATATATAAAGATCTCATTTAATCTGCATAGCTATTAAATATACAAGGAAACACTGTATTTTCAATTTTAAGGAATCCTCGTGGTGAAAGACTGAATTCAGCCATGGGTGAAGCATTTGCACTAAAAACAAGACTGTGAAGAGAAGTGATGTTATATGCCTAATTAATTTTAAATCAAATTTAACAAACTATTTCCTCATTCTGAATCCAAAGTTAAACCATAGGAACTGCTCTGCCCACCTCAAAATGATCCAAATAACTATGAAATATGAACAGTTGGGAATCAGGAAGAATGTCTTTTATAAAACACTCATGGTTTACACCATAGGGCGCAAAATCTATAACGTTATAAAGATGTAGACTTGCTCCTGAAATCCAGTTACTGCCTAGAATAGTTCCCAAACTTATCTGGTTGGCCACCACTACAGACATGGGCAGTAGCTAGCTCTTAGATCTACCAGACTACACCTGTATGCACATCCCTAAAAGCACAGGAGAAGGGTGCTTTGCAGCCTTACCTTTTCTTTCCACATGGGAGGAAGGAAATCGCTGAAAAACAGAAACCCTAGAAGCTGTCCCCAATTTCCTAGTAACGCTTACTGTGCATTCTGAATTTAGTAGCATGGTGCTAGGTGGGCATGATCATTTATATGCATGGACAGATCTTATTCTTGGTAGGTAAAGAACATTCCAGGCTTCCTCCTCCTCATCCTCCTCATCCTCCTGCAACTAGAAGGGTAGAGGAGTTGCCATGAAAAGCCATATGGTTGCAAGAACAATTAACATACTGGGCAGATTGGGGTAGTGGTTATGTGCTTGTTTAGCAGTTTTATTTGTTTAAATGTGCAAAGCAGCTCTGACCTTACAGCTCCGTGTACTGTGATGTGCCCAGATGGACCTCTTCTGCTTACTCAGCAATTTCTGAAGGGGGAATTTTGGGGGGTTTAATTTGTAAAATTAAGATCAGCTCTAATTAAAATAATTCTTTAATTGGTGGTTGCCATTGCTTATACAGCTCATCTACTCAATGGCTCCTGTCACACCCTCTTTATTCCCTCCCCTTTCCAATCTGCAGAGGATCTGCTACTGTACCCAACATCACCCCTACAGGGGTGGCAGCACCCCCGGCAGAGCAGGCTGCAGGACTCCTGGCTGTTCAATGCCTAGTGCCCAACGCACAGGGCAAGAGAGGTGCCTCAAGTTCCATCACCCTCTCTCACGTAGACGCAGCAGAGCAACTTGGCCCTGGGCCACATACCAGTCTGAAGTGTCTAGCATACCATTAGCACTGGTTTGGAACCGCTGGCCTAGCATCGTCTCCTACAACCACCTCCTTTCTAAGTAAATAGCTCCTGATACCTGGAGAAAGATTAGAACCTGGCATTTGGTTACATAGCTTGTGCATATAGCTTCTCTGTTAGAATGTGGGATATCTCCAATTTTTCCCTTCTTTTTTCCTCCCCACCAACCATGCTAATTAAACTTGGTGAAAATAGCATATAAGGAAGAGACAGATGGAGATAAAATGGAAGGCAATTAACTCTATTTTATAGACATCAGTCAGCTTGGAGGAGAAACTCTGAACATCAGGAAGGGTTACTAGCAAACAACTACTTCTAGTTTTATCCACCACTTAGGGAATCCAACCTTCTAAAAGGTCATTTTAATCAAAAATAAAACACAGATGATTCACAGCCCCCAAGACCTGCTAAAACTCAGACTCAAACAAAACATAGTCTAGTAAATATATCTTTGCCATTACATAAAATGTAGTGATTAGGACAGTAAACCTATCTGCATATCCTATACTGGTCTTCTGAATTGTATGAGATACATGTCAGGTCAAAAAACATTGCATTTTGTAAACTTTTGCTGAAGATATGTTTTGTTTTCAGCTGCGATGATAAGTTTTACTAGCAGAACTCTTTGGGTGTTATCCAACAGATTTCTCTTTGATTGCAATTTCTAAGAGTGTGGATGACTCAAAGATAAGAGGTTTGTTGTTCAATAGGGTGAGTTGCCCTGTCTCTCCTGCAGAGTTGAAACACATCCATTGAAAAAGCCATGTCTTGGCTTTGCAAATGTGACCTACATACTGTACTACTTAAAACCAAGGTTACATTGTCCTAGGAACTTACAGTTTAACACTGGCCATTTAACTACAGGTTTAACTTGCGTAAAGGAAACATTCAGCATTGTAATTAATGACAGAAGTACTTCTGTCTATTTGACGAGCCAATCAGCCACAACAGTAGCAGCTTTCTATTTTCTGAAATTGGTTTACTGAAGCAATGAAATGCAGAAACAGAAATCAAATAAGAAGCTCTGTGATGAGAGGAAGCATACTAATAGTAACCAGACTTCACAGTGAATATGCTTAAAAACAATTGTGAAGAAAATTTCTTTTGGCAGAACTTATGCTTTAGTAAGCGCAAAGAAATCTTTTCAAATGTCACCTTTTTCTCTACACTATGGACTAAAAGGCTCAAAGATCATCAAGATATATATATATACACTCAAAGATCTATTGTAAGGCACTGCAGAAACCAGAGGAGAAGACAGTCACTACTCCTAACAGTTTACAATATAATTCTCAGTTGATATAATGAACAATCCAAAGGAAAAAAAATCCCCAAAAGATAAAGAAAAAAAATCCACAAAAAGAAATCCCCCCAAAAGAGAGAATGATATAAATGCATTCATATGCCAGTTAGTTGTTGAGGTTCACAAAATACAAATATCAGAGATTCCCTGAGTTCATGGTAGCTGCACACAGAAAAGAAAACTGCACATAAAACACAAGTTGCTTGTCAGGAAATGACAAAAATGGGAGCTGAATGTGGGAAGAGCATAGAAGTGATATGACATGAACAGGTGAATAGGTAATGGGCCTAAATGTAGTGCACTAAAAGGTAAAGAACAAGAACTTTGTTATGATGAAAGAGTTGGTGTAGGACATTAAAGAATAGCTCTTTTACACAAGGAACAAAAAGTCACAGCTTCCATGAAACTGCACCTTGCAAGATTCTGAGGTATCTGATAAAAAAAAGACCTTATGTTGTCAACTTGCTTGTGTTGGAATCAATAATACAATATCTCTCCTTTACCCAGACACCAAGTTACATGAAATACACGAAGAATTAATATCTTTGAGGCTTTTTTGCTCATATTGAGTTGACATTATCCACTAGTCTCAAGCTATTCTTCCTTTATAATTTTTGGCCAATTTATGACTTCCCGAAGAAATGATTTTCTTTGCAATTTTTTTAATCCTGCTTTTTGGCCAACATTTGAATAAGCACAAAAAGAGCCAATTAAGATGTGGAGGTCTCAGTTTTGCATGAACAGATAAAAAAAATTATGAAAAAAATCAGCAGCAACACTAAACAACAATACCAGCTAACAATATTATTATCCATCTTGTCAGGCTTCTAATTAAAGTAAATACAGGGAATGAATATAAAAGGAAAGAAGAAAAATGAGGTTCACAGGTTTGGCCAAGCAAAATAAAAGTTGATGATAAGATACCTGGGAAAGGATGTTAGACTTGCATGAAAATACAGAACTAGATGACACATGAATATTGGAGGGGTAGATTTACTAGCCACTGGGTTAAAAAAAAAAAAAGGAAAAAAAGGTGGGGGGGGACAAAAAAAAAAAGGTACAACTCCAAGGCCACATACACAGTTAAGATTACACAAGAACATGAGTGCAAGTGGATAGGCAGAGTCAACCAAAGACAAAATCCTACAGCATAGCATAAAAGGGCAGGAGAGTATCCACTGAAAAAGTTACCACAGAGGCAGGCAAGGTGGGACCAAAAGACAGCACCTTTAGTAGTGTAAAAATGATCTGTGATAGTACAAATATGGGATATATACTCCATTGGTCAACACAGGCCAAGAGATTGTTAGCGTTTTTGTTAAAAAACACAGCACAAAAGAAAACAACAACCAACAGAAGCGGCAACTTGGAACAATGTTCATAAATGGTACATACAGGGCATGTACAGAAAGAGCAAATGAAAACAAAATGGTAACTGGAGAGGAACCTGAGGTCAAGGATTTCTTTTTTTAGGATATTTTATCATCTACTGAAAAAAATCAACAACTGAATAAAATGTTTAGAAGCACAGGTAGGTAACCAAACAGATTAATACATAAAATAAAAACAAGCCAGTGAAAGCCATTTCTCATATACATCAGGTAATAAACAGACACTGCCTACAGAATAAGTCTTCACTTTAAAACGGAAGTAACTTGAAGCAACTCAGGAAAACTCGAATATTTTAAACATTTTCTAACAAGTCTCTCAGTTGTTTCCCTATATAATCTTATTTTCTCTATTGCTTCTCTGTTGTATAAATAAAAAAACTCCATGCTTACAAAACCACCGAAACAGTAGGAATATTCACTATCATGTAGCTTGCAACTTCATTTTTTGTAACTGGCACATTTTTAAATTAAAGGTGCAGAATAAAATACACAATTTTTATACTCCTTTGCTTAAAACGGTCCTTTAAACTACACTCAGGAAAAGAATGACATAATTACAGTAAATAGATAAATCATGCTGGGCTACCTCTATACTGTCTTTGTTGACCTCCTCAGAGAGAGGAACCCTGGTCCCCACAGCCCACTGGTGTGGGCTAATAGTTACTCTGCTCAAGGGCTAGCATCCTCTGGAGCCCACTGCCTGTGGCCACATTGCATAGATCTGGCCTAGATCTCCTCTGTGCTCCACGTAATACTGTCATGGGCCATAATTTCTTTTTTAGCTTACAAAACCTAAAATAGTATGAGCAGTGTTTTTATGATTGACAGTGTGCTGTTCAGCGCGGGGACATGCTGCAACGTCTGAGTATACACAGCCCATTGGGACAGCAGAGAACTGTACTGGATAAAATAAGTCAGAATTGGTGCCTTCCTGTCTGGAGTAGATTCCAGAGTGAACTGTCCTGTCAATGTTGCTTGGATTTTGACTGAGAGAAAACTACCTGATTCATTCTAGAAGGGGGCCTTGCCTGGGCTAACACGCACACACTCAAACAGAATCTATGAGAAACAGAATTAGCCAAACTGTTGGCAAACTACAGTCTGTTTTCAAAAAGTATCTTCTACGCAACGCAAAAACCTTGCTCTGTAAGCCACCTTGCAACCTCCGCCTCACCCCAAGATTCAGCTGCTTGTGCCCAAGGAGTCAAGGCCCAGCTGCGTAATGTCAGCTTAGACCACTGAGAAAACTGCCCAGTTGTACAAGAGCTGTGAGAAAGCATAAAAAGATAGGAAAGGTGAAACAACAAACTGAAGTAGGATTACAGAGATGGGATCATTAGTTGCATAAGGACTCAAGAGGAAAAATACCAATATAGAAAGTTGTAATATCCTGAGAAAGTTGTAATAAAAAGGTGGAGGGTGGGAAGAATGAGTCAACTTGACATTTATCGTTTGGTTGTCAGCCTGCCAGCGTCATCAGTGTCAATGGATTTGATGGAAGATGACAATTTGGGGATCTGAGAATTTGTTGAGGGAGCAGTGGAGGCTGACCTTTCTCCTTCTGCTAATGCCTGCTGGGCTGGCAAAGATTCTTCGGATGTCTTATTGAGGTGGTGAATGTATCTAGCTTAAGTTAGGATTTAATGAGCTACTAGGTATCTTTTGTGTGTTAGCCAGTAACTGTTTTATACTCTTAAGCTGTACATACACTGCTTGCAGAGTGTCTTTACACATGGCTAAAGATGCCCAGTGACCTAAAAGGGGGCCTATAACGATACACCGTATAAACTGCTCAGCCTAACAGAGGAAACCATAACAGAGAACCACCTAACCTATGGTGGCTTTTTCCATCTCAAGGTTGAATCTCAGCTAGCCTCATGTCCCCCCACCTTTCCCACCTTTCCCCATTTCTACAATACATTCTGTCCCTTTCCACATCCTGTACGCTTCTGTGCCTCCCCCGTCTACAGTAATCCTACCTCCACATCACCAACTTACTTGTTTGGCCTGAGGCCTAAGCAAAAGAACATGTGCTGAGACAAGCCTAGAGCAACAAGCATGGCAGCTGGCTGGGTTGGCTAGCGCCTCTTGTCTATCAGATGTACCAAAGGTACCTCCTATTTCTCTCTGACAGGTCAAAAAAGAGCTCCAGAGACCACTTGAGTTTGTGTCTTGAGCTGTTATAGGCCAAGGACAAAATTTTCTCTCTCAAGATTTCCACTATTCTGTGAAAATTGGTTGAAATTGGAAAATGGGTTAAAAATGCTGGGAGCACCATCTCCTCCCTGACTAGACAAAAACATCCAGCAAGATGCCTGATTTCATAGGAAACCCAGGATAAAAATTCTATGTCACCCAATGCATATAGTCAGCATGCATGACAGAAGTCACACTATCCAATTTCATGAGCCATGTCAAAACAAATCCTTTCCATACCTTTCAGTTGACTATCCTCTTCTCTCCCTTTGTTCTCTTCTTTCCCTACTGCTTGCTGTTGAGCAGCAAGTGCGGTGAGTTGTGCAGACTGTTTAATTAGGGACACCCTGTAGAAGTAATTTCTCCAGAACACCTCCTCCTTTACACTAGAGAAAACAAACAGGTTTTGATGACTACATGTGGGAATGTGGTTTCTTCTACCAACTAGCGATGAAATAAAACTAAACATGTTGAGGGAAAGAGTAGAAAGAACTGCCTCTTAAGTAAAAACTTAGAAATTTGTGAAATAAATGCAGTTTAAAAAAACCGCAAAATTTTGGTCTCTTACAAGATAGTTACATTGGACTTGAAAATACAATGGTAACAGGTTATTTGTTTAAAAAAAGCTTAACAGCAGGCAGCAATGCATATTTGGAAAAACATTATGCTGTTCTATCCCTCTTTCCAAATCATGTAAACAAACTCAACAAAACAATAACCCTGTTCTATTTACTTCCTCTCTAAAACCTACATTTTCTCATTGTGAAAGATATATTCACGTACATCTTCTCTAGACCTCAAGTGAAAATGGTATCTTTGATTTACAGACAAAAGCCCTTCTAAGATTGCGGCAAGACTATTTCACTTTCTGCATGACTTTCAGCATGCCCTAGTCTGCAAGTGCAGGACGTTCAGTAGCTAGAAACTGCCATCTAGTAAACAATCAGCTCTGATAAAAGGAAGATAATCCCACCTCTTGGGTGACATTTCCCACTGATGATCCTCCAGCAAAGAGGAGGAGACCCAGTTTTAACCCTGAAGAAACAGAAGCCAGAAAAAGCTAGGCAGCTTGGGAAGGAAGCCATGTAGGTCAAGAAAGAAAGAGGAAAGACTGGAGTTACCTTTGTTTTTTCATGTCCAGGCAAACAGCGCCTACTGAGACTAAGAACAGAAGAAAATCTATTAAGCAATGGGGTAGGCTAGGCAAGGATAGCAGGACCAGAGACTGAAGACAGCATTGGAGCAGATCTGAAGAGCCAGAATACAGGCAGAGCATTAGGTCTGACAGACCAGAAAGAAACAGCAGGGAAGGGGTAAATACAATGAGAAGCTATGAAATTTTACAAAAGGAGAAGACTTAAGACAGAGAAGCTCACAAAGCTGTTTACTTTCCAGTTTCCATCCTCAGACAAGGAGACTAATGCTGGAAACTCCTACTTAACAAGAAAGGTGACTTGTGAAACAAGCTTAAGGAGCAGAGTCTGGGACTGGGTAGGGAAGGAGAACAGGACTAGAATAAAACTGAGATTAAGAAGCCATACTGGAACAGGCTAGAAGTGCTGGCACAAAAACATCACTTATCTTTTAGTTAAGTCCGCTAGAAGGCAGTTACAACACGGAACTTTTTCCCTAGCTGTTCAAAACTAGTTTTTCTTGCCTGCATTACTTCTATTAGAATCAGTCTCTGTAATGTGTTCTTTTGTCCTTTCTTCAGAGGGCCTCTATCTCTACTAATCTCTTTGGGGTGTCAATTACAGCACTAGATCTGAAAAGTTCTGTTGCAATATTTACCTTTCTTTGGGAAAAAAATTCTCAATCAATTTAATGCCTCGAACTTGGAAAAATTTGAGATCACTTTCATACTCAAATCTTAACAGGTCCTTAGTCCTTCTGAATTCCAAACAGACCTACTTCTTTTTAGCTTTTCTTTTAATTGCTAAACTACAGTGCACCTACAATATTCCATGTATTTGAAATTAGCAGATACAAAATACATACAGTGGAAGTACATACTGGAAGAATTGAAGGAAGTTAAAAGAAGAAAGCGTAATCTACAGATATTAAAGCAGAAATATTACAAGTACAATGATATATAGTTACCAGCAAAAATTACTTACTGTTTAGGAACGAGATCAAACCTCATCCTATTGAGAAGTTCATCTTCTTGTAACATAACCATTGCAACAGGGTACATTTGATCAAAGTCAAAATTAAACTGAACACCTGCTGGAGGATCCCGCAGAAAATTTCGTTTATCCTTTGAAGAACATATTATAGTTGTTAACGGATATCAAAAAAGGGATATTGCATTCAACACACATGACCAGCAAAGCAATCCCACTTTCCACATATTTCTAATAATAGCACAAAGCTGCATAACCTTAAAAAAAAATAAATAAAAATTGTATCAGGGATCTACTTTAGCTCAAGTCAGTGCTGGAAGAACTCCCATTTACTCTTGCATGTTACCGGTGCAGTGACAGACATCTAAAAAAAAATGCATATTGACAATACATAACTTAATAATGCCAGACAAACTTACTTTGAAAAAAAGGAAGTTTTAATATCTACGACAGAAAAATTCCAGATCTTACAGCAAACAATACTTACTGCTGATAAGGCCAGTATTTGTTGTTGAATTGTTTCTTCTTCATTGCTATCTACCCAAGGAGGCACTGCTGCTTCTATAATTAAAAGGGGAAAAAATAATTACCTTTTTATTACATTTAAATACAAAATACAAAACCCTATCACTAAACAAAATAATGTAAAACGTCACATATATCAGTACACCAGTTCATTGTTCCTTTATCCTAAACTAAGCTCAAGGCATAAGAGATGAGCTCTAGTAATGGATCTTTGCTTAATAAAAGTAAACAGAAAATTTAAATAGCTGCTGATTTCTGATTTGCTGATTTTAAAACTAAAACTTCAGGGTTTTCTTCCCACTGTTCTCAGATTTGCAGTTTTTTAGTTTAGTTACTAAAGCAGCGTTGTATAACGGGCTGAGCGGTCTGCACACAGAAATTTCTAGACGTACTTTAAACTGTGTCTGATTTTTAAGTTTTCAGAATAATTTACTATTGAATCAATTTTTTGACATCCAGAAGGCTGGTATCAGCTAAGGAAGCAATTCCTTAGCTATGGAGAAAAAGAAGTTCTAAATTTATAATATATTACAACATGTTATACACTGAATAAGCATACTCCAGTTGATCTGATTTACATATCTACACAGATATTTCCAGAACAGTTCATTCTGTAGGCCATAAGCAGAAAAAGTGAACTGATCTAGATGCACAAAAATAGATTAATCTCTTCACTGTCTATACTGATTCAGCCTGCAGAGACATCATGATGCATTGCTAGTAGTCCACAAATAATTCTTGTGCACTAGAACTAATGAAGCTTGGTTTCCTATGCACCTGGCATATTTAAGATCTTTCTCCCACATGGATTCACTGATGTCCAATAGGTATGTGCTGATGCTAATGCTTCTTTCAGTTAGGCCACCTCTCTCTCTCTCTTTTGTCAAGCCAGCTACCTATTTTCATGAAATTTGTAGAAATGTATTTATCAGCAGATGTCAAAGTTTATTAATAGAAACAAAAAGACAGATATACAGACAGCATGATCACATGAGCAGCACTGCAAGAAGAAGCCAGATTAACATATTAACTACAGACAGTATGAAAAATTTCATCATGATCCATTTAAAACTGTCTCATATTCAATGTTAAAAACAGAGACACTACTTATTCAAACTGTAACAAATTATGGTATTCAGGTTAACACATTAAAGAAGATAAGCCAAAGATGAAACGTAACATAGAAAAAAAATTTGTTTATTAGAGTCTCAAATAGATCCACTGATCTCAGTAATACATGGGTGGATAACTCAAAGAAGGATTTAGATCACAGATAATTACAAAGCAAATGACTTATGGGAAAGCAAAAGAGCAATTATGCCTTTAATATAAGTGCAGCAACTCCCACAGTAAAACTAATTAAATACT
This sequence comes from Apteryx mantelli, assembly GCF_036417845.1. Lineage (NCBI taxonomy): Eukaryota > Metazoa > Chordata > Aves > Apterygiformes > Apterygidae > Apteryx > Apteryx mantelli. Next base: position 86,396,954 of record NC_089978.1, on the reverse strand, counting down.
ATAGTGCAACCCCCACCCCATGTTTTTAATTTTATTATTAAAATGTTACATGATTGCTAAAGCCCAAGAGAGGTAATCAGTGTGTCTCCTTCCAATAATACACACACTTGAAATTCAAAACAACAATAAAGGATCAGCTTTGCTAACACATTGATCTTTGTTTATATAATGGTAAGTTAAATTTGGTTAAAAAAGCAATCTAAACTAATGTAACACTATTGTTTTACTAATCTCGCATAAAAATGGCATCTTTTTTCCCAACAACACGCATTAAGTTCTGCTATAACTATGTTTCATTAAACAGAATGAGCTTAATTATTCAGCTTCCAGTAAAACTTTAGTTTATGCACAATTACCCTAATAAAAAAGTACAGTACCAGATTTTTTCGTCTGTTGCTCTTGGACAAATTTCTCTTGTTCCTTCTGAAAGTCTCCAATAATTGTCTAGAATAAAAATGAAAGAGCCACAAGAAATAAAAAACTTCACTTTTTTCATGTTTAGACAGAAAATACTTTCAAATACATTGCAGTGTCATATTCTAATATCCCCGATCTTTTTTTTGTAAGCTAACCACAGATGTTTCATGTCAATCACACATTACCCTTTACTGAACCACTCCATTTTGCCTTTAAAATCCTAGTTGACAAACTTAATTTGAACATCAGCATACTATGAAATACACTTATCTCCTTACCAAATCAAATACAAACAACACAGATTATCTGTTTAGACCTATATAGAACAGCTTTTTAAAACACTATAAACACTCAAATATACCCTTGGCCTTACAACATGTTTTAAGGATTGACTAAGGAAATATATACATTGCAATAACAATTTTACAAGTCAAATTTAAGTATGATTTTCAGTTTGACTCAGTGAATCTCTGAAATTGAATCATTTCTCCTTTTATGATGCTGACAAATTTTCATCAAGGACTTACTTCCAGGAATACCCTATATTGAAGTTAACCTTAAAAATGGAGAACGGTCATGGAAGAGCTATATGCATCACACAACTTTACAGCATAAGATTTAGTGTTTTCAAACATATTTCCAAAGTCAGTATGCCATAATCTAGAAGTAACAATGTGAATGCCGTTCTGCAGTAGAGAGCAGAGGCAAAAAAGGAATCAAGCTAGAAGTTAAAACTATAATATTTAAATTACTAGTAAGATAAAAAAAATGTGAAGAGTGAGATCTACTGATCAATTAAGCAAGTTGCCAAAAAGCATATAAATTCTCAAACCAAATCACGGTGAATCCCTATAAAAAAGTTTCCAGCTAAAAACCACAGCATTTCAGCACAAGGTAACATCAGTGAGAGAACTACTGTAGTGCCTGTTATGCAAATAATCGCATTGTTTCCTCCTGATCTTAAGTGATATAAATGTTTAGCGTTTAGAGAATAAAATACTTCACATGGTACAAGAGAAAAGCTTTAGGATGCTATAGAAACTATAATCTGATTTCCCAGTATGCAAGCTTTTTAGTCAAAATAGGGAATTCATGTATTTGCAGGTATTCGCAGAAAAAAGAAAATGCTATTTTAGGCATAAGAAATTGTAGCTAAGTTACCTACAGCATATTTTATGAGCACTACTATTTCTATAATAAAGAAGCATTATCAATAACCTTCTCAGTCTATTTCTCCTTTTTTCCCAGCTGACACACAGCTGCAGATATTCTGTGGATCAAAAGCATGCCAGGTAGACTCTGGTATCCTGGGTAGCAGGGAGTATAACTTTGCTATTACGTACAGATAGCTGTCATTAAAAAGTCAATGAAACCTGGAGATAAAATACAGTCATAAGAAAAATTTAAGAGTCATTTGATGATTATTTTGAGAGAGGGCATGAACACCAATTATAGCAAGAAACTTAAGCTCACTGTATTTTATTTCAGGGGAGGAAAAAAAAAGTGCAAGGCTTTATTTCCCCAGGCAACCAAATCAATGCAACAGCTCACTGATGCTGAGACAGGGAGGTCAGAGAGAAGAGGAGTAGGGGTCTGGTTGCACCTCTCATCTCTGACACTCTCCCACTACACTTGGGTTGACTTTGGATGGTTCCCCTCCCCTTCCAAGCTGCCTTTGCCCACAAAGCGCACAACACAGACTTTTTGCTGGATTTTTTTTCTGCCAAACTTGTGAGTTAAAGCACTGAAAAAACATAAAATTAAGCAATGGAGCCAGCAGCCAGGAACAGGGAGAGGAAGCAGAGATAAGTGGCGGGATCAGGGACAGAACAAGATAGTAGTGAGCTGTTTCTTTAGCTCACTGGGCCTTATGAAACCGTAACTATACAGCTCTAAGGGCTTCCTAGACAATATCCATAAAGCTGACTTAATTCTGATTCTTGCTTCAGAGATGCATTTAAGAGACAGGTTATAGCATTTCCTCTTCCCACTTAAGTAAACTGAAGACAACTGCTGGGAAAAACAAACAAAACACACCTTACTTCTCCCAGACATCCCCCAACTGCCTGTCTCAGCAGGAAAATTACCTTAAACAAGCAAAAAGTAGTACCTGAGCTAGATCAACTTAAAATAAGTTTAAGTCAGTGAGCTGTTTAACTGAAAAGCACTGAAGAGCAACTTCCCTGCATCTCTTCCTAAGAAGCAAGAAGGCAGCTCCAGGCAAAAATGTCTTCCTCTAGCACAGCTGGACACAGAAAATTATGCCTTCAAAAATACAGCCGGATCATTTGGTCAACAATTATAATTGAATCTGCTTCTCCCCTATGACCCTTCAGACCTTTTGATCAGGCTCTGATTAACAACAACATTGCAACTAACCAAACTTCGGTCAAAAGAGCACACACTTTCCTGTTTTACATCTTAAATGTGAATTCAAATTTAGTTAAGAATTGTAGAAGATTCTCTCATAAAGCATATTAAATGTTCCATTTCCTGGTTACTGGCTTACAGAGGATAACATCATGATATGCTTCCAAAGCGGGAGGGACAAGCAGTTCTATATGCATTTTTTTTTTTTTTAATTACAGGATCACATTATACACCTCCCTCCATAAGAGTTCTGTCTCACTCATTGTACCTCGTTTTTCCTCTGTTGGAACTAAGGACTTTAAAAGGAGGCAGCTGTTGTCAAACCAGAAGACATGTCATAAATGATGCAGAAGACTGCAGAGAGAGAAAGGACTGTCTTAATTGAAATAACTGAATGCAGCCCTGGAAGCTGATTTAAATCCCTGAGCAACAGAACTGCTTTAAGTGTAGGCAATTAAACCTAATTTTTCCACAGAACTGACCTGCAAATGTGTTGAACGCAAATGGGCTGAACACTCATTACTGCATTTAAGTTGATGGAAACTGTGTGTTTATACCCTGCTATTCACTCTGGAAATTTAGGTCAAAGTTGTCTCCTACTGAAGACTCAAATTAGTGAAATCTTCTGAACATGTTGTAATCCCCCAAATACACATAAATCCAAGCAGTAATACAGACGTTTTGAAAATGTGCATCTCAGAAGGACCCCAATGGTCATCTAACTCATTCTTTTGCTGAGACGTGATCAATTTTGCCTCACAGCCATATAATTAAAGCTTTAAATCTCCAGTAACAGGGGCTCTATATCCTAAGTTACCCATTCCCAAACTTACTCATCTGCATTGTTGGAAAGATCTTAGTTATTTCACCCAAGATTAGCAGCAAATTAAGTTGTTTACTACTTGAACAACGATCACTAGAAATGGCAGATAGTTTATCACAGGCATCTTTGTTACACCCCTTCCTTAACCCTTGTAAAAAGACTAAAACAACCCCAATTCTTCCAGCCTTTCCTCCTATGTCATCATATCTAAAACTGTGTTCTGGTCTTTCTCCAGTTTATCTACATCCTGAAGGATACTGAACACAGGTGCAATATTGAGTAAAGAAGCGTGTTAGCACAATTTGAGACTTCCCACAGTGATAAATAATATACACACACACACACACACACACACATATATATATACTTTTTGCAACAGCATTCATGGATGACTTGTATACATTTTCTGGTGAACAAAAATCCCCAGATGATTTCCAGTAATACTTCTTCTAAATAATTTTGCTTCTTCTTCATCTCTTCAGTCCTGAAATTTCCAAAAGGGAAATGCAAAATACTGTCTTACTGGATCTTAGACATGTTTCCAGTCTTGCAAGGAATTCAGAATATAGTATGGAGATTGAAAATGATATTGTAACTTTTCCTACTCTGGAATAGTCTGCAAACTTTAAGTGTACTCTCTCTCCTGCAACAGTTGAGCTCTAAATGCAAATATTAGTGGAACTTCAACTATTATGCCTTTAATTTCAAAGCAAACCTTTTTTAGTGTGTGTGTGGCTTTTTTAATATAACATAGTTGCAAAGAAATTTTTTTAAAAAACATAAGCTGTACCTGACTTACAATAACTTTACCAGGTCATTTTCATAAGCACAATACAAAAACATGCTCACGTGAAAACCACATCACACTTTTCAGTCACACAATGAGGCGTGGTGTTCAACATATAGACCAGATGTCACAACATGAAGAAAATTACCAAAACTGCCTGCCATCTCACCACAGCAAAACTGAACTGTTTCCTACTCCTAAAACTTTCAAATGACTACTGCAAGGGACAAATGTTTTAGAAAAATACATGAGAAAGTCAATTGTGCTTTCTGGTAAGAACTTGAATGCTGTGAAGTGAACAGGGCTAAGGACCACAAAATGAACAACGTGAAGAAACCCTGAACAACTCTTCAGTTAGCGAGCACTGTATAACAGTAAGCCTTTAAAGTAATTTTATTATATTAAAGAAACCCACCATGGTTAGATATTTAATGTCAGTTGTTTTAACAAGTGCATATATTATTAAGCTAACAGAGAAGCTGTTCTATTAACTGCATTTTCATGTACAAGTTATCTATTAACAAGTTTTTGGCATGTCTACACTGTACACACACTTCAGTCAAGCTGTTAGTCATGACAGGAAATAGCCGCGCTTGAACCATCGAATTCCTAAAGCAAGTTTAAAGAAATAAAGTGTCATGTGCCAGATTTGTTACACATTCCAGTAACAGTAAGCAAGCAGATGTTACAGATCAAGTAACCGAAAAATGAAATACCTTATCAATTATACTGTCGATTTTTCCTTCTTCTACAGACTTCTTTATAGTTTGTGCTGTTTCTGCAACTGATTCAGATATCTTTTTTGTAGCAGCAGTGGCAAAATTGAAGAGGTAACCTTTCACAGATGAGAAGAGAAAGAGTTGAAAAATCTCTCTTTACATCCAATCTTACTAGATTTCTTTTATTTTTCTACGTTTGGCTACCTACCTGAAGTCTTCTTTCAGAATCATTTAACTTAGCTTCTTGTCTACAAAGAACTCCTAAAATCCTATTTATCCTTTTCTAGTTCTTGTTATTTAGTTATGTAACTGTATGTTTGATCAAAAATTTCTGTAAACCGTAAACTATCATACCTTAAACTTGTTTACTAAACCAAACATTTCTAGTAGCCTTTGAAATGCTGCCCTCCAATCAATTTTCTGAAGCAATGTCTTTTATAACTTCAATTATTTAAGTAGTATTCAGACATTAAGCAATGAAGTAGCTTTAGCAACATGAATAAAACAGTTTTTTTTTAATTAAGAAAATCAACATGCACAATAAAGTCTCATGAAGTGAGTCAACAAACACATTAAAAATTTCAGGTAGATAAGACTTCAAACTCCTTCGGAAGTCTTAAGGTAGAATATCGCTCTTGATGTGGCCCCTTTTCTACTTTGCATTGTCTTTTTTAGCTTCATTAGAAATAATGTGGCTCTTTATTTGTTACTGCTATTCTGATGCCATTCAGAAAAATACTTTTTAAAACTCTAATTACCATCTTTTTAAAATTCTAATTACCATCTTTTATACCAGCAGTGCTGAACTGAAGAAAGGTGGCAAGAAAAGAACCATATAGCAGAAACAGTTGTCCTGTATTGTTAGTTTTTAACTAAGGGGTCAGAACATACTTGAGAAGGCAAGCATCAAAATGTAAATCATTAACCTTCAGAAACATTAAAAATCAATTTACTGACAAAGTACCTTAAAACAATATTGAATTAGTTTATTTCTCAGATAGTTACACTATGTCATAAGCACTGTATTAAACAGATGTATTATTGTCTGTAATTTCACAATTACAGTATATACAATGTCAGTATCTATAATTTAGGCTTGTAGGAAGATGTAATGGTGTTTTTAAGCTGTATGGTGATTATCAGAGACATATTTGAGGCATAAGAAAGAACGCAAAGCATGTGGGATAGCAAGGATCTTTCAGTTATTCCAAGAAATTTACTTTTACATAGGGGACTTAAAAACAGACAGCAGTTGCAGAGGGTGGGGGGAGAGAGAGGGAAGAAAACAAGTATCTTCCTTTTCAGGACCTCGAAAATTCAAGTTGCCTTATAGGTTAGAAATGTAAAAAATAACCTTAGCATGTGAAAAAATGTGAGTTATTTTAACACACACAGCTGTTAACAACTAACAGAATGAATTGCTTTGGAGTAGTCATGTCACTTTTTGCAAAGCTGGCTGCTGTTCTTTGCGGCTTATAAAATGTTCTTTCTTAATGACATTGCCAAATCCGTACTGAAAAATGTAGAGGTCTAGTCAGCCCTTAAGAAAGACAGTTTTCTACACATAACTTCCATTTATAAGTCACAGAATAGTGACAACCAAAATTCCTCCCAGTGCTTGCTAGCATCTTTGGTATCTCTTATCAGGCTTCACACCACATCACAAGCTTCATATTGTATATAAAAATGCCTATCTTACACTATATATATACACACATACAGTATACTCCTTATGACAGTAGAGGAGAGAGCAGCCTACCGGATTGCTTCCCCCAACCTTTATTTGTTGTTTTATGCATCCCTGGAAGGTTTCTTGTATACAATTGTTTCGGATGCAAAAGGTCCTGAAACATTTGTCATTGCAGGTGGTGTATGTTACACTACAACATAGCAACTTCTCGGTATAGTTGAGCAAAGTGTTTTTGCCAGTCTTATGGCCAGAACTGAAACTAGTCTGAAGAGCAAAATGTTTTTTCTTTCTATTAAAGACAAGTATTCTTCTTATTTCTTCTTATACTAAGGTACTTATAAAGCCTCAATAGGAGGCAGTACTTGGCCTAGTGAACTAGTGGTGGAAAAACAATGCTTCCACTTTCAAAGACCGAGAAAGTTTCCTTCCCTCTTCCAAAACTATGTCCCTATTAAGATTATTTGATGAGCAATATTTATATTTTTAGTTCATATTGACGAATTCTCCAACCACGGATGATACTATGCTGGCAATGCTACCTTTTGTAATAACTTGATAATGAGCATACAAACAATATATGCAAGATTTCAGTTTTACTGGTAGAATTCTTTATGTGCTAGGGAAATCTGTAATGTCCAACTGCTTTTAAAAAGACGACCTTTCTACCACAATCTTCTGTTGTGTCACAGACACGGATGGACACAGACATGCGTCAAATCCATGGATCACTAGATCAAATTCTCACTTCCAGAGCAAATTAATTCACTGAAATTGAATCTAAAGGAGTTACATCTTTTACAGATTACTGTGTTTACTGTTATGGGATGGACCTTTAAATGCATAATGGTCAATACTTATTCTTCCTCTGAAAATTCAGTCTTTTTTCTGTCTTCCACAGTCAGAGTGACTGCTGGATTAGGATCTACTTAAAACACTAATCAGACAAGCATCTATGAACAATTTAGATAATCTGCTGCAGTTCAGAAAGCCCAAGGCAAACCATTCATGAACCATCTCAGACTAAGCTTTCAAAAGATATTGATCCAGTATTTCAGAGCATTAGTAACAAACATTTTATCAATGGAGTTCCACTTTGTATGAACTAAAATTCTGAGAACCTACTATAGTAAATTTTGCCTACATCTATTCTTGCCTACACCTAATTACAACCCTGTCTTATTACAGATGAGTTTAACAAAATAGTTAAAGTATTTTTACATAAAAAATCGTGCAAAACCCACAGCACTTCACAAAGTACATTATTCTGCATGCTCACATCACTTCTCCCATAGTTAGAACAGAAACTTAAAGAAATACTGCTCATTTAATAACTTTTCTAAGAAAGATAACTGACATGTTTGTAGTCAATGCCTTGATTTGTATTTCAAACATCCAAAAAGATTTTTAAATGATTTTTGATTTCCAGTGTGGCAACATCCTTCAACAGCGCACAGAATTGTTAGCAACTCACTTAAACACTTCTTGTTGTCAGTTATTGTTATCTAAAAGGAATATCTAACTACATCTTCATTTTTTGGACTTTATGAGAATCAGCTCACTTTCAAGCTTTCAGCTTTATCAATTGCATGGGACTGTTTCAGAATTGTGGAGCACATTGTAGGAAAAACTCCAACCTGCGAAATGCACGGTAGTGATGCATGTCATAGATCACAGTTAACAAACATGATTTAAAAGAGATGCAAAACAGGAAGATATACGGGAACATCAAAGAACAAAAGGGTAGAGAAGAATGGCTTTTAACACATTCTTCACTGAGAGAACTTTACAGACTAGCTAACCTGATCTGAATTACTGTTTACATCTGGAAAGATATGCTTTTTTTTTTTTTTTTTTAAAAGAGTATTCTGGTCATCTTATAAGCTTGCATTCCCCTTTTTGCATCACTAAGCAAGCTACATCAGAGTTGTAGTTATCTAGATGCAAAAAAAATTTTTCTTTTAACTTTGGTGAACTGAGAAGAAACATGCTTAATTCAATTTAAAACCAATTTGTGCCCGCTTAGTTCAGTTAAAGCTTTGCTTTAAAGGAAAATGATAACTATTTTTAACTTCTATCCTAACTCCTAAACATGCTTTAAACTGTCCTACCTTTGCTCCTTCAGTTGTTGCCCTGTGTTACTGTCACCATACAAAGACAGTTTTACTGCTTTAAAACCACTATGTTTTTTTTTCTCTCTTTTTAACACCACTATAAGCACCACTCCCCAGGTGAGGTGGCCAAGGCAAGACACCCCCCCAACATGGGAAGCTATTCTTTTACTGAGACCTTTTCCGTTTCCCCTGGCGTGAAGCCCTCCCAGCAGCGGGGTGGGTGGGTGTGGGGGGGTGGGTGTGTGTCGCGGGGGGGGAGAAGCACTACTTGGAGCGTCCCCACAGCTCTCCGCTACGTCGCAGGCCGGCCCGGCCGGGCGTACGGCGGGGGAGCGGAGCAAAGGCGGCGGGGACACACGAGCCGCCAGGGCCGCATTGAAGGCGGGGGGGGGGGGGGGGGAAGGTGGGACACGCTTTTCGGTCAGGTGCAACGGCCCCCCAGCCGGTGTCAGGGCCGGGTCGCCTCCGCCCGGCTCCCCCGGGCGGCGGCAGCGCAGGCAGGACACTCACTGCCGAGTCCTTTGGCCTGGCTGAGGAGCGGGTCCGAGTCCGCCTGCAGCTCCGCCTGCTCCTGGCTCCGCGCGGCGGGCTCCTCACCCGCGCCTGCATCCGCAGGGCTGCTCCGGCTCCCCTCCTCGGCCGGCAGCAGTTTCTCCTCGCCTGCTCGCTCTAGTCCCAGCCAGCTGCCCAGGCCGCGCAACATGGCGCAGGGGCGGCCGCGGCCGCGCTCGGCGGTTACCGGACACTCCTAACGGCACGGGCAAGCGGCTCGCTATGCGGAAACCCGGGCCGCCTGCTCCTTCCGCGTACGCCACTTCCGAACGTCGCAGGGAAGGGCGGTGCTCTAGCCCGCCTCCCTATGGCCCCAAGGGGCGGGGACGGGCGGAGCAGCTGAGCTGGCGGGCGAGGTAGGAAGAGCGACGCTCGTGAGGGGCGGGGAGGCGTGACGAGCTGGGCGCGCGGCCGCCGCGGGGCACCTGCCCCACGCGGGAACCGCTGGTGGCGCCGTGTGCTCAGACACGCGCGCACACCCACGCGGTTTCTCTGTATGCATCTCGCGCGGAAGACGTATGGCAGGTAACTCCCCCTTGCTGCCACCAATGCGTTAGGGTTTCCTCAGTCTCGACTAGCAGAAAGCGAGTGAGGCTCGTTCGCTGTTTACCGGTGGGGTCTGGGTAAGCGCTTTCTGCCAGAGGCCGCAGGAGTCTTCAGCCAAAGCTAGGGAAAGGTGGGCAGAAAGCAGTAGGTGCCCTTGTATTTCTCTTTCAGTGTAATGTGTCTGGTCTTTAGGGAGATGCTTCTTTTTCCCCCCAAAGACTTGCTTCTGTATGAAGATCTCCTGCTGTGTGGTTATTTCAATATTTAAAACTGCCTAAAGAAGCTGGTGACCTGGTTTATCTGAGTACAGAGTTTGATTCTGGTCATGTGTGCCAATACCTAACTTCACTGCTTTAAATACGGTGACTGAAGCTTGTGCACCCTGGGGTAAGCGCTTGCATGAGGGTTTGCCTGGCTGAGGCCATAGGCTGTAATCAGACCGTACTGGCAGCCAAGGTAAGTCAGGCTGTTTTACCATGGTTTTTGCGCCTATTTTGCAGCAGAGCTGGCAGAAGGTCATGAGTGCTTCCCCTTCGCCTCAGATGGTCTGACACCTGACAGATCCAACCGAACTGCATCCTTATGTGGTGCAGGAGGATGTTTAAAGGTCTCAGAAAATGTTAAAACCAGATTTTTGTCAGTTAGCAAAGTTGGGAAGACAACTGCTCTGTATTTGAGGACTGAATTTAGTATGCGCTCAGAGCTTCAGGCCCTACAGCAGAGCCCGAAAGACAGCGGGTTTGCTTCCTAGTAATGACATCTCATCTTCAACCTCGGGCTGTTGGTTTAATTATCCGTTTTTTTTAAAAGCCGTCTGCCCAGGCCGTGAGCCTGTGCTGGCTCAGGTGAGAGCAGGCCCGCACCAGCACCTTCCCGTCTCGATTCTGCCCTCCCGCCCGCGACGGGAACGTGGCGCCCGGCGCTTTTCTCCGCGGTCTCCCCGCGCCCTCCTGCGGGCCGAGGTGCCCCCCGCTGCTCCGCAGCAGCGTTCCTCGGGCCGCCCCTGGGCCGCGCCCGGGCCCCGCGCAGCGACGGGGACACCCAACGGCCGCCGCCAACGGCCGCCCTCGCGCCGGCACCTGGGCGGGAGCAGAGCCGAGGTAACGGCCGCCCGCACCGTGTCGCCGCCGGCAGGGGGGGGATGGGTGGAGCGGCCTCTCTTCCGGCGCGGGCTCGCGGCCGGCCGTGGCCGCGGAGGGGCGGGCGAGGCCGGGCGGCCCCTGCGCAGGGCGCGCTGCTGAGGTGAAACACAGCGGCGGCCGCGGGGCGGGGCTGTGAGCCGCCCCCTCGCTGTGTCGGCGCCATGTGGAGGCCGGTGCAGCCCGGCCCGGTCGTGCTGGCTCGTGGCGCTGTCACTAGCAGCAGGGAGCACATTATTCTCCAGCGATTGTCGTGACTTAGAAAGCGTGTTCCCTGTCCCGCTGAGTGCTGTTTCCAAATCTCAGTATCAGCAGCAAGCACAAAATAAATATTTGCCACCACGGCTATAGTTTATTTCATAGTATAGAGCAGCACATTTGGGGTAGAGTTCTCCAAAATCTGTACTGATCAAAGTACAGTCCTGCTGGTAGGATTACGTGGAGTAATTTGTATTTCTGTGTGTCCAATTGTGCTGATTTACAGTACCCAACAGAGTGCTTGCTTCTAGTATTCTGTTTTTGCTTTTTCTCCTCAAACTATTAAACTCCTTCTCTTTTTACAAGTGCTATTGTACTTGTACTACTAGTACTGCTTACATTATTACAAGTAATATAGTAATTGGAAAGAATTGGAATATGTGTAAGTGGAGTTATTGAGTGAAACACAGAAAGTAAAACTGCAATGTGCATCTTAGCTACTGAAGTTGATGAAGGAAAGGCAATAAGTTGAGTTGCTGCCCAGAGGAGCCTAGCTGCCATTTTCAACAGCACTTGTGACTTCCCAAACAACCTTTTGTTCTCTCTTTTTTTTTCTATTGCAAGTAAACAGTGTGTTTCCTTAAGCTGCTGGGCAGTCTCTGTTCCTGAAGAAATTACAGTGAGCTTTTCATTTTGTGCATTTTCAGCTTTTCATGCCAGTCAGTGAGGTGATGGGGTTTGCAAATTTTGATCTGTCAAATATTCAAGATTTATACCTGTTGTTGCCTAAATTTATTTCTTTTTTTCCCCTTTTTTCTGGAAATAGCTTTGAAAGTGACTTAGATGGTTACAAAATGCTAATGTTGAGAACTACGTTATCTGATTTGTGAAGGAAGAGTCTGAAACAAAGGAGGTATGCTCCAAATCTTAAAACCTATCCTATTAAAAAAAAAAAAGTTACATATTAAGAAAAAAATAAATGGTAAGGAAAAATTAATTCCTGGTGACATGGAATAATTTTTCTTTTTTCCTGTGTGGACCACACTTTCATGCTTTATGGGTCTTTAAAATTTGTCGTAATTACTTCCTGATTTTGCCTGTTTTATGAAATTTATGCCCATTAATTTTTTCATTTATTGATTTGCCTTATGTTATTCTGAATTCATGTCATTGGCATGTTTGCAAATAACGAGGGGGAATGTTCCTCTTTTTTTCTTCTTTTTTCTTTTTGTTTTTCATTAGTGTTTGGTGTGAGCCCACCCATGACCAGTCCTGAATAAATTCCAAGGGTCCTTTTCTCCTGAGAATCATCTTTATGTTTGAAGTTACATACTTCTGATGGCTATCATCTTCCCTTTGTCCACACTGACAAGGAAGTAATAGTTTATTAAATCATGACTTCCTGTTATCAAGAATAAGCATGTCATTGTTGTTATGTTCTTAAACTCTGCCTCCTGAAGATCTAGGACCTTATTTATGTTACTTCAGTATAGTTAGAGGAAGAGCTATAATGTTCATTCACCAGCTGCTGCATACTACCAAAGTTTGAAGAACCATCCTGCTTAGATTTATCCTGAGCATTGTTAGATCATGTGGTGTTGCATGTTGTAGAAGACAGTAGTAGGACACACTTATTGCATTTCTTTTGAGTGGATTAGGTAAAGTAAGGTACCTAGGTAAGGAAAGATTGTTCTTGACCCCAGAATTTCAGGTCTGCGGCATGCCGTGCTGCCATTATTCAAAAATCAGTACAAGGGTTAGTGCCTATAGACCCCTGAATGCAATGTGAATGCAATTATGGTAAGATACACGCAGTGCCATCCTATTGCAGATGGGGCCGAGAAAAGATAGCAAAATCTGTGCATGTGTAAAAGCCAGAAGACGCTGGAGAACAGCAGAGGGAATTGTAGAGATAGCCTCTGCCTAGGCTATCATCCGTAACTGGATGATGCCACAGAGGCAGAGCATGCTGCAGTCTGAGTTGCACTTTTGAGCGATGTTTAACTTCTTCCTCCCTCTTCCCAGCGGAGAACATGCCATTACTTGTGTGGCTGTGAGGGAGGAGAGAACTTTCAGGGCATGCAAAGCAGGCCAGAGAAGGGGGAAGGAAGGAAGAGACAAGAGTAGGATAGAATTTTTCTTGGAGGACCTTGTTGCTTTTCAGAGTGAATTTGCCTGCTCCGTACCCCCAGTTTGCAAAATTAACTAAGATGTTGTATTGAGAACACCCTTTGTTTGAGGAAATAAAGGAGAGGCTCTTTGTCTCATGCAGGCTCAACTCCACCATTTTACTAGCAACTATGTTCTCATTAATGATAGGGTTAGATATATTGTTAGAATAGTTCAGCTAAAATCCATTAGTGTTTTTTTTAACATGTATTTTGGTCATCTTTGACTATTAGGCATCTAGCAGTAGTGTTATAAACTGTAGTCTACCAACATGATATTCCAAAGCATAATTTGTAATTAGTTTTTTGGGGGATAGACAATACTTTACTAGACAATATTTTCTTAATCTACCATGTAACTCTAGACCTTGATACATTTATAGCTGTATTTCATGGTATGAACACATATTTTAATCATAAAGAGGCCTGTTAAACTTTAAAAACAGTTTTCTGTAATTGTTTTGCAGTTAACACTTGAGTTTTGCACCCATGACTGTGTCTTCTATAGGAACCTTTCTGAAGATGTCTCTCTTCTGTGATTTGTCTTATGGACTTGCAGAAACAGTGATGTGCATTGGTTTCTGCTTTTCAGGCTTGTCTGGGATGCTGCAACACTGAGAAGGTCCACATTGCTTGCAGCTGTATATCAGAAAAGGTAGAATTTCAAAGTTGTTTAACTTCTTATGTATATTTGATAACACTCACTTTATGCTGTTTTTATGACTTGTTGAACACTTGTAATGGAAACACTGAAAAATGGCTTTGTTTTCACTGTTCTGTGTCTGGACATCTATGATTTTGTAACTTGAAAGATCTTTTCCCAGTATAGGTATGTATCTTTAAAGGTAATCTGTCACTCATTTGCTCCTTTCCAACATCGTGAATAGGAGTGAATCTGTTTAGTTTGTTTCTTGTTGAGGATATTATCACTATTTAATTTCCATGTTTTTCATCTGTCATCTAGTAAAATAGTGAGTAGAATAATCAAATAAAATATTTATTCTTAAAATCAGGAATTTAAAGAAATTTATCTGAAAACAAGGTTTCTTTAATTCTAAAGCAAAAAATGTCTCAAAGTAGTAAGTATCAGTGATAAAGCTATGTCAATTAGAGGTGAAGTTGAAAGGCTTAGGAGTGAAACGCAGAGGTACCACAAACAACATGGAGCTAAAGAACCTTTCTGTAGACCTTTTTTACAAGTGTAGATATATTCAGGTTTTGGACTTGCAGTCCTAAAGCCCTTTTACTGTGGTGAATAGAAAATGTTGGGTTCATGGTCAGTTTTACTGTCCTGGAAGGAGAATAATCTAAATGTACTGGAGCCCAAGCCCGTGTATTGTGTCTTAGCTATCCTTTTAAGAAATAAATTTGGACTGAATTGGATTTGCCCCTGAATCCATAATAGCACTTCTAATCAAAGCAAAGAGCTGTGTTTGCCAGTACATTCTTTACCTGAGATTTGCTGTATAATACAATTTTTGTTAGTTCAAAGTGTTTGTTCTGTGCACAGTATTAATTAATAAATAAAAAGGTGAGGAGTACTTACCTCCAAGACAAGCAGAGAGTTGTCCAAGAACTTGAAAGTGGGTCCTTAATGCAAGAATTTTATTAGACATTTACTTTTGGTGGAATTATACATTTCATAAATGAAACTAAATAACATTTCATGAAAAGTATGTGTCTTTTTTTTGTTAATGTAGACTTTCATGGGTAATGTATGTACTTCAGTATTGATTGTAATGGTTGGAATAATCTCTGTTCAAACCTCAAAGTTCAAAAAAAGAAAGTAAACACTAATTTCAGCCTATTTTCAAATAAATGTTAGTGATTCTTTTCTAAACATAATAAGAACAAAAGACCATTGACAGTTTACTTTATGAAAAAATTGATAAGACTAGATGAAATGACTAACTAAAGGTTTAAGCTAAACCGAAGAGATAAGAGGTAGTCAGTGCAAGATGGCATAGCAATTTTTTCCCCTAAATTTTATGGTGTGCCCAGTATTGTATTTAAATCATACCAGCGAGTCCCTTTTTTTTTTTTTTTTTTAGCTTTAATTATCCAGGCTTTTTTTGAAGAGCCAAATTTTCAAGAGAGAAAGTTTCTGAATACCTGTTGTAGTATATGCTGGTATTATTGTAAAGCATTGTGAAATATGATGTTATATCTCTTCTGATCAAGGCTTTAGCACCATAATATTCATTAACTATCATGTCTATATCTTCAAGTAAGCTATAGTCACTATTTTTTGAAGGGAAAGCTACTGGGGAGAGAGCATGAGTGTTTTGGCTAATGTGGCAATGAAAAATCTTTGAGCTAAGTTCTTGGAACACATGTGAAATGATTAACTACTTTAACTTGGAAAGGATCAGGAGTGAGATTCATCTTGCCTAACTTGTGTTTCTAAAAGTTAGCTGCCTTTTGCTGTCACAGGAGAGAAATAGGTCAGATGAACCATCTTTTGGAAATGCCTATCTTTGGCATCTCCATGGGGCAGTGTATCAAAGTGGTACCTGTTCTCCACTTACTACGGAGAGGACTTAGGAGCTTAGCTTAGATATTGGTATGTAAGCTGGGAGAGAGGAATCCTGCTCCTGGAGTTCAAAATGGTGAGAGATGATTTTATTTTTTGTCTCTGAAGGCCATTTCAGCTTTCATTCTTTGCATATTGGGCCTGTGCTCTTCCCTGGGCTGAACTGGTATTCATCACAGGCATGTCTTTGTCATTCTAGATTTCCAGCTCAGGATCTGTGTGCTGCTGATGATTTTCCAATGAAGTACATCCTGGTTACTGGTGGTGTCATCTCAGGCATTGGAAAAGGGATCATTGCAAGCAGCATTGGCACCATACTGAAATCATGTGGTCTACGTGTCACTGCAATCAAAATCGATCCTTATATAAACATAGATGCTGGAACCTTCTCACCATATGAACATGGTATGTTAGATAAAAGATTATTTTAGACTCTTGGGAAAGACTAAATCATCTTAAAATTTTAGGAGCTGAATTTTCAAAGCACATGTGATTGGTATCATTCTCCAGGTTATTACCCATGGATTCCTGACTGGAAAAAAATTGCCAATGAGCTACAAGACAATCTCGCATCCAGAAGGTTCTCATTTATAATGGAGAACATTACTTTAGCTCTCTGGCATATTATTAGTACATTCATTAAAAACAATTGTTTTCAAAGTTCCAGAATGCCTTCATCTAATAGGTGTTTCTAATTCTTTTTATTTGTCAAATTGTATCCGCTTATTTATAGCATTTACCAAAATTTTTGGAGCTGGAGACAAATGTGTTGGTTTTATATAGAAACTTTGCTGCCTCTACCAAAAGTCCATCCATTTTTTTTCCATCTCCAGAGCTTCCAATCTCCATATATCCATACCTTCCACTATTAAAAGCTAGCAAAAAAAAAAAAAAAAAAAAGAAACCCTGTGGCAGAACTGAAAACAGACTGCTTTGCTTCCAAAGTGGAGGAAGAACATAGTGCAGCAGCCCTCTCTCAGAAAGCCAAATTTAACTAATCCAGTAGTCATGAACTTTTGGAAGCACATCTGGTGCAACTTAGGCACTTGACTAGGGAAGTTCTGCCTTTACCTTTGGTGGTAAGACTTCTGCAATGACTTGAGATTGTCAGGACGTATTCCTACCCTGGCTCAAACACAGGGGAAGAGAGGGCAAGTGTGGCATCTTATTCCCACCTGTCATTTTTTTCTCTCAATTTGCAGAAAATTTTCTTATTACTTGTGAAAAAGCACAGGCCAGCAAGCTAGTAAGTACAAATTAACTGAATGGCAAGCCTCTTTTATTAACATTTTGGTGTAAATATGAGCCAAGTGATAATAATTCAGTGATTTCCAGATTTCTAAAAAGATTATTATTAAAAAAACCCCTTTATGCTCCATGGGCCTGCTTATGAGAAATATTGGCTGTGCTCTGCTTCTGTTGACTGAGATGGCAATTTAGGAGTACTGAGGAGGAGCTCAATGCTCCACAGTATTAGGCATAAGTCATCCACTCTGTTATATGTGCTTTTTCTTTTACTATTTATTGAAACAGAGTGTTGTATCTAGGTGGAGTACTTATTTCCATAGGCCAGAGTAAACCTTCAGGGGAATTACTGCTTTTTTTCTTTTTTTCTTGGGCATTAGTCCTGTAACTTGTCTAGCTGTTGATTCATTGGCTCATGGCAAAATGCTTTAGGGTTCTTCTGAAGAGCTTTCCAGTCTTACCTTAGAAACTAGAGTAGAGGCAGTAAGTTTAATTGCTTCAGAAGTTGACAAGATTCAGAGTTTAGACATTCCTTAGATGTTTAAGAAAAATCTGAACCCCAAAGCAAACTCCACAGCAGTCAGTGGAAGATTCTCTCTAGATTTTTCAGGGTCAGAAATAACCCTGGCCATGGATATAGTGGACCAAATATATGTGATGAAACAACTGAACAAGAAGCAGTGATCATATTTGTGGAAGTATTTATGTTCATCATAACTTTACTCCAGATCTAAGTCTTAATGATTAAAATAGATCCAAACAGCAAGAATTTATGATGAAGCACTTTGAAAATACATAATAATTCATGCTTAGAAAAGCACAGTTTTTGGCTGCCATATGAATTAATATGTTATTTGTAGCTGATTTATCATACCTGAAAATTGTTTTCTTCCCATCAAGGATTGTAGCATGCTGTTGAAATACCTGTAAAATATTTTTAAGTGACTTAAATATTTTGGCAATCTAACTTAAGTTCTTTTTCAAAAGCATTTGTGACTGAGGGATAGACATTCTTTGAAAAAGTAATTGTATCAGATATTCAGTCACACACGGTGGCGACACAGAGCTAGCTGTAGCATGTACTTTATGATACAAAGTATTGCCCTGTGTCACTCTTTTAAAATCAATTCTTCAGTCTTAAGATACATTCATGGTACTCCTGCTGTTTGCTTAATTTCTGATTATTTTATTGCTTTTCTGTCTATTAAAATTTTCCTCGTAAACTATCTTATGTTATTTTTAATGATTTCACTTTCTTTTTTTCAGGTGAAGTTTTTGTATTGAATGATGGTGGAGAAGTTGACTTAGATTTGGGAAATTATGAGAGATTCTTGGACATTAATCTCTATAAAGATAACAACATCACCACTGGGAAGATATATCAGCATGTCATCAATAAAGAAAGACATGGTGATTACCTGGGAAAAACTGTTCAAGGTGATATTTTTAATTCTGTGGGTTGTTACTCTGTTCAGTCTTCACAAAAGAGTGCTCTGGCTAGAGCAGCTGCTCCTTGCTGCATTGGCTTGCTCCTTCTCTCCTTCCCAGGAAATGTGGTCCTATTCTTGTGATGCTGGGCTTCTGCAATCAGGGAAAGGCGGAATATAAATAGGGGCTGATAGTTCCCTTTTCACTTCCTGCTCATTTTTCCTCCTTTCCTTTGAAGAGTGATATATGGGCCTAAAATAAGAAGTGCTTCCCTTATTTGTTTTGCTTTGTCTTGCAGTTGTTCCACACATCACTGATGCGGTTCAGGAATGGGTAATGAATCAGGCAAAAGTTCCTGTGGATGATGACAGAAAAGAACCACAGATTTGTGTAATTGAGGCAAGTGTGGAACCTTTTAGCATATATATCTGTAGTGAACACAAAGACCTAGCTTTCTTTCTTTTTGCTATTTGCCATAAGTAAATCAGACTGAAATTTTATGGGAAGCAGCAATACGAAGAGACATGTTGTATATTCTTTATGATTTGTTCTGAGAGTGATAGGCATGCTCTACGGCTTCTCTTAACCTGGCTAAATCCCTTCCAGAATACTGCTGAAACTGAATTGCTTAAGAGTTTATTAATTTATAAAAATAAAGCAGTCAGTAATTGTAAAGTGAAGTACCTGCCACAAGACAAAGATATTGGACTGAAGCTACGTGTACTCTGTTAATAGTATTAAGAAAACTTGTGTAGTATCTCCAAATCTCCTACAGTCAGTAGGATAACCCATAACATTTTAGCTTTCCATATGGCTTCAGATGCTCCATTATGTTGCTCATGGTCCTATTTGCAGGAATATATTTAAGCACTGTATGAGTTAACTTTTGGCTTTCTGGTTTTATTTTTAAGATCTCCTAAAGTACCTTAGTTAATCATTTAACTGGTTCGTGTTCTGCACAATGGAAATAATGAGTTTCACCTATCCTTGGTAAGGTGTTTCAGACAACTGGAAGAAAGGCAGCCAGTAAGTGCTAGGTATTACTATTACAACGTTAGTGGAAAATGCAGAAAAACATGATACCTGGGAATTTGGCAAAAGAATATGTTGTAGGTTTTAATGCTAGAAGTGACCACTGTAGTTGCTAGTGTGATAAACTGTGTGACCCAGGCCACAGAGAATTGCTTGTTATTTCTTATAGAAAGCCCATAACTTCTTTTTGCTTTCTAGCACATAATTTTGGAAGTGATTCTGCCTTGCTATCAAGTATTAACCTCAGGTTTTGCCTTGATTAAAATATACTTATTTATATAGCTATAAATCTTTTTATGAAGTGTGCAGAAAACTCAAACATTTCATTTAAAATAAGTGGAAAAACAATAAATAGAAAAGTTGCACAAGAACATTAACAAGTGGTGGGATTGTCAGTCCTTTAACTTAAAGCTTAATTTTCTGTTTCTTCCGTGTAAGGTTTTTTTCAGTATGGTTCAAGACTCATAAAAATACTTTTTTCGGGGCTTTCTGATACATGTAATTGTCTTTCAATTGTGAAATACTGAAGGAGTTAGATTGAATGTGTCTGTCAAGTACAAATGTAGTTGTCAGAAGCTTTTCCAGTCCTGGGTCAACACATACATGCATTTCTGCCAGCAGCCACATGGGGGCACAGGAAGACCATATTCTGAAATATGTTCACTCCACAGACTTAAGAGACAATTACTTTATTCAGTGTTTAGTGTCTCTATTACAGCTCTTTCTGTCTTTAAGAGAAATCTAATTCATGTCTTTATAAATCAAGTTCGTCATAGTCTTGGTCTGTATCCCCCTTTGGTTTGGTAATAAATGTTTAAATGTTTTTAAAACTTGAAAAAATATTTCGTATTGTCCATATGGCATTTCCTGATGTTGGAGAGCTATGATAATGTTGCTAGATGTCTGTATCTTGTTGGCCCCAACTGTTTATTAATCTGGCAGTCAGGAAAATAAAAACAGCTTCTCTGTACAAAAGCCTTCACATCAGCTAAATGATGGTTACTTGTTCACCACTTTGAAGGTAATGAAAATCATCTGAAAGCATGCATTTTTCAATAGCACCACATGTCTTCCTGTGCGGAATATATATGTTTGGTGTTAAGAGAGTGTAATGAGCGTGGAAAGTCATTTAAGTTCTCCACAGGAAGCAAAACATGCAGAACAGATGAGAGTTGGGCTCTTTGCAGAGTAAACTTGCAAAAGCAAATTTCAGTTGCCCCCCTTTTGTCCCCCCTTTTTTTAGATAAAGATAAGAGAAATTGATGAAGCTGTAAGAAGTAGACTTTGTTTTGTTTTCACTTTCTGCCACTCTGACAGGTCCAAGCTTTCTTTTTCAGCTGGGTGGAACTATTGGAGACATTGAAGGAATGCCATTTATTGAGGCATTTAGACAGTTCCAGTTCAAAGCAAAAAGAGATAACTTCTGTAATATCCATGTTAGTCTAGTACCACAGGTAAGTTATTAAAATTATTAAAATTGAATATATTTTAATTTTTAGCTAACTTTTACTCTGTATTGGATTTTATATTTGTTTACTTTGTCCCCTTCAGAAGGGATGTTGGAGGGGATTAGAGATTAAGAGACACAAAACCCTGCCCTACTGGAATTAAAAAAGGCCCTGGCACTTTTTTTATTGATGCAAGAATCTGTTTTCATGTTCCAAGTTACAAAAAAGAAGAATTTATCAATATTAATTTATCTAGAAAGTTGCATATACTTCTTGTACAGGGCCGAAAGTGTTTTTTTCATTCTAACTCTAAATTTTACTTCACAAAGAGGTTTTGTTATTATTTTAAGAGATAAATATTCATTGGGAAGATTTTGGTAAGCAGATGTTTGGTGGTGATGACATGATTGCACTTTGTATAGATAAAAAGAGAATATTAACCACTGCAGCTGATTTTCAGTGGGATTGATTCTGTGTATTTGAGAACAGAATTATTTACTATATCTGATTATTTCCAAGGATAGTCATTGAAGGCTTTGTGCTGTGTTGGACATTTTCCATTTATTAGCAAAGTCCAACTTTTGGAATTTTCTCCTTCTCCTATCTGAGTCAATTATATTGAAATTTTTTATCTGAAAAAAAACCAAAACAAGCCTCACTTGAATAAGGGCCGTATGTTTCTTCACAGATTTTCTAATATATGCAATAACAGTGTTTGAACAGTGTCTGTTTCTGGCATGTTGCAGCTCTGTTTAGATGTATGCTTACCTCCTGCATGTATTATTACTTGTAATGACTTTTCTCTTTCTATCTGTAACTGCTCTGT
This sequence comes from Apteryx mantelli, assembly GCF_036417845.1. Taxonomy (NCBI): domain Eukaryota; kingdom Metazoa; phylum Chordata; class Aves; order Apterygiformes; family Apterygidae; genus Apteryx; species Apteryx mantelli. The sequence goes on along the minus strand of NC_089978.1, from coordinate 86,374,922 downwards.
TAATAGATATTAGTTGTTTGAACTTTCAAAATATGTCTTTCCAGCCTAATGCCACTGGTGAACAGAAGACCAAACCAACACAGAACAGTGTTCGAGCATTGAGGGGCTTAGGCTTATCTCCAGATTTGGTGAGTTCATGAGTCAATAAATACAGATTTTTATCTATATTTCATCTAGAAGTATCCTTGCATGAGCAGTGTTCAGAGTCTGCCTTATTCTCTCGTGAGAGATGAGAACTTTAAAATAATTGCAACATATAAGAGGCACTGCTGCATGAAAGCCACAGGAAATTAAATTACACAAACTCACTTTAAGTTAACACAGTCCAACTCCCTGCAGTATCCTGGGACTGTAGCTATGTTCTTCCTGTAAAGGGATCTTTATAGAAAAATCACTTTTCACTGCTTAAAAATTGTCAAAAGTTCAGATTTCTCAGTTCACTTTGTGGGACGACCTAGAATGCTTTTGGGATCAAACATTCTTCCACAAATTTCTTTTTATGCATGAGTAAAGAGAAGCAATCTTACCTTTGAAAATATACTGCCTTTAAAAATATTCCTGATTGGAACTATAAAAGCTATGGATTCATTTTCAAAGTAAGGCTCCTTATTCCTTTTGTGCAATGAACTTGCACTTGTGGTATAATGATCCCAAAGCCAGCAAGTTTTAGCTTATGCCAATGGGCAGAAGATGTCAAAGGCTGAACTCCTTCCATTCTCACTCCCCAGTGCTCCTGTTAGCCAGTATGTGCTTATTCTCTGGATGCAATACTTGCTTCTCTGGGACTTTTCCTTGGGAGCAGAGAGGAGATAGAAGTAGTTTGCAGCTCCCTGTTGTCATATTGGCCTGCTATTGAGAAGAGAGCCTGGAGCTCACTTTAATTTGCTTGCTCAAGCGTTAGTAGCAGGGAGGCTGGGGCAGCACAGGCTTCAAATGCCAGTATAACCTCAGTTCAAACTTATTCTTCACATCTTCCTGAGCTGCAGCTGACACAGTTGAAGACAGTCTGTTTCTTGATCTCTCCCTGGAAGAGAAGAGGACGATTTTGCCCTTTTCTGTAAGGCTGCTTGTTAAGTCACAAGTCTGGAAGCTGTCAAACATTTTCGTTCCCTGTGCTATTTCCATTCACCTACATTCCCCTGGGAGAAAAGGCCTCTTAGCCCTTCTCAGAAATGAAAGAGCAGTGACACTAGTGTTCACTGGTTCTGTATAATAGTGGTATCCTCAAAAAGGAGAAATGATTCTTAAAAGGATATTCACACAATTAAATTCTGTTGTTGTGCTTTTTTCTGTGTTTTTTTTTTCTTGAACTTTTGCAAGAGTTGACTTTTTGGTCTATGTGTTTTTCTAGTTGAAAGCTATTTTTTCAACTGAAAGTTAAATTATATGGTATCTCACAAGCATGACATAAGGGGCATCTTTTTTCTTTCTTTTTTTTTTTCCTGTTTGTGGAGGGAAAGCCTGATTTATTAATACACTGCTGCTCTACATTCCAAACTTCAGGGCCTAAATTTCAAAATCCCTCATGTGCTGCTAATTGCATATGGAAAGTTACACCTAATTTCTGGAAGCTGTTAAGATAATTGCTGGTGCCTGATTTTTTTTTTCCCCCCCAGATCAGTTTTTAAAAGCCTGTTAAATGTGTGTGTGTGAGTGTGAGTGTAAAATAAAAGGAAAATGGACTAATATAGTTACTTTCTCACATCTTGAGTTACTGCCTGGGGCAGTCCTGGGACTGCCAGAAGGGCAGTCAATTTTTTTTTTTACTGATGCTGTTGACCCCTAAAGCACAGAGAGATTACGCTCTGAACAATGCTGGTCTGCACTGTCATAAAGTTGCCAGGGCATTGTTTCAATAAAACTTTTAAATTGAGTGCTCTCTTGGCCAGGGGCCCAACGCAAGACAGCCCGTGGGGAAGGTCCTAGGACAGCAGTTAGGAGGGCTTCTTCTGTAAGCTCTGCTGCCAGGCTGCCACGTCTAAACCTGGCTAGACTTGTTCTTGCTAGCTGCTGCCTCACTGTTTGGTCCCAGGCATCCTTGAGGTGGCGTGCTGGGCCAGTCTCAGCTGTGTGTATATGGGGGACTGCTCTCTGTGGTGTGTTCTGAGAGCTTAGTGAATACACTGTGTCTGCAGGTTTAATGGACTTTGTTATGGCATTTTGAAAAATGATTGTATGTTTGCCAATGCTGCCCTATTTGGTTGAATCATTCCTCTTCCTTTTTGTATTCTGTTGCTTTGAGATGCATCTCTCAGCCACTGTTACTATAGTTTTGCGTTTTCATGATGCTTCTGATGCTTCTAATTTGACTCCATTAACTCTAATTTTTAACTTTAAATTTATTGCAGCAAGATGAATCTTAGATTTCAAAGTGGATGTGATCATGTGCTCATACTATCGTGGTTATGAATAATGTCTTCAAACAGTACCCAGTTTTTAAATACAATTATATGTTCTGCTGTGCTTAACTGAAGAGAATGTACAAGTTATGTCAAAATTCTTTTTGATTATTGAAGTATTTGCTAATTTTCCCTTGCATTTGGCATTGTTTTTCTGATTCTCAAATTTCTTGCAGGGGTAGGGGAAGTTGATTAGATTTTTATCAATTTAAGCATAGCTAAGTTGCATTCTAGAAGGTGATCAATGATCAGCCACAAGTTTCTGAACAAAAAAAGGCTTAATGTGTTAAGTAATTGCATTTAATGTGTTAAGTAGTTGCATTTACTAGACAGAAGGGGAAAATAATAAATTACTCTTTTAAGAGGATTGTTATACTTGAGGCAGGATTCCAAATAAATGACAAAGGTAAGTAACCTATAGGCACATTCAGACAGCAGTTCAGTGTTCCTAAGTTAGTTGCCTAAAGTCAAATATTGCAAAAACCTTCCAACAAACTCCAAAGCACATGCTTATTTTCTTTGTTGGAAAAAATTGCAAGTATTTCTTAAAATACTTGAGTTTTACTTCTATCAGCAAAATAATCACAGAATAATTGCACCAGAAAAAAATAGAAAATTGTAAAATAGTTTCTTTTCATTTTCTGCCTTCCTTTTTAATCATGAATTAACAACTTCAAAAAAGGCATTGAAATACTGAAGGGATAGAAAACACACATGTAAACTAAGTGTGCTGCTCTGAGCTCAACTGATAAGGTCACAATACTTCTTTTGATTCATTGTATTATTTGTACTTACAGAGATGCTTGACTTTTACTTAAATAGTGTTACAATAATGGCTACAAAAAAGGAGAGCACGAGAAAGCAACATTATAGAGGAAGCTATAGAAAGATTAAGTAATAAAAGTGGGCCAGTATGAGTGAGTGTTCTTGGGGTAATTGATTTACTTCAGCTTTGCTAGCAGATATTTGCGAGCTATGATGTATAGTAGAGCTCAAAAAAAAAAAGTATATTTGCACTGGATTTCTGAAGGAGATGATCTTCATGAACAGTATTGAGGATCTTCTCCAGGTTTTCCTAGTAAAGATTTATGATTTTTCTTTCTATTGTGACAGATTGTCTGCAGAAGTGCAAAGCCTATAGAAATGGCAGTGAAGGAAAAGATCTCCATGTTTTGCCATGTGGAGCCTGAACAGGTCAGTAATGAACAGTTTGTTCATCATTACATATGTAGGAAAGCATCCAAATATTTATGTGCATTTCTATTTTCAACTTCAGATAATTTTATTAATATGGTATTGTTTCTACAATTTTTCTCTTGCTGTCATATGCACTATAACTCTTAAAAATATTGGGATTTTATATTTTAAATTTTATACATCAAATAGTCATTAACAGTGTAAGCACATTTTATATTATGGTACAATTATTTAATAGGTTATAAAGAATTAATAAAAGGAATAGATTTTGAATGCATGGTTAATTGTTATAAATTGTCATGAAAACTGTGCAGTTCCATAGACTGCTGAAAGCTATGGTTGGTGACTGTTCATAAATCATCTCAGGTGGTTATAATAATGGATGAACAAAGTGTGGTTGAAGTTAAGGATTTTGCTTATATCCATAGATCATCACGGTCACGTGAAAATTCCTACAGTGATAATGTGTAATAGGCTATTTGTGCCCTTTAACATGCTTAGAACATCTATGGTATAGTTATATATCCTTTTGTAATTCACGTATGATTTTGACTTTAATTCCTGTGGCTAACTGCTATTTGAATACTAATTTTGGTAAATCAAATGCCCTTTAATATTTTTGGAAGTGAAAGCATGTTACTCTTTAATGTAGCAGATAATGTTAAAAGGATAATAGATGCTAACACTGATGCTGTATTTCAAATATGTGTCAGTGTTGACCTCTCTGCAGATGTGTAAGAAATAAATCTTTTTATAGTAAGATCCCAGATGAGGACATAGAGGACAGCATGGCCATTAGTTTTCCCCCCCTTGCCCATCTCTGTCTTACTATCTATAGGAAACAATCCCTTTGAGCTAGCTTCTGGAAAATCTTCCGCTCATCTGCATAACCATACCAAGAGTCCCATGCATACCTGAGCTTTCAGAAGAGCTCAGTCTCAGGGAAGGAGCTCTCTGCCTGGCATTGCACTGTTCCAGAGATCTGCCTTTGCGGGTAGGAGTTCGATAGCTGTGCTGCTCACAGCTTTCATGAGAAGCTGGCTGTATCAATCTGGACAGAGTGCTGCACTGTTCCTGTACTGTTCTGGTTAGCTCAGATTTCTATACACAGTAATACTGTGTTGTGTAATATAGGTGTGCCCTGGGTGGTAGGACCCAGTGGACTGACATGTCATTCTGTCCAGGTGCCATGCTCTGTTGCAGCCTTATCTTTTTCTTTTTGTAACTGCTCCCATCAGAATTCTGGAAGGCCATCCTTAACTACCCTGTGTGTCTTAAAATTAATGAACCACTTCTGGATTTCTGAAGATACTGGCCATTGAAACAGTCTTTCCAGAAGAGACCACAGATTCCATGAATTTCAAGCTCTGTTGGCTAGATCACTCAAGATGTGCTTCCCTGTAGTTGGAATAGTACAAAGACCACATCTCTAGATATTTCCTGAAATGAACCTGGATTTTTTGTGAACTGAAAGATTAGGTGCATTATCAGTCTTTTTCCTGGAGCTATGCTCACTGCGGGCAGAAGAGAAGCTGCAGATTTAATTTGTGTCTAGAGCTGTGGTTTATTACCTCAAGGGGATCAGGCTTTTTAGCTCACCTTCCCCATTCCATTTCTTTGCTGTCATAACTAGTCCAAGACCATATGCTATTTTGTCACAGACTTCCTCTAAGTGGATTTTTTGATTTGCTTTTATCAAGTGGCTGTTGAGTGGCTTCCTCCTCACTTCAAAGTATGTGCCACTGAAACAAAAGCAGTGTCTTTGGCTTGTTTCAGGATTTTAGCAATCTCCATCGTCAGCAAGACTGTAATCCAGGGCAGCCAGTGGTTCTTTCTAAATATTATGTCCTTAACATGGTAGCTTTTAGCTGCCAAGTTTGGAAGAACAGTTGGATAAGCCTTACTTCCATTGTAGGAGGGTTGTGGCTGCCCTGTTCTTTTTGGTGTGGAATGGGCACACAGAGAAGCGTGTGTACATACTTTACTTGGTGAACAAAAATAAGTAAAGGATAACTAAGGAAGCATCCTTTATTTCTCATGTGTTTCGGGGAGAGGACACTTGTGGTCATGATTCTGAACTCTACAGTCTCATGTAGGCTAAATGCAATGAACTTAACTGCAAGCAGCTTGGACACTGTTTATAAATACATGTTCTTAATTAAATGACCCGTGAATGGGCTACATTAATCATTTAATTACATAATCTAATTCACTAAGGAAATCCTTTGTAGGAGATTCTATCACAATATAGACGGATCTGTTTTGTGAGGTTCCATTTGTGTTCATTCTTTCCCAGTAAATATTTTCTGTGAGAGAAGAAAGTTTTTTTTTTTTTTTTTTAAACAAACACGACTTCTTGTGGTGCCAGATGTTTGTATTAAAACGGACATGTTGATAGGCTTGACAAGCTGTGTTTGTACCATGTTGCAATGAAGAAGGGGAACTCATTTTTACTTTCAGGGTAACTTTTTCCTCATAGATTTGTAGAACCTTAAACATTGGCTGTATTGTCCTGCTCATTCACAGAAAAGTGTGTGAAAAGTATAATGTATGTAGAATACAAAATGCATGTGATATACAAAATGTGGAATGTATGTTTTCTGTGAAAAATATTTAGATAACTTTTTTATGTTATGCTTTTTTTATTAGGTGATATTTATCCATGATGTTTCTTCCACTTACCGAGTACCAATCCTGCTGGAGGAACAAGGCATCATTAAGTATTTTAAACATAGGTTAAATTTACCTATTGATGACCAGCCAAGTGATCTTCTAATGAAATGGAAGAAAATGGCTGACAGGTATTCTAAGTCCTGATACTCTTTCTGGAAGTGTTTGAATTCAATCAGTTAGATTCTTAGCTGCTGTGAAGTGACCAAACTGGACTGCTGCGTTTAGTAGAGTGCTGCTGATCAACACCTGAGGATGCTTTGAATTTAAAAACATGGATAGTTTTGAGATTTTAGAAGGTGTTTTGTGAGATTAAAGACAGAGCAAGCATTTGTTAAAGTGCTTTCTTTGTGAAAACTAGAGTAATAACTAGAAAACTTGTTTTTGTCAGGTATGAAAGGTTGCTGAAGGTGTGTTCCATAGCTCTCGTTGGCAAGTACACGAAACTAAGTGACTGCTATGCATCTGTTTTCAAGGCTCTGGAACACTCAGCGCTGGCAATTAATCACAAACTGGATTTAATGGTGAGGATATGTCTGCTTTTTGCTTTCAGGAATACTTTGAATACACTGTGTTAGCTTCCATCACATGAGGCAGTTTTAATTCATATTATAATTAGGAAATAAATCATGAAGATAAATACAGAATGGCTATACATTTCACTTTTTGAGAAGTCTTTAGAGATTTAATTTTTTTTTTTTGAACTGAACTTATCTGAAAAGAACACTGCAGTTACCTAGCATTGGAGCTGATGAAAAACAGACTTTACCTGCAAATTTTTATTTACTACCAAGGGTAAGTTTTATTTGTTCTAATGAGACTACTTATGTTGGTGAGATCAGCCCAAGAAAGACAAGAGAAAATAAGAGAAAATAAATTTAAAAAGCAGTTAAGTTTCTTTTTAAAATCTGGTGTCAGAAGCTGCTGCTGCTCTTAACTTCTGGTAATATTCTGAGAGCAGCCCAATATCTTTTCATCAGGATTCTCCATGGTGTGACATGTTATTCAGTGTTTGTGGGTAATGACATCAGAATTGGACCAGAAACTTGGTTTCTCCAAGAAGATAACTCCTCAAGTAAGGGACTATTTAATGACTTAATTTGCCTCTCACTTTAGAAATAGAATCTTGAACTCTACATGGAAAAGTGTTACCAGCTCTCTTACTGGTGGAACTATCTGCTTCCATTGCTGAGTTTTGCTGCTAGGGTTGGCAAGTCTGGAACAGGAAAGCAGTGCTGAAGTATATGTTAGTATCAGTTAATGGGTACAGAGGACATTTTGGTAACTTACAGTAGCAAAACAGTAATAAGTGGTCACAAAGTATCAGTAACAACATGTTGCTCTAGTATGGTATCACTACGTGATTTTAGAAAAATTCACCAAAGTGAGCAGTTGCAGGCTGTACTGTACATAGTGAAGAATTTATGCATTGTGTTCACTGCTGCAAAGTATCTATGAAGTTATAAGGAATAAGTGGGATTCAAGTAAGGATTACGTGTTTATGTGACTAAGAAGCCACTTAGTATGTATCATGGAAAATATATTAAAAAACCCTCAGCTTAGGGAAAATATAATAGCTTACGTTTCAAGGCTAAAGCTTGCTTTTTTCCCTTGGCGAAGGGGAGGAAACCTTCTGTTACTGGGTTAGGTGCTCTCCTTGTGTATAGGGTTAGTACCAGGCCTATGGACTACTTAAGTTCTACCTCAGTTCAATTCAAATATTTAGGGATTTGCTTGACAGGATCCCATGGGAGATGGGAGAGCAAAGAGGCCTAGGAGGGCTGCTTGATCTTCAAAAACAACTTCTCAAAGCATGGTAGTCAAGGAGGAATGGCAGAAGGCTGGCATGGATGAACAGGGAACACCTGACTGAGCTCAAATGCAAAAGCGAAGTACACAGAAAGTGGGAGTGGAGATGAGCTACCTGGGAAGAATATAGAGACACTGCTTGAACATGCAGGGATGGAGTTCAGCTAGAGCTGGAACTAATGACAGATGCAAAGAAGGCCAACAAGAAAGGCTCCTTAAGTACATTGTCAACAAAGGAAGGTTGAGGAAAATGTGGGCCTGCTGCTCAATGGGGAAGGAAACATAGTAACAAAAGATGTGGAAAAGGCCGAGGTACAGGCATACCTCATTTTATTGTGCTTCACTTTATTGCGTTTTGCAGATATTGCATTTTTTACAAATTGAAGGTTTGTGGCAACCCTGTGTCAAACAAGTCTGTCGGTGCCATTTTTCCAACAACATGTGCTCACTTCATGTCTTTGTGTCACATTTTGGTAATTCTCGCAATATTTCAAACTCTTTCATTATTATTATATCTGTTATGGTGATCTGAGGTCAGTGATCTTTGATGTTACTATTGTAATTGTTTTGGGGCACCACGAATGGCGCTCATATAAGACGGCGAACTTAATCGATCAATGTTGTGTGTGTTCTGACTGCTCCACCGACTGGCCGATCCCCCATCTCGCTCCCTCTCCTCGGGCCTCCCTATTCCCTGAGACACAACAACATTGAAATTAGGGCAATTAATAACCCTACCATGGCCTCTAAGTGTTCAAGGGAAAGGAAGAGTTGCATGTCTCTCACTTGAAATCAAAAGCTGGAAATGATGAAGCGTAGTGAGGAAGGCATGTCGAAAGCCGAGACAGGCCGAAAGCTAGGCCTCTTGCGCCAAACAGGTAGCCAAGTTGTGAAGGCAAAGGAAAAGTTCTTGAAGGAAACTCAAAGTGCTACTCCAGTGAACACACCAATGATAAGAAAGCGAAACAGCCTCTTGCTGATGTGGAGAAAGTTTTAGCAGTCTGGATAGAAGATCAAACCAACCACAACGTTCCCTTAAGCCAAAGCCTAATGCAGAGCAAGGCCCTGACTCTCTTCAGTTCTGTGAAGGCTGAGAGAGGTGAGGAAGCTGCAGAGGAAAAGTCTGATGCTAGCAGAGGATGGTTCATGAGATTGAAGGAAAGAAGCTGTTTCCATAGCATAAAAGCACAAGGTGAAGCAGCAAGTGCTGATGTAGAAGCTGTAGAAATGACAACAGAGGATTTAGAATATTATTAGAACTTAGCAGCGGCAGGGTTTGAGAGGATTGACTCCAATTTTGAAAGAAGTTCTACTGTGGGTAAAATGCTATCAAACAGCATCGCATGCTACAGAGAAATCCTTTGTGAAAGGAAGAGTCAATTGATGCAGCAAACTTCATTGCTGTCTTATTTTAAGAAATTGCCACAGCCACCCCAACCCTCAGCAACCGCCACCCTGATCAGTCAGCAGCCATCAACATTGAGGCAAGACCCTCCATCACCAAAAAGATTATGACTCGCTGAAGGCTCAGGTGATGGTTAGCTTTTTTAGCAATAAAGTATTTTTTAATTATGTACATTATTTTTTTAGACATAATGCTATTGCACACTTAATAGACTACAGTATAGTGTAAACATAACTTTTATATGGACTGGGAAACCAAAAACTGCGTGTGACTTGCTTTATTGCGATATTCACTTTATTGTGGTGGTCTGGAACCTAACCTGCAATATCTCCGAGGTATGCTCATACTCCATGCTTTTTGTGTCTTGATTTTTCACTGGTCAGGTCTGGCCACTGGCCTCCTGATTCTCTTAACAGAGTTTGTGGGAATGCAGCATTACCATAGCAGAAGAAGATGATACAGTTAAGGAGTACTGGAACCGACTGGATGTATACAAGTCCATGGAACTAGACAGGATGCATCCCAGGTTCCTGAGGGATCTGGCTGATATCACTGTGAAGCCACTTGCCAACTCTGAGGTGTCATGGCAACTGGAGGAAGTTCCTGATAATTAGAGAAAGGCAAATGTCACACCCATCTTCAAGAAAGGCAAGAAGGAGGGTCTGGGGAACTGCAGGTGGTTAGTCTTCATTGTTCCCTTGGAAGGTTGTGGACTAAATCCTCAGCATTGTTTCTAGTCACATGAAGAACAAGAAGGTGATTGGGAACAGCCAGAATGGATATACAAAGGGCAGATTTTGCCTCACCAATTTGATTGCCTTCTGTGGTGAAATGACTGGTTGTGTGGAGACAGGAAGAGCAGTGTATGTTGTATACCTTGACTTTAGCCCAGACTTTTGACACAGAGTCCCATAGTATCTAGTAGTCAAATTGATGAGATAGAGACTGGACAAGTGGATGATAAGGTGAGGGGATAATTGGTTGGACTAGCAGGATCAGTGGGTGGTGATCAGCAATACAAAATTCAACTTATGTTTAGCTTGCTTGATCTAATTTGCATGCCTCAGGAACTGATACTGGGACCAGTACTGTTTAATGTCTTTATTAATGACCTGAATGGAGTGCACCCTCAGGAATTTTGAGGATGATACCAAACTGGGGGCAGCTGTTGGTATCCTGGAAGGCAGGGTTGCTATTCAGAGGGACCTTGACAAGCTGAAGGAATGGGCTGACAAGAACCTCATGAATTTCAGCAAAGGTAAATTCAAAGTCCTGCATCTGGGATGGAATAACCCCATCACTAATACAGAATGGGGGCTGGCTGGCTAAAAAGCAGCTTGCAGAAAAGGACATGGAGATCCTAGTAGACAAGTGTAACGTGAGCCAACAGTGTGCCCTTGCAGTAAAGAAGGCCAACAGCATCCTGGGCCATCCTATTAGCAAGAGTGTAGCCAGCAGGTTTAGGAAAGTGACTGTTCCTCTCTCTTTAGGACTTGTGAGTCTGCACTTGGGCTACTGTATTCAGTTTTGGCCTCCCTGTACAAGAAACACTGACATACTGAAGTGAGTTCTGGGGAAGGTCACCAAGATCAGGGGGCTGAAGTGCATGGCATGTGAGGAGAGGCTGGGAAAAGTGGGTTTGTTCAGCCTGGAGAAGAGGAAGCTTTCAGGGGGGATCTTAATGCTGTGTACAACTATCTACAGAGAGGGTGAAGAAGACACATAGTCAAGCTTCTTTCAGAAGTGCACAGCAAAAGGTTGAGAAGCAACAGACCCAGTTAGGAACATGAGAAATTCTGACTCCATAAAAGGGGAAAAAAATTACCGTGAGGGTGTCCAGATGCCCTGAGAAACTGTGAGATCTTTGGCCTTGGACATGTTCAAATCTTGACTGGAAATGACCATGAGCAACCTGCTCTAATTTGACGTGCTTTGAAAAGGGGGTTAGGCTAGACTCCCAAGGCCCCCTCCAACCTGCATGATTCTGTAATTCTGAATAGTGTCTTATACTGGCAGTTGCACAGTGGAAAATTTTTATGATATGTAAATAACTCTTTTTAGCAAAAACATGGAAGACACCAAGTCTAGCATCCACATACCTGAATGCTGAAATGTATGATGTTCCTAAAAGTGATAAATGTGCTGGCTCAATATGTTTGACAAGGAAACCAGAATTAATTTTAAGTGTAATTATTTTCTTCCTCCAACCACCCAGCATGATAAACTATCCTTTTAGTCTATCTGTACTATCCTGTTAGTATAGAATAATAACTATTTATGAATGTTGTTACTCTGTTGCATTTTTTGATACCTTTTGGAGTATGGAAAAAGTAGAAAATATTTGCTAGAAGGCAATCCTATCATATCTGGAAAACTTCAGACAATTTTTTCCTCGATTTCATTTCTCTGCACACAAATGAGTTCTGTCAGTCCAGATGATTTATTTTTTATGGTGGATGGCCTACAGCAAGATGTTATTAATTAAGTTATTCTCAGAAAAAGACTGTGTCAAAGCCAGGAATCAAACCGGAATCTTTTGTCCTCAATGCGGTACTTAACCACCTAGTCATTTGCTCTGTTTGTACCTCTGGAGCCATGTTTGTTAATGGCAATAGAGACTAATGCAAGATCTCTGGTAGATCATATAATGAGGCTGGCTCCCTCTGTACAGTTAATGTTTTCAAGTTAATCCACAGTAGTGCCTTTCTTGCAGGCTAGACATTCTAGGTTTATCTAGTTTTACAATAACATTAAATAAATTGTGGCACCCAAGAGCTGTGAAAGTGAACACCCTGACCACATCCCAGTTGGATGTCAGGATAAGGTTGGCACCATCCCTCAGTTGGTGCCTTGATTTCCATAGGAAGCAGATCTGGGCAGCTGTAGAGCACTCTGACAAGTCTGCTTGCCTGGAGAGTAGGAGAATGAGGACTGGAGACAGGCAGCACTTTCAAGCCACATGCATACTGGGTCTTCATTGTAGTTGTTACAGGTCTACTGGAAAATTCACTTGAAAAATGTAGTAGATTTGTCTTAATGCTATAGAAGTTGGTTATACAGTGTATGCTGCTTTTTCTGTGGAAGGAAGTACTGTTTTACTGCATATTTTTCTTTCTTAGTACATAGACTCAATAGATCTTGAACGTTCTACAGAAGTTGAGAACCCAGTGAAGTATCACCAGGCATGGCAAAAGCTGTGCAAAGCAGAGTAAGTGGCATCAGGTATTCTGTATACCAAATGCGGACTGTGATTTACTTTACATGATGTAAAATGCTTCAGTGAAACATTTCTCAGTGCATCCAAACTTGTGTTAGTTACGGAAAGAGATGGACTTGTATGGTGATAAGCATCAGACATAGCAAATTGTAGTGTTAGGCTGTATCCTCAAACTCTGTTTTAATCTCTTTAGACAAATTACAGTGTTTTGGATAGCTAGGCAAAATACTTTCTTTAGAGTGCAGATCAGTTGTCAATAATTTTTCTTTGTCAACATGCATCACAGTAAAAGGCAGTTAGATAACAGCTGTGTTTGGACTAGTAAATGCTTGTGACACTTGGCAAACCTCTTCTTTTGAGTGTCATCATTGTCAGAATTTCAGTTTGTATATGTGAAGGGATGTTATCAGTTACCAAAATGCATTCATTTATTTAGATTTACTTAATAGCCATCAGATTTTGCTGTTAAGATCCTAAAGTGATGAATATATAGCTGGTTTATTTAAGCAATGTGAATTTTGCCGTGAAGGATGAGGTTGATCAGATGAGAACTAGGATGGGAAGATGAGACAGAAATCTCTAAATTTAGATCTATATTCTGTGTACTCTGCATGGTAATACAAAACAGGCATGTCCATGTTGAATTGAGGAATTGGAATGTATTTCTTGCACTGTGCTTGCTTTATTGAAACCTGAAGATCTTTCTTCTTGCATGGACTTCTTTTGCTGGCTTGATTTTACATGTTGGTCACTTTATATTTGGCTCTCATTACAGTGGCATTCTGGTCCCAGGAGGGTTTGGAATTAGGGGAACAGAAGGCAAACTCCAAGCTATCTCCTGGGCAAGAACAAAGAGAAAACCTTTTCTTGGTAAGATAGTGAAGGTTGGAAATTATTGTGCTTTGGAGATGTATAGCAAGCTAATTGATCTGATTTTTAAAAACTGTATAGTTGTAAAAAGCAAACAAACATCTGCTAGAACAATTGAGAAGGCTTATTAAATGATGTGGTCAGTGAGTAAAATGAACTATAGTAGGGAAGGATCCTGTCTTGTGGAAGTAGGTGTCCTGTTGTGAATATCTGCCTTGTAAGGAATGCCTGTGGTCATGTACTACGGTGTTGTACAAGGAAGGAAGAAAAACTCTCCCCTCCTCAAAGGCTTTATTTGATGTTTTATCTAGAAAATCATTCCTTCTCAATATAATTAAAACAGCATCATTACAGTTTTAATCAGTGTACACAAAACATAGATCTCTATGTACACATTTGTTATATTAAATAATTTATGTTGATTTAGTGATATATCTTATTGTGGTAACATCCAAAGAACCCATCTGGCCTATGAACTGTGCTGTTTGTGTAAATGCCTCTGAAGCTTTGGTTCCTGCTTTAGATTTTTTATAATTTTATAAGTAATAGTGACTACTTTAGCTAGTTGCCAAAGCAAAATTTGAATTTGGACATACTGAGGCTTTCGGCTTTTATTTAGCTTTACAGTAATTATTGCTAAAATAGACGGGAAGAAAAAAAACAATATTTTTAAAAGGGCTTAAAGCGCATAATTATGTCACATATATTCACAGTATGCCAGGTCTGAATTCTTCCAAGTGCAGATTTTACATTGACCAACCATTTTTGTTGTTTTAACTTTTTGGAAAGTTTGTGTATATACACTGGGTACCAAGATTTCTGAACAAAAAGTCAAGTTTAAGACAGAACGGCGAGTACTTTGTCAGTCCTGCTCTTTATCTTGTTAAATTCTGGGGGTTTTGTTTCCTCTTACAGGAGTTTGCTTGGGAATGCAATTAGCAGTTGTGGAGTTTGCAAGAAACTGTTTAAACTGGAAAGGTGAGCTCTGTATGCTAGCATGGATAGGATTTGTTTAGAAGAGATTTTGTTCTGTATGTGCAATGTATATCTATTAATCCATCTAGTATATAGGTTATATGAACTTTAGATGCTTAGTTCAGAATGACCATGTTGCAAGAACTAAGCAGCCTGTGTTACCTTTCTATACAAAGGAATAGGAACTTCTGTTATGCAGGTTGCCTGAAACCTGCTCTTTGGTCTCAGAAGTGTAGGTGAAAGTGTATTTAAAGTTAACCTCTATAGTCTTTCTCTGGAGCATGCGGGTGTTTTAGAGGAAAAAGTGAGATGTGGTTTTCTTATTTACCTTTGCATTCTTTCATTGTTCGGAGTGGTCAAACCATAGCAGTTGCAGTAGTAGTGACTGAGATCATATGCTCCCTATGGTTGCTTCAAGAGTGCTGCAGCATGTGTAGTATTTCCATCTATGAGGTTGTAGCTGGAAATGCACACAAGCCCTAAAATGCCCCAGAACTGTTCTGGTGAGTCTGTAGTGCCTGTAGGACAATGGAAATGTATTATATTTGTTTTGAACTTCTGTTTCAGATGCAAATTCTACAGAATTTGACCCTGACACAAAAAACCCTGTTGTAAGTACTGGTTTTTCTCCTGCATATGTTTTGTGAGCATACTCTTGTATTAAAATGTAGTTACCTCTGTTTAAATTAAAGACTATCTAGGTATTTTATGTGTTAGGGCATGCATAGATGTCCACTGTCCTTATTCAGTAGTGTTTAAAAGGTGCTTTCTTTTGCATAGTCCCTTGCATTCACCTGCTCATATCTGGAGTTTGACATAGTTTTTTTTGTAATTTTTGTAATAATTTCCTTGGTTGTAGACCAGTCTTGGGAGTAGAGAATAATGATCAGGTTGGCTTTACTAGAGAATGAAATATAAAGGGAAGCTGGAAAGTGCAGAACAAAGCTATTATCAAAATAAAAATATAAGTTAAAAAAAAAAAAAAAAAGAGAGATATGGAAAGCTGTTGAAAAATTCTTGTATTTCCTTTATATAAATAGGCAGTACTTTTCTTTCCAAAATGCATCTTGCAGTCGTTTTGAGAAAAATTTCAATGCTGTAGATTTGATAGGGCTCTCTGTGTGGTATGCCAGTGGTGGTATTTTAGACTGGAGTTTTTCCAGATGTTTCCTAGTTCAGGAGAGCATGATATAGCATTCTTATAATGGTAAAACTTGCAAATGATCTGTAAGAGAGAGTTTTTGAGAAAATGAAAAAGAATAAAAAACTACATGTGGAAAATGAGGTAGTATCTTACTGTAAGATGTAAACCTCTGTTTTAGTGATTAATTAGTGGATTGCTCATGATAAACTACTGTTTCTGTATCCATTTTCTTCAAAGGAGTTTTGGGGGTTTTGAAAGTAAAAATATGTTTTTGTCTCATCTGCTTAGTTTGCAAAGTGCAAATAGGAAAGTTTTAAAGCATTTGACCTGTTTGCCAATGTTGTTTCCATGTATTTTTATGCATAGTGGGAGAGATAATCTAGTCTGAACTTGAAGGTAAATTAGAGACCTTTGGAGCTTTAGTCAGTATGAGACATGCAGCTAAAACTTGGTGGGGTTTGGAAAGGTTCTCAGATGGACAAAAATAAACTTAAATTTGATGCCAAATGCAGTGGTTTTGGTATTGGAAGAGGTCTTTTTCTTTGCCCTTCTTGAGTATATTAGAGAACATACCTTTTCTTTGAAAGGGTCAACTTGGTAATAGCAATATATTGTAAAATATGGAAGATTTTGAAAACTTACTGCAAATTTTTGGGTAGCAGGAAGGTTAGTACAGAGGGTTGATTCTGGGACATCTTTGGCTGTAGTCCTTTTTAGTGCCAGTTTTAGATGCACAGGATATTCCACTGTTGCTGGGTAGGAGAGAGCAGCATTTCTTATTCTGTCAATACCATATGTTTATTCACTTCACCCACTAACTAAAAAGTGACATCTGCAGTTTTTAAAGATATTTAGCCTTGGTTTGAAACATGGAAGCCTGTCTGCTGAAGTCCTACTGGCAGTTTCTTCTGTTATTACAGTAATAGTAGTGTGTATTAGTACAGTAACTTATATCTAGGGGAAAATTTTTATTGCATAAGTAATTGACTGAGTGATTAACAGTTTGCATTTTAGGACAAGCAAGATTTATATGTTATAGAGAAAATTATGTGGACATAAAATAATGGAATGAATGTATGTGTCATGGAAGATTAATGCAGTGTGTACAATTGAAGCAATATGCTTGCAATATATATAACAGATATTCTTTTGTTCCAAGGAAGTGAAATTGGTGATTACCAGTCATGTTTCAGCATCTTGATTTGACCTTTGACATCTTAGTTCTGGGTGGGAAACAGCTGTAAATTGTTCTAAGGGGGAAATTTGCACTATCAATAATTATAACTTGTAAATGATCTGTTTTAGTAGAGTCCATGTTGTGCTGAAAAGTATTTAGGTATTATTATTCATAATAATAAATCAATAAAAATGGTTGAAAGAGAAATAGATTAATGGAGCTTATGAACTATTGAGATGATGTAGATGTTTCATTATCCATGAAAGCTGATTGGAAACACCATTATCAGCACTGATAATATCCTGTGATGCCACTGTGTGACTCATCTGAGTGCTAACTTAGGACCAAAACAGTGTTTTTTTGGTTCCTGCTCCTTTGGAAACTGGAGAGGGAGAGGAAAGGCATGGGTGAAGCAGCAGTTGTATTTCCTGTTATTTTTAAGAAAAAGAAAAAAAAAAAGTTCAAATATGCAGTTTGGCAGGGAGACTCAGGGGCAACCAAAGAATATGCAACTTCTTGCCTCTTTTCTTCATTTGCTAAACATTCAAATACATACAACTGTACATACCAAAATTAATAGATTTTATTTCAAAGTACATTTAAAAAAATCTTGGTGTACTTGCTGCATTATTTGTCTTTTGATTTTGAATCTCTGAAAGTTGTTTTCACCCTTTGCTATGCATCTGTGGAAACTTGAAACTTTTTTTTTTATTAAAAACAAAACTGATGTCATGTCATCATGTGACTCAGAATTACACGGGGGAAATATAAATACTGCAAGAACTGTGACTGGCATGAGAAATGACGTTATTTGTAACTCTTCTCAACTAAAACGGCACATGTTATCGTACTGCAAATAACATTGTCTGTATTAGGATAAAGTTGTTGAGTATTGTAAAGGTTTTTGTGTGATGAGGTAGCTGTTGTGACTTGTTCTGTTCTGAACAATCATGAGTACACAGCTACACATGCAGATGTAGTGAGTTGCCTATAACACTAATGACCTGTATTATTTTAGCTGTTCACCTATTTCTTGTTTTATTGACTATTATTACAAGAATGATAGTCAATCTGGATTCTGCAAAAGCATCCATGAGTCACTTTCTACAGGAGGGAAACCTGTATAACCCGTTTTGCTTGTTTTGGGGAATACTCATAGAAATTATATTGGTGTACAAATGACTGCAAGTATTTTAGAGTTGAGATTTAACATGCTGAGACAAAGAAGATGGAAATTAATGTCTTACTGATGTAAAATATAGCCAAAATTTTGTTTTAAACAAAATACTAGAGGAAACAATGTTCTGAAATATGAATACCTATGTAATGAAAACTTAGAGGAAATACAACGTAGAATTTGAAAATATTTTTAAGATGTGGATTATAAGCTGTGTCTGAGAGATTTGAAATCTGATATTTTTGTGATAGATTGGAGTTATTTATATAGGCTTAAATTAAAAGTGTGTACTCTGAAGAAAAAACAATGAGCTTCAATTTGACAGTGTTTTTCAGTACTCACCAGAGCGTACATGTTATAGTGATAGAATATCAATTTAAGGTTTTGGGTCCAATTTTTCTTTAATATAGGTTTGATTTCAATAGGGAAAATGGTATATGAGGGCACAGGTATATGAGCACTGATCACAGTCCCCCAAATTCCTGATCTCGGCTTAGCTGATTATTTGAAGGTCATGTTGTGTTATATATTCTTAAGCTTCCTGCTCCACTTTCCAGCCTTTTGGATAATAATGATAGGTAAATTATTATTGTGCTTTGCTGTGAAGAAAACTCTTCTGAAAAGTAATGCATCAGCTTGAGAGTAATGTTTAGTATGAATTTTATGTTGCAAATGATCATTTTTAGATTTTCTTTTAAAAGTGGACTCTGTATAGTGCACAAACTGCCAGAGAACTTGATTTACTGGGTGGCAGAACAAAGTGGTTTTTTTTTTTGTTTTGTTCCATATCCCTCCTCTTTTCTGTTCCCTTTCTCTACTATTAAACTTTGATTTTTCATTTTTCTGATGAGGCTTTTCATTATGTTCTTTGTCAGTTTTATTGTAACTGCATCTGATATTGTTCTTGCGAAAATGAATATTTCTGGAGATAATTCTAACTTTTTTTTTTTTTAAGATGCTAATTTTAATTGTGACTATGGTTCTTCACAGCCTATTGCATCTTGCGTAGGGTGATGAAATTTCAGATACTACACTGAGTAAAATAAGTACTTTTTCTATAAATTCTAGAAATTGTGCAGAAATAGATTTTGCCAGTAGGTGACACTGTCATAACATGCTTGTTTCCTGATGCCCTGTTTTTCTATTCAGAATGTCAGTATAACCTGATTGAACTCAGAAATTTCTAATATTGTTTAATAGATGAAAAGGAACCGATGTGCCACTCATGCAAAAACACCTCTTGTAGTTCTGTGGTATTACTTATGTGTGTTGAGTTGCTAAAGGAGATGTGGAAGTAAATGCTTGTGTGGTATACATAGATTTGAAATCAAAATATATTGTTAATTTAAGACAAATAAAAATGTCCTCATAACATACAAAAAAGTAGTCAGTATTATGATTTTTTTTTTCCTTAAAGAAACATAAGCTACAGAAATAGTGGAAGGATTTGTGTAGAAGTATGGTCCAGTAGTCTGTTTGAACACTCATGCTATCATGTTTGAATCTCATAACCTTTGAGGTTTCTGTCCATGCAGCACTGATGTGAAGTAGGAAGTGCTTTAATCCTTACTTTATAGAGGGGATGGGAACACTGATATGGAGTCTCTAGTGCACTTGATACTCTCTGCAATTAATTTGAATCTTTTAAGTCCTCTGAGGATCTGAGCCTAACTGATTTATCAGGGTAATGAATGATGTTGGTGTTAAAATTCAGTCCACAGTTTCAAGCTCTATGGTAGCATTAGTGTCTGATCCACTGTATTACTTTTCTTCAAAGTCTACTTTCTTCGTTTTTTCTTCTTTCTCACTAACTTCTTAATAAAGTAAATAATGTAGTAATATAATAAAGTAAGTAAAGTAAATAAAATCCCATGAATTATATTGAAAACTCATGTGTCTCTGGGAATTATGCAATGAAAAGGTTAAAACTGTGCCAAATGTAGTGAATGTTTTAATTTGAAGCAGCTTAGTTCCTATACATACCTATGTATTAACAGTTACAAGAGTCATAACAAAAGCAACCTGTTGCTTTTAAAGGGGAATGTATACTTAGATGAATATAACTTGAAACCAACATGGAATATTGCAGTCATCATACTTAATAAAGTGTGTTTTCAACAGTGTAGCAATACTATAAGTGTTTTAAAAATTTGAACTGTTTACCATATGGAAATGTCTCCTGATGTGCATGATGAAACTGAACTGGGCAGAGTATTAGATAGTGTGCACTAGAGGACAGTCTCCAAATGGAATGATATATCTTCTTCCATTGTACGTTTTTTATGAAGACATTTCATTTGCATTGCTCTAGAGGTCGAGATAATAACTCACTCCAGTAACATTTTTGTAGTGTGAAATAAAAACACATAGTTCTGCACTAATTGGGAAGCAGCTTAGCTGGAAAGCACTGGATAGCCAACATGCAAGGAAAACAATATAAAACTAATCCATTATATGTCAAATACATCTTTATTTTTTGTTTTTTATTATCACAACAAGGAAATCTGTGAGTGCAGGTGTATGTATACTGTATATGAACACCAGGTTTTTCTCCTTTCAAAGCAGTGATACTTCTCGTTCTTGCAGATGCCTTACTGTCCTGTACCAGTTATCTTTTTTATAAGCATCACAAACTCATCAAAGGTGACACTTCCATCATTATTTTTGTCCAACGATTTAATTAGGTTATCAAGTGAGAATGTATCCTGTTGTTTTTATAGGAAAAGAATAAAAAAAAAAAAAGTAAGATCTAAATATATAAATTGCCACAATTGTTTTCCTGAAAGGAATATTGCCAAGAAATGATACAGCCAGTAAAAGTCAGTGTTACGTGAAAATGTTACTGGTAATGTTGTGTTTACCAGTTTTACTGGTTAAACTAGAAGTACAGTGCCTGCCATCACCTGCCAAAACTGTTAACAAAAATAGAGTAACCATTTGAGAAGTATGAGCTATTTTCTGCCTCTCACTTGACATTTCAATGTGTGAATGCAACCTGATCATTCTTAAAATGTAAGCTATACTATCAAGAAATTCACATACATCAGTGGAAAAAGCCAGTGCACCTGTCATAGCCAAACCACAAGTATTACTTGGGCAGGGTACTTCAGTCTCATGTAGGTAAATTTGATTTGGGTTACATTACAGAAATGAGGAAGCGGAGCAGGTAGAACAGCTGCAGCATGCACGTAATCATGTTTAAAAACTAATATGCATTACCACCCACTGCTTTTATTAGATACTAATGCAGAGCCCACATAGACTATTTAAAAACATGTTGCTACTTTCAGTAGGCTTTGGACCAGGACTTGAGAATCTCTTTTCCTCCCCTTTCTCTCTCTTTGCTAGGAATATTGTGCTTGCTCTTGCAAAATTCTTTGCTGATGTATTAAAATCTACTATAGATTATTAACTCCTTTTATTCATCGTGTCTGGGAAGAGTGCATGTAATATTCTGATGCAGCAAGTATTCTGATTATGTCCCTGAGCAAGCTAGTTCACAAAATAATATAAAGACAGTTTTGATTATAATTTAAATCTTTAAACTGTTTTCTTTCTTTGTGTTGATGTTTTTATGTTTGTGTATGTTTTGCAATGTCCTTCCCTACTTTATGTTGATCTGTTGTGGTGCCATATATTTCTGCGAACTGAGCAGAAGGCAGATGGTGTCTAACATCCAGATGAAAAAGATGAGTATTTCTTTTTCTGAACGTTGGCTTTTCACCAAATCTAGATTAGTTTTTGTCCTGGGCTGAAATGTCTGCAACCAATATGCAAAGCAGTATCTTTCTGAATTTCCCATTGTATTTCCTATTAATTTGGGAGTTAACTTTGCAAATAATTTTTTTTTGAAAAGAGGAAAAAGACTTAGTTTTTTTCTTTTCTTTTTTTTTTTTAATTTACCACTTCGTGTTAGTGAAATGACTAAACTGAATTACTGTTGTTCTCAAAATACTGGTGTTTCCATTGAACTCCAGCTTCTTTCAGACCTTTAGTAAAAATTGCTTTCATCAGTCGTATGTGTAGTATTTACATAGTATTTAAGGATTTGTCTAGCAAAGGAATCTAAATTCAGGAAAGGTCTGGCAAAGCATATTTATGAAGTCAGAATCAAGATTTTTTTCTGGTGCTGTGAAATGTGTATTTCTCTCTCTAGCTGAAATGCTTGGTGGCATCTCTTTTCTTTAATTGACATCTTTCTCCAATGGCAAACCTTTAATTTTGTGAAGATGGGAACCTAATCTAGATAGAATTTGACTTATATGCAGTACTTTTAAACTTGCCCTACAAGATACATTATTTAGACTGGAGCAAAAAATCTTTTATATGACTCAGATGCACTATTCTAGGTGAAATTTGGCTGACATAAAAAGTTTCTTTGATTTTTGCATTTCATAGAGCTTTGTTATAAAATCCCTACTTGGATATCTGTTTGGAGCTACTGCTCATTAATATGAATAAAGTTTCATAAACCTACCCTTATTTAAGGATTAGTAATGGAGTTAGTGAAATCAGGTGGGGCACAATTACCTGCCTTGCAACAGCATTACCTTTATTTCCTTTTTCCTACCCATTTCCTAGGAAGAACAGTGAATATGAAAAGAGTGAGACCTACCTTCAGGTACTGTGCAAATTGATTCTGAAGCAAATTTTTCAGTCCACCAATGGACAGTGCACTGGTGCTACCCTCCATCAAAGCATATTGGGTGAAATACTTCAAAAGGTTATCATTGAGTAAATGTTCCATGTTCCTCTGATGCTGTCCTGAAGAATAACTGAAAACAAAGCAGACAGTAACAATTCTGTACATCAAAATGTTTTGGAAATACCTCTGATGCCCAATTCATTGCATTACCAACAATGTGAAATGATAAATATTTTAGTTAGAGGATAAAGAGCTTTTCTCTGTAAAACTAGTTCAACTCTCACAGAAGAAAAAGAATTAAATTAGGATCAAAGATTTGAAATACGCAATACGTTTAGATCAGGCTTACCTCACTTGCAAAATCCAGAGCCTTCAAATGTATCCAGCAGAAGTGAGAGTCTGAAGGTTGGAGCTACCTTTATAGTTGCTTGCATACTCCAGCTCCACCCTGATTATGAAACTAGCTTTTAGTCAGTGCACTAGTTTTATTGTTTTTTAATAGGCAAAGGAATAGGGTACTTGAGCAGTAGGTATAAGTAATTTTTTTAACACTGAAATGGGTCACTATCAGCATACACCAGTGCACTTGATATAGGCTTCCCTGGTCTTTACAGGCCATCCTGGAGAGGTTTTCTCTCTTCAATTTGTGTATTTTGCACTTCAAGATGTGCCATACCCAAAGTAGCCTGAAAAAGGCTTCTATAGAGATATGCATAGCATTTGTTATTATAATAGACATTTAGAAAATAGTAAATATAGATTTGTTCAAAAAAACCCCCAACAAACAGGTTTATATCTTAAATACAAACATGCCACTTGCCCTTTGCATGAGCTGTTAGTCACCAATGCCAAAGCTTGTTCCTCTCCAACTTTTGTGTTGTTTTTTTAGCACAGGAGAACGCTGAAGGTGTTCTGAGATAAAATTGTGGTTGCTAATATTAAGAATCAAAACACTCCATGATGTGAATGGAAAAAACACGAGCCATTTCAAATGGGAAAGGTGAATCCAAGGTACTGAAAAACTATTCCTTTTTGGGAGCACCTTCATAACTGATTATCATGTTCTGTGGGTTCTGAAATCATGATGGTTTGTGGGGCATTTTTAGCGATATTCTGCCTAAGTGGCTGATGCTTCGTGACCCAGCAGAGGGTGAAGTACTGCAGCTATTTTTGCGAAGTGTGATGGATTGCTGGTTCTGACTGTGGGTTCTGCCTGATGTTATTCACAATTGTTTCTTGGTGCTTGGCTCCAGGCCCACCAGCTAGATATTTCACCCTGTGCTTCCCTTATTGAGAAAATTTTATAGCTCTACAGAGTCAAGAGCTTCGTGGGTATGTAGGATATGGATGGGTTGAGAGGTTTGTGGAGCTAGTAGGGGTTTTCCTGAGAAGACTATAGGCAAACTTTGCTAGATGAGCCACATGTATGTACACCTTGCATTAGTAGCTTTTTTGCATTTCATTTCCTAAAGAATCATGGAGAACAGAATTGTAAGGGCCCTCCAGAGATCATCTAATTCATTCTTTCTCTTCCACCAAAGTGGGATTGCTGGTATCGATGTTGAATGTTTGCTAAACCTATTCTTAAGTGCCTTAAGGAAGAGGGACTCCACCTCCCTTATCTGGTCCATTCCCCGTGGTTCCTTGTCCTCACTGTTAGAAAGTCCTGCTAATGTCTGAATTCTTTGCTGCACTTAAGCCCTTTACTTTTTCTGTCTCCAGAGACAAGGAGAACAGACTATTGTCTTCCTTCCTAAAATGGCCTTTGACATCCTGGAGAAGTCCCCTGTCCGGTTCAGAAATTCTAGCTAGTTCAGTCTTCCTTTGGGAGTCCTGCTTCTTAGGCCTGTTGATCTCTTTACTTTCTCCAGTTGGTTGACATTCTCCTTGAGATGCTGTGTCCAAAGTTACACAGCTTGTTCACTGCTCTGAAGGGGTTATCATGGTGCTGCGGGTGTAGATAGTGCCTGAAGCACCTGGTTGATGGAGGGAACCTGTATGTCATTTTGCAGAGAGGTAGCAGGGTGTACTGGTGGCTGGTCTTTCATAGTGGTCACTTTATACTGGGTTTGTTGTGGGGAGGACAAATACACTGATTTCAAATCCAGCATAAAAGCCTAGCATTAGCCTGAGAGTCCAAGATCTGGGGTCAGGCATCCCCAAAACTGTGTCTAATCTAGCTGAGAGAGAAAGCTGGAAACAGACCACCTCCAGCATTTGTATTTGGCTCAACAGAGAGCCAGGGGTTGTGGCCATCATTGCTAGCAGAACCTCTCTTGCTGTTTCTGTAGCTGGCGGTAGCAGTGCAAGCAAAGTTTGGGAGTCCTTGTCTAGAATTCAGTGTATGGGTTAGAACTGTTCCATATGTCAAATGGGCCGTGAACTGTGTGCTCGTCCATGAGGATAAGATAATCAGAAGCCCTTTGCGCTTCCCTTCTCAGGCTTCCCAACCCCCCCCCCCTCCCCCCCAGCCAAAAACAATGTTTCTTTCTCCTTTTGTCTCATCTTCCACTTTTGGTAAATGATGAAATTTTTAGTAGTGGTGCATGAACAGATCATTTGCTAAGGGTCCCGCTCCCCACCTGCTAATTCTGCTTGCCTAATCTTCCACCTGTGGTAGCCTTAAAACACCCACTGCTTTGTCATTCTTGGAAGCAGTGTCAGGAAGCTGGTGTGCTTCATGCATATTGTTGAGGTTACAGTATTTGCAGAACTTTTTTTTAAGTATACAAATTACTTGTCTTTACTTGTACCAAAGACACCTCCCTGCCACTTCTCTTCAAGATGTACTGGCTTAGTAGTAGGGGAATTGAGTTGGATTTTGAGGGATCACTACTCAAGGAATTCAGCACTTTAGCCTTGTTAATTTAATTTGTTCAGTTATGCAGAACAGCATAATTGGTTTTGCTGAAACATCTTCCCATGGAAGTGAGAGATGGGTGTCCAGAAGTTTAGGTGACCTGATCAAGAGTCACACAAGAGTTAAGTTCATCCTCAGATGAATCCATTTTCCTTGGATCAGTCATATTCACAGTGCAGTCACCTATAAGAGGTTAACTGAATGAGACAGTGGCAGAGTTGTACTTTGATCTCCCAAATTCTTATCCTCTTCTCTCTCAATTAGACCACAGTGCCTTGTCCAATGGCTTGAGTGGCATCTCTGAAATCTGCATCAGAATCGACAATAGGATTCAGTTTGACAGGCCCTGGTTCATTGTCTTGGCTGCAGGACCAACCTGTGAGACATAACTGCTATGCTGAATTAGGTATGGAATTTATCCAGCACAACCCAGTGATGGCAGAATAATATCCAGGAGTAAGGAACTGTTGTCACTGTCCAAGAAATTGAACAAAAGTAGGAGAAGATAATATGTCTCTGTTGCCACTGTTAGGTGATGCGTGACTATCAGGCAGCAGCATTTTTCTGTGATGAAGAACAGTGCTTGGTATCAAACTTCAAATGATACCTATGCGAGCTGACTCCCAGTATGGAAGCTGCAGTCCAGATTTGGTTGCAGTGCTTTTGCTGCTCTTTCTTGGATATATGAATATATGTTGTTCCTGCAGTTTATGACATGGTTCAATTGGATTTGCCCTGGACTAGAGCAATTGTTCTAGCAAGTATCATATCCTTTTGGAATTGACATTTTTATTGTAGCTTAGATGCAAGCCAAAGAAGAAACTAAGCTGGTGATGTATTGTCAGTTTAAGGGATGCACATCACATGTGTGTCCCTGTGATGACCATATGTCATTTCTTTTTCTGTGATGGTGTCTGCAGATTAAAAATTCACTCAAAATAGTCTGTTGCTCTGAGTGTTCCCCTAGTAAACTCATTTGCTGGCATATTTGAAGACGGCAATTGCAATCACATTAGAGAGTAAGAGAATTCATCTCTGTAGTTGCACGGTTGACTGAAGTTGGGGCACCACAACTGATGGTAGGAGTGGTGGAGCTATGGCATCATGGTCAGAAGGTCTTGATGCATGTTTAACAATGGATTAAGTGGGATGGTAACTCAGGCACGATCTTTTTTGTTCCTGTGGTAGAGATTGTTACCATCTCTTCCCCCACTCTGCCATCATTGATGGCTGAACAGCATGTGAATCTGTGCTAAATGTACTGGACTATAAACAGGGTTAGTCCACCAATGGATTTCCATTCCATTCACTGACCCTGCTAGAGGGACAGCACTCTGTCGCAGGGGTGGGGCTGACACCTGGGGCAGTTACTGTCTCAGTCATCCTGTTTAATCCTCTACTGATGTGTCAACGCCCTAACCCTCCAGTGTTTTTCCAGCTTCTCAGATGTATTTTGCAGTACTATCACCACTGTTGGAATATGAGACAACTAGTTTAAGGCTAGTTGAGGAACCTCTATGAGACTTATAATTACAGTCTGACTGCAGTATAGAAACATCTGCTGTCAAGGTGAAGTTTTTTATAATTGAGAACATGTATTTGTGGATGTTGTGTATATGGAAAGAAAGAGCAGGGGCTCTTTTGTGCTTAGTGTTCACTTACTTGTACTTGTATGCTGCTTGTGCAGTCTTATTCAGCTGATGTCTAGTTTCCAGACGAAACCCTCTGTTAATTTTGTTATATTCTAGATTGAAAGTGGAGAAAGATGACAAGACAATTTAAATGAGTTAGTCTGGATTAGGGACTATGCGTAGGTATGTTTTCTGATGCAGAGATCTGTCATATAAGAGTGACTTTTCAGTGAGTAAAGCAACAGAGCAGTATTTGTATTGACCCAACACTAGTAGGAAGAATGCACGTTTTTCCATGCCTGTTGTAAAATACCAATCCCCATGCTGCACCAGGAGTTAAATGAGATATATACAGTCATAATTCAGCAAGAGTACACCTTTTGAAATGGGTTGTACCAAAGATAATTTGCAAATAGTAAATGGCGAAAACCATGGAGATGCAGATGTCTGTTGCTACCACAGTGTGGGTTCCCCTTGGCTGTAAGGGGATTGGTCATGGCTTGGTGAGTTCTGCAGAGCATCAGTCCTGTAACCACGGTCATCTTTAGACATTTTTGCCCCTTTTGCAAGAAGGAAAAGACATTAAATATGGGGTACTGATAATCAGTCTAGTACATGGGACCTTTTTCAAGGTGTGTGCTGCTAGATGTGGGAGCTCACTCTAGTGCAAATAGGGGAGTTGCGATAAAACTTTCTAACACTGCCAGTAGCATGAATTGTAACTGTGAGAATAGGAGACAAAAGATAAATTTGGAGGTAAGGAACATCCAGTTAAAAAATAATTTTCCTAAAATTATCCAATAATTATGGGTGAGAAGTTCACAGAGAACTGCACTACAGCCACTGTAGAAAACCTGGCATTGCTCCAAGATATGGAACTGTTAGATGAAGTTAGGTGGGTTGTAGAATCCTTTATGTGTCACAGATGATGCATTACTTATGTTAAAATCGCCATTATTTGTAAAGCCTCCAGTGGTGACTGTATAAGGGTTGCCTCATCTCACAAATTAAACTTGAAGTGTATGGGTTATCCTAATGGTGAGGCAGTTTCTTCCAGGCCCGCCCTCATTATACTGTGATGTATACCTAATAATACGTTGAAGGTGTCTCCCTAAACAGGACTGGGTGCGGCTGCTACAGGGATGAACGATTTAATAGAATGCATTGCTTGTACTCAGCTTCACATTGGTGATGTGTTATTCAGTCTAGCTATATGCATCAGCTTTTGCTGTCATATGTACATATCTGGCAGACAAAGTATTACATTGCTGAAGCTCTGTGGGATGTAGATATTCTCATATGCTATATGAGATGTAGTTTTGAGGAAGAGTGTGTTTCAAGAAGAGGGTCTGTCCTTCCACTTACTGAACCTCTCGCTCATGCAGCAGCGCAGGAGGGTCATTACCGCCACAGCTGAAAGTTACAGTTAGAGTAATTACTAAAACTTTTTGTTCCTTTCTAAACTCTGATTTGTTTTAGGAACTTTTAAGAGGACTCAAAAGTGCATAAATCTGCAGTCCAGCAAGGCACATACAAATTTACTGAGTGCGGCAGTTTGCTGAGTTTCAGGTGGGGGGAATGGATCAACTGTAAGTAAGATAATGCTGTACAAGGGGCATTAGGAAGTTTGTTATTTCCCTATTGAGATTAAGTCTTAGCTGTCCTCTGACCTTGGAGATGCCTGGACTCTCTAGATATCAAAGCTATATCTCAGGACACTTCTTCCTCCTGAAAACAAAGTTGACAAGGAGAGGTAGGATCGGGTTGTCCAGTCTATGTTTTCAAAGCATTGCTGCTCTCTACAATGCAAAGCCTGATAGATAGTTCAGAAGAGGTGGATCTAATTAAGAACATGGTCATATAAAGTAGGAATTAGATGGAATTGAAATGCCTAGCCATGAAAACAATAAGAAACTCCTTTGCCCAGCTTCATCCTTGTGCTAAAGATGTCTACATTCCCTAGTACATCATATTCTGCTTTCATGCAAATCCAGAGCTACCCTCTGTGAATGTAGTTATCCAGCACAATCCTATTACTGAGGCAGAAATTTCACATCTGACTGTCTCAGCCCTGGAGAGGACCTAATCCAATATGTATTCGTACAGGTTATCTAATATGGTTTGATAGAATGGGGCCTGACATAACATGCATTAGTGATGTTTTCTTTTAAAAACACATTTAGAACTTGAGTTGACGTTTTGTATAGTGATCTGATAGGTTACTCTAGGTTCTCCTTTTGTGCATGTGGGGAGGATGGGGAATCCTGAGTTCTGGTCTCTCTTTCCAAAGCTATTTTGCCTTTTATGTTAAACAGCAGGAACTGGGAGAGTGATCCTCTCTGTGAGGATTCTGAATTTTTGACCACGTGTGCCAGCCTGTACTGCTGAACAAGACAGCTAGCTGTCTTTGTACACTGAGTAGGGAGGATGGGCACTCAGCACAGTTTAAAAAAAAAAAAAAGCTCAAGCCCCTAGAAATCAGGACAGTTCTGATAAGACTTCAGTGCTTACAGTGAGCCATAGAACCACTGTGGCCCTGCTGCAGCCGTTCGGGCCTTGCTGCTGAAGTAGGAGGGAATCCAGGAGACAGTGCCACAGTGCAGGTAAAGGTGCTTGTGCTAGGAAGTGACCTCAGCTTACCTCCAGAAACAACTGAGATGGGGAAAACAACAGCAGTCATAAGAGGTGCTCTCAGGGAGAAAGAAAGGGTGGTTGTTTTGTAAGGCTAAATCTCTCTGCTCAATTTCTGTGCCTTCAGCACTCTTGTGAGAACGACCAGATCTTGGTCAAGCCTCTCTGACCTAGTCAGACTCAGCAGCACAAAGTGCAGAGACAATGAAATAAAGAGCCAGGGTGGTTAGACAGTGGAAGAATAGGGCCAAGAGACTTTAGAGCTCTCCCTTTAGTTCAGAGAAAGAGCTGCTTATTTGCACTGTTTGAGTAACACGACTTGCTAATTCTTGGTCAGAAGTCTGTAACTGTGATATCCTGTGTAAACTCAGATTATTAGCAGTATTCCTGGATATGTTTGGGTATCTTCTTTGACCACATGTAACAAGTACTGAAGATGACATTATGAAGTAATGGCTTTACCTTTTGCAGACAAATCCTGTGTATGTTAGCACCTCTGTATATTGATTTATAGCTATAAAAGATATTCACTGATTTGAATAACTTTTTCAGTCATCTCTGATATGAGAGTTTGGGCCAACAAAAGCAAAAGGCTCTTTGTTTTGTTTTGTTTGTTTGTTTTTTTGTTTTGCAGAGTCAGGCATTGCCCTGGGGCATGAGGAGAACCAAAGATTAAATTAGGAAGAACTAATTAGGCTTGTAAGAAGAGTGGCAATTGTCTTAACTATGAATATTGAGTAGTCAGTTGTCTAAATGTTTTATTTGTAAGCATGGTCCTTTGAAAGAAATGAATCTATAGCTACTTAACATTTTTGTTAAGGGGAAAAAAAGGATAGTCAAGGAAGGATATCACTTGTGTATCTAACTTAATTTTAGCATTTCTAATTAGGTAATGTAGTTACTAAATCAAAGCCAAATTATAATCAAATAAGTAACAGCAGTAGTAGTTTGAAAGTTCTCAGTTCATGAAAATGCATCAAATTATTAGTTTTTATAAATTATAAAACAGAACTTAGAGGTGGATTTGCATTTTGTTATAAATTGAAGTTAGCAAATTATTTGTGTCAGTCATAACTCATCTGCTAGGTGTGCTGATGGGGAAACCAGACATATCAATTAAGTGGAATCTAAGTTCAACCTCAGGGCTAATTTAATTTGTTTTAGATTGGACTTGCGCTCAACACAGGGAAAGGTTTTCCTTTTCTTACTTTTCTGTTATATACAGAAGTTCACAGCTTTCCCATAAAAAGTTACAGTTTTAAGAAGTTTCCTAGGACTCAGAACCAAGAGTGCATTTAAGAAGGATTTTATGAGAAAGTTTTAAGCGTCTTTAGGTTATAAGACCCCAGGTACCTTATGGAGCTCAACCTTAAGGCTAGCAACAATTTGGAATAAACTTGTGTAAGCCAGAGGTACTTGCATGTACTGCATGTCCTATGTATGTCTGAACCCCCAAAACATCAAAGAAGGTGAAGCGTTAGTTTCCCTCTGAGACATTATTAAAGTTGACTTCCAACCATCTTTGCACACTCACCTTTTATTTTCCTTCATTCCTTCCCAAGATTGAAAAGCCATAGTATCTGGCTTTGAAGAATATGGATTTATACATCTGAAATTAATGAAAATGTATATAAAAGAATACACTTGGTGATTATTCTGTTGTGGCTAAAAATAATACAGGTTTAATTAGATGCAGCTTTCAAAAAAACTGAGAACAATACAGGTTTGGGGTTATTATTTGGCCTGGTTAGTTAGAGAAAGCCTGTGCAGGAATCAGAGATATATTTTGCCATGAAATTGTTAACATTGGTCTCTATTGATGAGAAGGAAGCCCAACAGTTGCCCAAGAGCCTGGCAAAAATACCAAAACCTCAACATTGCTCAATCTGTAAAATGAAAAATAAGTTTTGACAACTCACAGCAGACATGCTGTGTCTGCAAACAAAGCAGATGAGCAACCATTGCTTTCTTGCACAGCTTGACTTTGTGCAAAGCTTTTTTGTCATATGGCAGAAAAGTATTCTAAACTTTCTCAGAATAATCCATTTAAAGTAGAGATAATTAGATTTCTTGCAAGGTGTGTATTCTCATAGTTGCTGGTTCTCTCACAGTTAATGTGGAATTTTATATGATTGTATACAGAAGCAATATGAATTCTGTAACACTAAATAAATTACTGTTTTTGAAATTCAGTATCATTGGCACCATTATGTGGTGAATATATTCCTATTAGCACCTTCTCACCCAGCTTACCTGCTTTTTCCCTGTGTAGCCAGAGCTGAAACTGTCTCCAACAGTGTTATAAGTAATTATCTGTGGAACAATATAGTAGGGCAGGTATGCAGTGATGCTTCCCCAGTATATTTCCCCCTTTCCTCCAACTTAGAGCTCAGGTGTTTCCTGAGCCAGAGGAGACAGGAAGACCTAAACTGCACAGTATAAATTGAAGCCACCATAGATACGAAAAATGTTACAACGGTCTCCTCTGTTGCGATCTTTCTTCCTTTTGTAATTACTGCTAATGTTGAATGGCTTTTGATGTTTACTGAGCACTGAACTGACGTTTTCGTAGAACTATCTGTTGTCTCAAGGTCCTGTTCCTGAGTGGCAGTGGTCAGCTGAAAGCCTGTAATTGTAATGTGAAATAAGGATTGTGAAATTAAGGTTGTTTTATCCCCTGTGCATTGCTTTGTGTATGACTCTGCTGAATTTCGTCTGACACTTTAATCTTTAGTCACTGAGTTTCAGAAGATCCTTTTGTGATTCTTTGTAGTAAGCCCTCATCTTTATTACCCTTGATAACTTATGCATCATCAGCAGACTGTCACCTACTGTTCATTCCTTTTCCTTTTTGTCAGATAGCTGAATGTACTGATCTTAGAGCCTTGAATAACTCTACTGGTGTTTTCCTCCACTGTGAAAATTGCATTTTCTCCCGCCCTTGACTCTTAACTTTTTTTTTTTTAATCCTGTAGCCACTTAGCTTTTCTAAGAGCCTTTGATGATAGTCCTTATTGACTATCTGTTAGAAGTCAGAGGACTGTATTAACCAAATCTCCTGTATCCAAATACTTCTCCAAAGAACTCTAGCAGCTAGGTGAGATGCAACCTCCCTTTACAAAATGTATGTTGGCAGTGTTCCAACCTGTCATAGTTGCCCAGGTGCCCACTACTTTACAGTTTCTGCTAGTTTGCCCAGTATGGACAACAGATGTAACAGTCTATAGGTTTCTGGATCTCCTCTGAAGCACTTGCCACTTTAAAGTCTTTAGGTAACAAGGCTGATAGGAAATTATTCACCACAGTTACTAGGTCAGCTATTTCACCCTTCAGTTGCCTTAAAATTTTTGAGTGGATATCATCTGTTCCCAGTGATTTCTTACTGTCCATTTTGTTGATGTGTTTTGTAACCACTTCTTCTAACACTTCAATTTGAGCTGTGTGTATCAAAGTCTCCTGTGAAGGTTTCTAGCTTGGGAACACCTTTCAAACTCCTTGACAGTGAACACAAGAAAAATGCTCATTTTTTTCCCCACAATGGTCATAATTTCTGTGAGTTTTTTTTTTTAATCCTGCTAATTTATTAGATTTACAATGGCAGATTTTCTCCTCCTACTCTCTATGAAAAATAATTCACTCTTAGTTATTTAAGTCTTTTACAAGTTTCTCCTCAATCATTTTTTTTGTGGGGGACATAGTGTTTTGGTATTTATACATTTAACTTACAAGTATTTGTGTTGTGTCTATGTTTGGACAGAGATTTAGTTTATGTGAAGTATGCTTTCTTGCTTTTAATAGCCTCCCACTTTTCTCCTGTCTTAAGGCTTTCTTCATAGGAAGGATTTTTATGAATAGAATTGCATTTTAGATTTTCAGAAAGCCTTTGATCTTTCCAGTACTTAAATAAGAAATTATGTGTGGCTAATTGTAAATCAAATAGGAATACTTATACTATGTGTAGAGCAATTTTCTGGATGAATTAGACCCAGGTGAGTATCTGTCAGTGTCTGATCAAACAAGCAGAAAACACTTATTTTATGGAGGACTGTATGCCCAAGTCTGTCTTAGTAATACTCCAGTATGTTTGAATTGTGTGTCACTTCAATATGAGCTATGCAGCTTCAGGGGTGGTATATATAGTGCTGACAAAGTATGGATGCAGAAGGACCATTCAGCAAACACAGTCTTCCGCAAGCTGGTTTAGCTGTTAGGGCAGAACAACACTGCTTTCCTCATGGCCTAAATGAGAATTTCAGGCTGCTGCATTTTTTGGTGTGATTATCAGGCCAGAATGTATTGGCTTCTGGATGTGTTTGTCCCTGTATGGAAGGGCACTCGGACGACTGGCTTAAGTTAGCTGCATAACTTTCAAATAGCTAAAGTTAGGTGAGGTGATTCCCATCCACAGAGACTGACTCAGAAATACTGTGGTAGACTGTGGTTCCTCACAGCAGTCCTGTTTCCCTTTGGCAAGTTAAAAAGGCAAAACTGATCAATGAAATAAAGTAGATATTGGGAGGTTTGCCAAAAGATCTTAATCGTGTGATTGTATCACTGAAAATAATAAGAAATCATGAAATCATATGTGGAAAACAGCATCAAATCACCTTAGATTATATGAATGCCAGTTTCACAGCAGTGTTTCTCCTATCTAGGTAACTGACACAGTTTTATTAAGACGCTGGCCTTGTTAGAAGCTTACCTGCGAATCTGTCAGTTTATATGGTAGTGAGACACCTTGTTAGCCATGTGACTTTTCTAAAATGTAGAGAAAAGATTAGATGTCACTGAAGTCCTTGTTTCTGTTTCTACAAGGGCAGATAAATCACTTAATCTGCTTTAATTTTCTCATATACAAAATAGTGAAACATACTTGCCTTTGTAAAGTGCCTTGATACCTGCAAAGGAAAGGTTCTGTGCAGCAGTTGAGGACTTCCATCATTTTTATAACAGCCTTGTAGACATCCAGGAAGTGAGAACTGGGATAGAAGGTGTGCCTAAGAGCACATGGAAAAGAAAAACCTGAGGAATTCAGAGCAGTTGCATAGTTGCATTGGAGGGTGGATTTAATGAATGATCTAGCCATCATGCTCTTAACTATGTCATTTTAATTAAAAATGAAGAAAAACTGTTAGCCAAAGTTTTTCTTTTAATAAATATGAAAGCCCCCCTCCCCGTTAAGATACCTGATGAAAGCAAGGTAGAACAACAATACACAGGTTCTCAGAAAAGGATTTTTTTAAATTAAATACAAGGTTTGTTGTTTTCTTAATTCTGTATTTATTTGCCTTCCATCCTTTACTTGTATGTGATGATAAGAGATTCCATGTCACACAGGCACAGAACAACAGACCTTTATTTGCAGTGGATCCTCCAGTGAGTTACTGTAGGCCTGTGCTTTTTAAGTTAAAATTTCTTTGTTTGTTTTCTGATTCTTCATTGTGCCATTGGAGACATAAGCTATTAGAGGTGCAAGTGAAGGATAACAATGACTTTGTATGGGCAGCATTTAATATGAGACTATTTTGCCTTTGCAAGACTGTAACAACTCTATGTTACTTTATACAAGAGTTAACTGCTGTGTTAGCTGCATGTTATGTATGATACTATCCCATTAGGTGACACAGCCTAGAACTTTTTGCTGTGTGGCAATACTATCATTCTTTTGCTGGCTGCTTGGTAAACATTTGTGTGTAGCATATGAGTGGACTGCTGCATTATCCGTTGAACTGATCTGTACCCTGCCACCCACTCTTTTCACAGAGGGTGTTCAAAGTATGCTGGGTGTGCTCACCTGATGTCATGCTAATTAAATACCTACTTGATTTGTGGTAGTATCAAGGTGATTTCGTTCAGCAGATGTTACTTGCTTTGAAACAATATTGGTAAAATACTTTTTATTTCCTGTAGGCTTTCACCATCTTGTTAAATGACAAATGATCTAAAGATGCATTTCTTCTCCTCTCTGGCCTTTTTGCTAATGGTTCTTCATGTGCATGCATGTATCCTCTTCACTTCTCTCTTTCTTCCTGTTTTCCTCTTCTTACTTTCTCATACATGTCTTCTTCGATCTGAGGTGAATTTTATATTTTTTAAATGTGTATTTTATTCATTTTTACAAATGAATAAATAGATCTGTAATTCTTCTGGTTTTATGATGTGTTTGCACACTAGGACTGCACAGGTATTTCTGTACTGTCATGTTAACTCTGAGCTGGAGCTCATATTTGAATCCAAGCATCTTAGTTGTCCTCACTGCTGCCTTGTGTGGGGAGGAAGAAGAAGTCATTAACATTTGAGCTCTGCTGGTGTAGGTAGCATGGATGCAACTGGTCAAGTCACTTGGCTCTGTAAGCTCAAGTCTGAACTTGACCACAAATACCTGTATAGGCACAGTTAAGGAAAGCAAATTCAAAGCAATTCATCTCATTTGATGTTGATGGGGGAGAAAGTTAATATACCATGGGGAGGATCACAAGGAGTTCAGAGATGCATTAAGATCTGGACAGTGATGTTTATCAGGTTTTTGGAGGAGGCAGAACAGATGAAGTGAGATAAGGATACTGCTCAGAAGGAAGACATCATGGTTTCTGCTTGAAATGAAAAGGATTTGGATTGTAGGTGATGAATTTTCTACCAGAGATAAGATTCTGGCAGTTCAGGACAAGAAGATATTTGGCCAGCTGAAGCGTCTCTAAGTAGAAGCAGGGAACTATTAAATGTAATGCGGAGCATGTGACTCAGAGCATCCCTGAAATGTCTGGCAGAGGTAATTAATCCCTGCCATAGGATTAATATAAATCATTCCTTTTAGTTTTCTGAAATTGATGAGAGGTGTTCTGCTGTTGGACAGATAATAATGAAAATGCCAAAATACTTTTTTGTGAGATAATCTAACTAGTCAAAATTCAATTTTAATTATCCCTCTGTGCTGTTCTATCTTTTGGTTCTAATAGAGTTTATAGTATTCTTATGAAATCCTAGAATTAAAGGTCAGTGCCTCAATTGCCATTATATGATATGGAGTTCTTGTTGTAGTTCTTCCAGTTTTCCACCTGGAATGAGAAAGGTTACAACATGTGTGTGGGATGGACGATAATGACTCATGAAAGTAATCTGCCCTGTTGCTGTTCGCTTCATGGAGGGAAAGAAAATCATATTACTCATTGCTGGAGAGCTTTCCAGAGGACTAGATGTCCGTTCTGTATGACTAATGAGATATCCAGCATTCAGATTGTTCTTTGTAATTTGGGAAAAGTAGCAGCCATCAGAGATCAGATAAGCCAAGAGACTTTCGTTGTCCCAGGAGTACCATGGAAGACAAGTAAGAGTAGTTAAAATTACAGTGATTGTGCTAGAGGCTTTCTGCCCAGAAACTCCCTGTTAGTATGTCTGTTCCCCCTTGGTCCATAACATTATCACTATTGGAATCTCTTTCATTAGTAAATTACCTAGGGGACCTTGCAGTTACTTAATGGGGTAGCCCACTGAAGCTCTATAGTTCCATTTGTTTTGTATGCTTTTATTAGGAGAAACAGAGTGTTAGGGGCCAGGGAACTGACAAGACATTTAGACAGGCATTAAACAAAACCAGGAACTTCCAAAGAGGAAGAGAGAAGGGCAATACAAAAATGCATATAAAATCTACATAGTAGATAGGAATCTCTGTTAAAACAGTTAAATGGTCCTGCTTGCCTTCCAAAAACACTGTTACTTAAGCTTGCATGGAGTTGTTCCTGGTTATAAATCTATGTCAGATGCCACTTCCAGATGCAAAAAAGAAAACAGAGAAAAGAAGGAGATAGAAGATAGGAAGAAGCATGACTGTACTATAAATGAGTATGAGAATTACTCTAGCCTTCATTATCTTCTCTACAAAATTATAGTTTAAATATAAAAGAAGAGTAGAAAAGAAAACAGACTTGCTCATCAGAACAAATTGCTTCAATTAAAGCTACAGTGATTGGCCTGAGTTGATTGCTCTGTGGTTTTGCAGAGTGGACTCATCTGAACTGCTTGTTAAACTAATTACATTTGTCACAATATTTTGGTACCAGGAGTAGAGCAATGTTTACTTTCACAGCTACCTGATATGGTTCTTTACATCTAAAGTTTAATTTTTTTTTGCATTGATATACAAAATATCATATAGAAGAATTTTAACGTGTTTGCTCAGCAGTGTCTCTGAATCATTTCAAGATGTTCTCTCAATAACTTGTCTTTGCTTCAGTTGGTTCAGATTTTGGATTGTGTTGTAGGTGCTTTTTTTTTGTTCTTAGTTATAAGTTATATAACAACAGGGTTCTGTTCTGAGTAAGTGTATTCTTTTCTCCTCCTATTCCGCTGATTTTCATAAAAGGCATACTTATCAGAGATACTAATTTAGCTCAGCTAGTAGAGACTCCTCTTTTTTAATGTACATGTGTCAAGTTTTAAGCTGTGATGTCCATTTTAAGGGTGATTAGTCATTGAAGCCCGTGGCTGCCACTGCTCAGTTTGGTCGTGGTATGAAGCCTGATATCTTCATTAGAAAGAGTGGTGGGTGGTAATGGACTTGGTTCCTACAAATCTGTAGAACAGAGCTTCTTATGGAGGTAGAATCCATTTTTATTTCCGTTTCATTCATTTACTCCAAATTTTAAAGAAGGCATTTTCTTGTGGCAGTGTTAAGCAAATGTGTTAAGCAATCTTTTTTCAGTTTAAAAACCTCATTTTAGTTGTATATTAAATATATGTGTAATAACTAAAACTAGTTGGTGAATTCATCTTAAACTTAATGAAGTTGTCAGTCTCAGTCAAGCATATGTTGTCATGTTAAGAAAAAATGATTTATCAGACTGAATCACAGACAGAATAAAGCAGTTTCTCTTAAAACAGAAACCAAACCATGAAAAATATAATAATGTTTAGGTGTGTTTTCTTATAACAGACATGGATTCCAAGCTGTGGATAGCATTTGCACTTCTTATTTTCTTGTGGGATTAGAATTTTTACTTGAAATCCTATAAACTTTCAGTCTCTTTTTCAATACTGAAGTACAATATTATACCATTCCCTTTGCTTTTTTTCTGTTCTATAGGCTAGCCTTTGGATAGGATGTTTTTCCACCTCCAGTAAATAAAAGAAATAGCTCACAGGTATATTTTATTTCCATTGCATGATAACTGTTACATTTCAGCATGCACACACCAAGATTTCAGCAGATGGTGGCAAATGGTGGGCTCCCCACATGTCTTTTAAGGCCAGACACAGAAGGAGTACTTAAAAAAAATTAATTAGAAAGAAATAACTGTGGCTTACTGTTCTGATTAGTATTTGAGAGAGATTCCTCAAAAGAAATGTTTCAACACCCATCAAGAACATTTCCAGGGATTTGTTCTCAATTCAGAAAACACCTAGCAAGTTTTATACCACAAAAAAGTACCTTCCAACTGGAATAAAAACTAGAATAGGATAATCTATAATTTTCTGCTTGCTGCCCACTCGCTTCCTTTTTAAAAGAAATGACTCATTTTCTGGGTCCCAGAGCATCAGGTACAAAATTGTCGCTGGGCGGATCAGGAAAGATGGACAGGATATTAGAACAATTTGTGACATCAGTCCATGAGAAAGATCAGCAGTTGGAATCCAGGCAGTCTCACTTGCAAGTCTGAAAGCAGTCTGATCACGTTAGGGAAATGGGATGGAAAACAGTTGCTAGTTCTCCCCATGTTCCCTCTGAGGATATTGATTTTTATAGGAGATCAAAGAAATTTATTAACAATTACTAGGAGAGTGCAGGTTGTGATATTCGTAACTGCCTGGAAGCGGCTACCAGAATTTCATCTCAGTGAAGGTCTGGAGGGATGAGCATTTGAAGTGAGCCATGTTTTCCTGTGGTTCAACTCCTGTTGAAGTTGGAGATAACTGTTAATGAAGTGGTCCTAACTGACACTACCCTGTTAATGAATGAGAAATAAGTGGAATGGAGACTTGCTCATGCATGATAACTCAGGGTAGAGAAGTACAGAACATGGTGGTCAATTTTGAGATAAAAGTATGTTTTTATTTCTGCTAAGGACAATTTCAATCATCTCCTTGACTGCTTTGCGTTGCTTAGGTAGTGGGCTTGTAAGACAGTCAGAGACTATGAACTGTATTGTTGTTTGGACAATCTCAAGGGGTAGGTGTTTGCTAACCCCTATATTTTCTCTGTGACTGGGGTTCTTGATGAAGAGAGCACCAGACTTGGTCTCTCTCTCTAGGTTGTTTCCTCTGCTCTGGAATGCTGAGAGAGAGGAAGACTTGCTTCACAACCTCCTTTCTCTGATACATTTCATGTGGATTTAACTGAATTTGATAAGGGAATTATACCTAGCAATTTCAGTTGGAGAAGTCCCCCTAAAAGGCACTAACAGAGTTTTGATTTTGAATAGATGTACGCGGCAAGGTAAGGTTTTCTCCTAGCTGCAGATGTCCTAATCCTTCTGAAATGAAATCAGTGAGTATTAGGTCATTAATTATAATGTCAGCTGGACCAGTCCAAAGTCTGCAAATGCTCATCCACTTAATTTTATTTATTTGGGTCTGTGGCAAATCTTGCACTTACTGGCATGACATGACCAGCACTCCAGTGTATTTCTTATAGCTAGCACTGTCTAAGCTTGTTCCCTTTGCTAACACTAACAGTCTGAAAATGTCTTCTTAATCAAGTCTTTAAGCTGACTCTAGGATGCTTGACTGGAATAACTTGAATGAGTTCCGAAATGCTGTTAAGCAATATTTATATGGGCTTTGCATATCGACATCTCCATTAACTTTCTCAGTTCACTGTGCTGTGGTTATGAATGAGTAAGCACTGTTTGAAAAAGGAGCACACCCTTGGTGTTTTGTCTGAAGGAAATGTTACAAAACATTCCGTACCAGAATTTCTGCTTCTCCAAGCAGAATCCTTCTTAGAGGGTTTTTAGACTTTAATTAAATAAATGCTGTAGGGCAGTAACTTAATTCTAGAATAAGAAATAAAATTCTGGTAAGAGGAATGTCCAAACTAGAAAATGGCTGACAGTAACATGCTATTGGATGGTCATTAAGATTTAAAAAAAAAACTGAAAACCCTACAAGGAGTCCAGTTACTTGGGGCATGAGGTCATG
Source organism: Apteryx mantelli (assembly GCF_036417845.1). Classification (NCBI taxonomy): domain Eukaryota; kingdom Metazoa; phylum Chordata; class Aves; order Apterygiformes; family Apterygidae; genus Apteryx; species Apteryx mantelli. Next base: position 86,333,982 of record NC_089978.1, on the reverse strand, counting down.
CAGGTTAATTTCCAGATTTTAAGAAATATAAGCTGAAATTTGTTGGAATATTTGGGTGCCATGCTATAGTTCAGTGAAGAGAGCAGAGGGCAGGATTTTTCATACTGGTTACTCATGTAACTGTGTAGCTGCATGAATCAGCTATTGCTGATTTCTGCTTTGAGCTTATACATGATGGTGCTCATCTTTCTGAAAACAAACATTATTTCAATCAAAGTAAAGGAACACTGAGTGGTCTGACATTTTCAAGTGGCTTTATGGCAATTAGCGAGACTCTGGAGGGCTGAGTGCTTCAGACAAGAGGGCAATGATGTGGTTTACTTGGAACGCAAAGCTTTGGGGGACAGGGGAGTAAATAACTTCTGTCCCGTGTGGTGGTGTCACACACTTAGTGTTGGGGATTCTGGCAGATGTGTGATCCATGCACATTCTTTCAATAATTGCCAATGCTAAATCCCTGATTTTGAATGAATGGGGAAAGAGCATCTTTTGTATTTACTTACCAAGTTGGAAGCTGTCAGCACTGCTCTTACTGTTGCATCTGTCTTTTTTTTTTCCTTAAACACTTTTGTACTTTTGTTTCTGTAATGTCACTTTAGCCATCCCATTTGTTGGTGGCTGAGCCTGTTTACTGGTGAACTTAATTTGCTTGAAACAGATCAGCCTGAATCTAGCAGGTATTGATTAATCCTTCAAGGAAATGATTCAAGAGTCAATAAGTGAATGGGTTCCTCTAGGCTGAGTCCTTGCCAGTTTGTGTTGCTGTTTTCTTTCCACAGCTGCACTCAGCAGGGAGTAATTTTCAGCAGGACCTGCTGCTGTATTCCCTGCTCCCATCAGCTTTCCCTCTGCACACCTCTTGTGTGCTCAGAGCCTTAGAGCTTCTGGTCAGTGTTCAATTAATCTTTAGGGTCAGCGCTTCTCCTGATGCTTTGATCAGCATGTTAAATAGTGATTTCTTTCAGCAGTGGCAAATTGTTTGTTCACCAGGCAATGCGGATTATGTGGAGTAAAAAGGCAGAAAAACCTAAAAACCTACTTCCAAGGCTGATTTACCAAGTAGTTATTCAAATCAAGGGATCAGTTCAGTGTCAAGACAGTGCACTGTGGCTGTTAAGTAGTGCTGGGTGAAAATGCTAAAATACTGCATCTACCCCCTCTGTGTGCTGTAACCCTCTCTGAGTGTAGATAACTCAAGCATGGCTGGCTGCTCAGTGGCACGCTCCCCTCCTGAAACACCATTCTCAGCTGGACTCACTTCTAGCTGGTAGGCAGGAACAAAGATTTGAGATTTGGGTTTCAAAGGCAGAGGAAGGAAAATCTCTGTCTTTCTGCAAAAAAAAAAAAAGAAAAAAAAAAGTTTTAACGCCACCCTCCCCTTTCCCCCAATTCCAAGATAGATGTGTTCTTCAAAATGGCATTGCAAGATGTGAGGCGAAACAAAGACAAATTTTAATGGTCCTGGGGACATTAGCAAAATGACATGTGGTGGGTTTCCAGGGGCTTGGCTTCTGTATGTTGTGTCTGGGCTTGAGAGGTTTTCTCATTTGCTTTTATGAGTTTTCTAATAAAAATGAAACAATCCAGGCAGTAGATTTCCGAAGGAACGTTGCATTTCATGGATGGTTAAAGCCACTGTTCATCAGTAGTGTGATTTAATGCCAATCAGACTACTTTATATCTAGAATGTGCTTTGTGTTATGTCAGAGTGATTCATTATCTGTTTCATGTTGGCTGTCTGCTGTGTAATATGTGTGATCCCTGTAAAATCCCTGCGGTGTTAGCGGTTTTCAGAGATTGGGGCAAGGAAGATGTAATTAATTCCTCGCCTCTTGTACCCTCCTTCCTGATGCTCGTGTTGCTTGTGGTGCCCTGTTGTTCAGTGCTGTTCTCTGCTCTTTGAAGAACTATTGCTTTGTAAGAGATGATTCATTCTGTGGCAGGAAGCATAAGCTCTAAGGTCTTTGAAGAACTTGCTCAGTAGCACAGTTGTTTAAAATAACCACCACTTGAAAATTCATATTTTATCTGATCAAAAAAATTCTGTAAAATATGGCAAAATTTCCCATAATGTGAGTTGGCTTTCTGATGCTCATTACTGTTCTTTGGCAGTAGGGTTGCAGTGCCACTTTGCTTTTGGAAGCTTCTTAGCACAGACTTTGTTGCAGAAGAATTCACATAATAAATAAACATTGTGGGTTGTGCTGTGATAGCTGCTGAAGTGGAGCAGAGCCACAGAGCATATCAAAAAGGAAGAGTCAGAGTAGCCCTGAGGCATTAATTCATACAAACTCCTTTCCTCACCAAGTCACAAAAATTATTATTTGAAGCCTTGCCCATTCTCTTAAAATAAACCTAAAAATCTTGGGGAAGACAGAGAGCTAGTTTATAATGCAGCTATCAAAGAACAACAAAACATGAACGTGAAAACAACATAGCCACACACAATAGGTTGCTTGATGTTTAAACTCAGTACAGCTCTTTTCTCGGCAGAAAATCTGCCATTGATAGAAATAAGATTGGACAGTTGTATCATACAGTGTTTCTTAAAAGATACCTCAGTCAAGACATTAGCAGACATTAATGCAAGTTTTAAGGGTTGGGCCTTCTTCCAAGTGTGTGCCCCTGGCCACACTAACGTAACTGTTGAGACAGGGAAGAAGGTCTTCTGGAAGGCAAAGACTAATTGGGAGAAGTGCCCAAATTCTTCCCTAAGAGCCCGCTCCTGTAATGGGAATTTTGTTGGACTCTCAACCTTGCACTGGGCTCTGACCTGAAGGGTGGGAGATGCCCTTGGCGGAGCAGATGAAGCTGTGGTTTCACATGCCGGCCACGTTCCAGGCTGTTTTCTAGAGCTGGAGGGGGGACTCACGAGCATCCCGTGTTTGTTTTGTGCCTACTGGAAGAAGGAAGCGCAGAGCTGAGAGTGTAGCTGTAGCCTGTTCAAACTGGTACATCCTACTTAATGAACAGGAGACCATCTATTTGCGAACTGACGTTTTTGAGTCTTCCTGATGAGCACTTTTAAGCACAATAACTTAGTGAAATCTGCTATGGACTGCATGCACTGGGCCCTTTGATTTAGGGCCAGTGGTCTAATGACAGAGTCTAAGAATTGAGCAGCGCCTCGCAGGAAGTTACCCTCCCTCATCTTTTGCCTATGCTTCCTTCTATTTTGTGGCGTTGCTATCAGCATGTTTTGATACAGAGAAGATCTTAGCTCAGCAAATACTGAAAGGCAAGAAAATGGTCTAAGTTTTTTCTAAGAAGGAGGTAAAAAAGAGATATGGATATTATCAGGGTTTAGTTAGCAAAGTTAGACCAAAACTTTCTATCCAGAATTTTTAATAAGAGAAGTCTAAAGCTGAGGTCAGTGGACAGTATTTGGACTTTTGAGAATGAGGGGATATCAGATCTTGACTTTAGCCTCCAAATTTAAAAAATCTCAATCCTTATGGTCTTTCTTGTCAGCTGCAAATATTCACTAGGCAGCCATTAAATGAGAATTTTCATAATTGGAAAAGAAGTATATACTTAAAGACTGGAAAGCTGTTTGTCACCACTTCAGTCCCCATTTGACAGAAAACAGGAGCATGACTTTAAGGTTATCTGTAGTCTGGGTACAGGCAAGTAAACAATACCTCATAGAAAACATGTGCTTGATTTCAGGTGGACTGAGTATATTCCACTCTGTCATATACATTCTAACTGCTTCTGAAGTTCTGTGCATTTTTTTAATGTAACGTTGGCCACTGGTGTGAAAGAAAAGTGAAAGTAAGTGGAAGGATATAAAATAAAAGTAAACAATCTCGTTATTTTTGGAGTAATATGGATTCAGTGAGTGTTTTCTTTGAGTTTTTTGGGGGGAGTTATGTGGGATTTTTTTTTTCAGTTGAAAATGGTGCATGGTCCTCACCTTCGTGTTTTTGGGAGGTAATTAGAGGATTTGTAATCTTCTGCTGGTTTGATCACAACTTCTGCTCATGACATTTTATAATGAGTATATAGCTTATAAATAACATTTTGAAGGTATGAGGTTATACAGAGATAATTGCACAGCTGAAATACATTGGCAAAAGGCCAAAGGCTAAGCACCTTCCACCATCCCTTCCAAATTGAATAACTTCACTTTATGAAGTGTATCATCAGAAATTGTTTTTATTACTCCCAGAGGGCAAATTAAGGTTAATAAAAATCCAATTCCAGACTATCCATATATGTGAACATTTGTATTTTTAGAACCTTTCTTTGTCAATTGCATTCCTCACCGGGTGTATGTATGCAAATACAAGCATGTAGGTTGTTATTTCAGCTTATGTGTTTCTACCATTCTGAATGATTTTTCATCTCTGCAGCAGACTTTCTCTAAATATAATTGAGAGACCCGGCGCGATTTTCAAACTGAGCAAAACTAAATGTAGTCCTTTCATCAAGCAATTGTTTGTCATATCCACTTACTGCCACCATCTTGGAATCCATTTGACCCGTGTGGCAACCATTTGCCTCATATTCTTCAGTCCACAAAACCACTATCTAAGTATGCTCTTTGTTAAAAGTTGAAGTGTCGTCTTCGAACAAGGCAACCTGATATTCTGTGGATTCTTCAGCAATCTAAGGAAACCTTTTAGTAAAGGAGAATTAGAAGGGAAAGTTCATCCTTACTCTCACTGTCATAAATTAGTTACGTATGTCGTCTGAAATAGTACCACACAATATGTTCAAGTCACCTCTTCTAGTACTCTGCTTTTTTGATGTTGGATTAGAGTCTTGCTGCAAACGTTTTCTTCTCTTACTCCTCACTCTGGTGCCCCATGCCCTCCTCCTCTCCCTTCTCCCCCCAAAAGTGGACTTGCCCTGTCTTAAGACAGCTGTTTCTGCCTCTCAGTGTAAGAAACAACATTAGTATATAAAGAACAATATACGGACAAATAAAAGAACGGGGCTAATGTATACTAATATTTACCCAGGATAATCTGTCAGCCTCTATCAGTCTGTGGTGCAGGGATTTACTATATGACAGGTGGAGTCTTTATTACCTTTTGGTGGATTTTTTTACTTCCATGAATTTACCAATTTAAAAAAATCTATGCAAACTTTTAGCACCCATAATACCTTGTGACAGAATCAGCCCATTTCTAGCATTTTGATTTTTTTTGCAGTTTTTTTTTCTCCATCCAAAACAATTAAGGAACTCATAAATTGCTTTTGTTGATCTTAACATTCAATGAAAATGTTTCACTCATACTCTTCCTCCAAGCATTCCTAATTATGACCTTGCTTTGCCTTTCCTAATGCTTTGTTCTCATTATTGTGACTTTAATACACTGAGTATATTAATTAACTAAATAATGTTACCATTTATGTATCTATGCAGGCTGTTGTATGATTGTTGCATATTTTCTTTATTTGTTGGACAAAAGAGTATTTAAACAATTTTCCTCTAAAGGTCATTGACATGCCAGAACACAATCCTGGAGATATGGGTGGAACAATGAGACTGGGGAAGAGGAGGACTGTTTTTAAAACACAAAATTCTGTTTTAAGTAAGTTATGGTTTTGCTGTTATCACTCACCTTTTGGATAGGAACTCTAACATGCCAAAGCAAAAATGCCAAAGCACTTTTTGTCAAAGGACCAGAGCCTCAAACAAGCTGTTGGATGACAGGTTTTCCGAGCTTGTTCGTTCTGATCCTCTTTCATATACGTTTACCCTGGACAAGAATGAAAAGGAATAAATGAGAGGTACCTGGAAGTCCCAGTAAAAAAGTGAGTTAGGACTTGATATGTTACATTGCTTTAAATAAGCAATGAGACTGTTCAGATAACTGAAATAAGTTTTAAGTAAATAGTTTTAATTTTAATACTTCATTATTTTCATAGGAAGGTCAGAGTGTAAGGAAATACTAGGGATATGTCTCTTCTCAGGTTTCCTTCTGATTTTCTTTGAGTTGATAGGACATATAAGTGATGCATCATAAGAACAGTCATGTTTGTCAGAGCAATGGTCTATCAAGCACACCATCTTATCCCTAGCAATATCTAAAAGCAGATGCTTGTGAAGGACTATGGGAACAGGACATGCATGCAGCAATACTTCCTTAGTATATTCTTGCAGTAAATTCAGTGTCCAGTAATTTGCAGTTAGGACTTCCTGAGATGTAGAGAGTAACTTTGTGCTTAATGGAGTCTGATGGATAATTTTTATTAAATTAATCTAATTGGTTTTTAATCTATGCAAACTTTCAGTATCTGCATTTTCTCCCGGGAGTTCTGCATTTGTGTGTGTTGTGTGAGGATGTATCTATCTGTTTTTGTTTGCTTTGAGCCTGCTTCCCAGCTATTTTGTTTGATGTCCCTATTTCTTACATTAGAGCTGTTTCTTCTATTGAATTAAGATACAGCCATCATCATGCTGTACCTTCTGCTATCTCCAGTGTGAACCAGAGCTTCCTGTTTCTTGGAGCTTCATTGCGAATCATTCCCTAGGATTGTCAGTATACCTCAGCCTTAAACATCATCTAGTCTCGTGACCTTAGTCCTCGTCTTGTTTTGACAATATTTGCTGGTCTGTATCCTAATAACAGTCAGGCCCTGCTTATCTCCAGTCTCTGACCCTGCACTGTTCTGGGCCTAACCCAGCCCTGGAAACAGTCTTGTTTTGAGAAAGAAAATTATTTGTTGTAGGAAATGAAAGGAAAATTATTTGCTGTAGCAGAAAACTTCAAAAGGCAAATTAGAGCAACCACAGCATAGAACAAATGATTCCGTTTGAGCTATATGTATTTTAAAATTGCAGCAATATTTGATTCAAGTACCCTATTAACAGGCCTATTTTTACAGTAGTAATATAAGCAGTACTAAAAATGTATAAAATACAGTTTCTTATCCATGAACAGGTATGGGTATATGTCCTGTATTACTCTGCCTCTGACATTGATCTGAGTTATTAATATATTTAGCTTTGTTGAACTTATGAAAAGTATCCTTCTGATCTTAAAAAATTGCATCTACTTTGTCAGAAGACCAAAGTGTAAAACATATGCATGTTTAATGAAAAATCTGCCTTTATACAGAATGTCTTTGATAGTGATCTGACTGGCACAGATGACAGTTCACCTAGGTGTGATATACATATCACAATGTCCATTCTTTCATTTTTGCTTTACTGTAATCATTCTGTGTCCTTACTACTTAATAGAAAAAGTTAATTAAAAAATTACAACATATTGTAATTCTTGACCGTTATTGTGAGTTGTGTGGATGACAATATTTGTGAAAGGCTTGTAGAAAGCTTGGATAATCTACTCAGGAAACCTCATTCCTGTTCCTAATGCTTTACAACTTGAATGTAAATTTTGTTTTTTAAAAAGTGATTCATTAAGATTAACACATTTATCTCTTTTCATAAGGCTACAATACTATCACACTGCAATTCTGGAGATTTTTTTTCAGTTCCAGTTTTTCTACCAACCCCTAAACAAGACAGTAGTCTTAGTGACACTGGGATAAACTGAGAGCAGGGTATAGACTGTTACTTTAAGTGAGAGCTATATTAAAATTCCATTTTAGTGCACATCTCAAACTCACTCTTTGTTGGTGGACAGTGTAGTCTTCCATATTAGGCTCAGAGGGCTGCAAGAGTCATTTGGGTAAAGAGATCAGGAAGAGGGAGAAAAATAATATTCTTTTTATGTAATTGCACATATTATGCCAACTGCCAGGCATAATCTGTTAAAATGAAACAGATGCAAGCAAAAGGCTGGGGATCTTCCTTCACTGCACCTTTTGCATACAGCTATCGTAAAACACTGCAGGGATTTTATGCTGCTTGTTCACTGAAGCATTTGTTTTGTAGCTTTGGCTTTACAGTTTTAATTAATTTAAACCTGGCTTTCAGATTCTGCAGTCTACCTAAGCTATTTGTAGTCTGGAAATGCTGAATATGAATCTTGAATAAGCTCAGGTAACAATAAATTAAAGTATACAGTCATGACTCAGAAAAAACAAAAGTTGTGGTGAAATGAGTAGTGTCCTGTTGTTTATTTTCCGTGTGAAATTCTTTTCAGGTTTAAATTCCACAGCATTGTAGATCAGTGAATTGGTATTTGGAAGGTAATGCTGTAGTTTCTAGGTCTTTCCTAGAAATAGTTGTAAAAACCATTAAAGCGTTTATTACTTTCCTGTTGTATATGCAGGGAAACTTTATGGTGATGAAATGTTTGTAGAGGAACGACACAGGCATCGATACGAGGTAAGCACTACTAACACAGTTTATATATTCAGAAGTTACAGCTTAAGCAAATTGTGTTTCTCCTGATAGGCAAGATTCTCTTTGAAGCAAATGGGAGATTTCAAAGTTAGATTTTATTGCACAGGGTTTTGTCCAGTCTGATTTTGAATATCTCCAAAGATGGAGATTCCACAACCTCTTTGGACAACTTGTTCCTCTGCGTAACCACTTCATTGTGAACCATTTTTTCCTTATATTTAACTGGAGCTTTTCTGGGGCAGTTAGTATCGCTTATCTCTCAGCCTTTTGCTATATACCTCTGAGTAGAGTCTGGCTCCATCATTTCTATACCATCCCATTAGATAGTTGAGGACAGCAACTAGACTTCCCTTTGCCTTCTCTTCCGTAGGCTGAACAAGCCCAGCTCCTTCAGTCTCTCCTCCTATGTTGCATGTGCTCCAGCCCCCTAACCATCCCAATGGCCCTCCTGTGGAATTACTCCATTTTGTCAATGACTATTGTGTACTGAGGGGCCTGAAACTGAACACAGAGATGTTCTTGCAAGTGCTCATTGGCAGGGAATAATGTAGTGCACTGATCCTGTCGTGGAGACGGTGTAGCGTCTTAGCAAAGTTGTCTTGGAAAACAATGTTAGACATGCCCCGACTTTCTGTGAAGTATTCAAAAGGTGTAAGATTATAATCCTTAAGTGTATTGCTCCTGGGCTGATTGGGTTTAGTAAAGGCTTAGATTATGCTCAGGAAGTCCACATTCTTCCTTAGTCCAAAAATAGGCAGATATCGGACATCTACATCTCAAAGGTCAATTCAGATTACTTACTTCTTGACAATCATCCAACTGGCCCCTGGTTTAAGTTTGCACTTCTATTTGAAAACATCTGAGCAAAGGTGTTTGTGCATGTTCAAAATGCTGTCATCCAAGGAGATGCGCAGGAGCCAGACCTACAGTTAGCTCTGTTCACAAAGATAGTTCACAAAGCACCTTAGTCCATCAGTATTGCCAGGGGAGCCTGAACTATGAGGTGTGTGCATGCCACAAATTTATCCAGACAACTTTAAGTTCCCTTAAAAGCTGGGCAGAGAATGTGACAGTGGTGAAGGTACTCTGATTAGTAACCCAGTGGTTAGAACATCACTAAGGAAGTGGAACAGCTCCCTCCAGAGCTCCTCAGTCTGAAGGGTTTTGAACCACAAAGCTTGTGTCCTAGACCACTAAACTGTGTGGCGTTCAAAGAGGAGATCCCTGCTGTTGAAGATGGGCCATTTCAAAAGTGAGGAATGTAAGCTGCTAAGAATCAGGAGGACAGCAAGCAAGAGAGACCCTGGATTTAGTATTTTGTATGTATTTATTGTAAGTTTTTAAAATGCTGATTCATCTCATGTTAAAAAAGAATGCTCACTTTTACAAATTTCAGACCAGAGTTGTTAAAACAAGAAAGCAATAATTCCCAACTCTTTTCCCAATTCTTTTCATTCTCATGTACTTATTAAAAGCATTACAATTGAACTACTACTGTTTGTTAAATCAAAAAATAAGTAGAACTACTTTTTTTTTTTGATATTTCAGGTGAACCCAGAATTGATTTGCTGCTTTGAAGAGAAAGGTTTGAAATTTGTTGGCCATGATACAGAGGGGAACAGAATGGAAATTATTGAACTGGAAAGTGAGTGTCTCATTTGTTTAAATGCACTTTATGCATCCATGAAGACTGTAAACTATAGGTAATTAAATGACATGTAGGCACAACCCTGAGCTGTCACAACAGCCAGGGTACTGTTGGGTACTGTTGAGTCCACTTGTGTATTCCAATGGATGAAGATTGAGAATATTTTAGAAGCCTTACACTTCTCCTTCGGGACTATGAGTATATCTGATTATCAAAAAGACAAACGCTACTTTTGGAAAAGATCATAATTCTAGCTCAGTGGCATCATGTAGTCATATATTATCACAGAATAATTTAGAAGGTAATCTAGTCCAACCCCATGCTTAATATGAGGCCACTTTCAAAACAGATCAGGTTGTTCAGAGCCATATTCTGCCAAATTTTGAGTATCTCCAAGTATGCTGTTGGTTGGACCTCAAACCACTCACCACTGCTCTTTGAACCCAGCATTCCAACTAGTTTTTAACCCTCCTTGTGGTCTACCCATTAGTCCATATGTCCTAACTTGGCTGCTAGGAAACCATATCAAAAGCTTTGCTAAACTTAAAATGACAGAGGGCCACTACTCTCCTGTCATTCACACACTGAGTGTTCTCAGGCTGACAGTTCCCAGTTGCCTTCCTGTCCTTCATAAGCCTGGAAATGGCTTGGAGGATTTGTCTCATAATCCTGCCATGAACTGAGGTTAGGCTGACTGGCCTGCAGTTCCTTGGATCCTTCTTCTTGAAGATGGGTGTGACAGCTGCCTTTTTCCCATTATCAGAATCCTCTCCTGATTGCCATAATGTTTTAAAGGTAGAGAACAGCTTCACAAGGACATTGGCCAGCTCCCTCAGCACCCTCCAAGGCATCCAGTCTGGTCCCAGGAACTAACGTGTCCAGTTTGCTTGAGTATATAAAGTATATACACTTGCATATGATGAAAGTATAAAACATCACTGGATTACATTACCCAAAGAGGTTGTGAAATCGCTGTTGTTGGGAACATTCAAAACTTGAAAATGACAAAGCCAAGAGCAACCTGATTTAACCTTAAAGTTGGCCCTACTTTGAGTAGGAGGTGGGACTAGAGACCTCCCAATGTCCCTTCCAAACTCAATCAGTTTGTGAGTCCTTCTTCCCCTACCCCACCCCCCCTTTAGAATCATAGAAACAATCCAAGGATGAAAATCCTATAGAAAGCAAACTCCTTTCTTTCACACAAGCGATTCAGATAGATGAACTTTTGAAATACTGTGGAAATTTGGTGGGTTTGTATGACTTTACCAAGTAAGGCTTGCTGTCTTTCTTATGAGTTTCCAAGAAGAGCTATACTGTGTATTTGCTTGTCGAATGTTTACATAGAACAACTATTAAACAGTCATTCTGATTTTGCTTGAACCTTAAACCCTTTCTTTTAAATCACTGTTGGCTAGATTGATAGTAGGCACCAGAAGGTGCAGGCTACGGAACAAGATTTTTTTTTTTTTTTTTCAAATGGCCCCTAACTGGCATTGTCTTAGCTAAACTCCATGTACAGAGAGAGAAATTTGTTGTAAGAATGCATGGTCATCTTACAGAGTGCTATTTCTGACATAAAGTTCCTGATAAGTAATTTTATACTCCACAGCATGTTGAATAACAGTGCTGTAATTTTGAGCAAGAGTTTGAATACAGACATCTACTTACCATTTCAACAACTGCAACATTGAGAGTAAAATGAGACCAAAGAATACAGTTGAATTCATATTAATTGTCGTGGTGATCTTTGTTTAGTTTGTTCCTGATAACATACCTCTGTTACACATGCTGGTGAATGGTGTTAGGAGGCTATTTCATCTGCTCTGCATGGAACAACTTGTATAGAGAGCACAGTGAAATAAATCAAGCAGGATTTTAAAATTGCATGTTACTGTGAAAAGAATAAAAGCAACAGTAAAGCCTGGAATTATTTCACATTGGGCTGTAAGGAGACTCTGATTACTGAGGAAAAACAGTCATCATAGGGAGGAGGGTGGGATGGAGCGGAAGCACAGAAATACAGTACACCAGATAGCTTTGGCAAAGCTTTTAGCAAAATATCCTCACAGGACTGTTTGGTGCTTTGTCATTGTCTTGTTTTGCTGCTTTAAAGAACTAAATTGCACGATACAGAAAAAGAAGTTAGGGGATAAATTCAGAACCCAGGTTCTTTTTAAGACATAGCAACAGAGGTAATAAGAACATACTAGATGATATTCATTATCGTCATAGAAAAAAAAAAGCCTGCTTTCTTATTATCACTTATTCTGTATTACAGAGAAATTTCTTGAATGTTTGGGATTGTCTTGGAAATTATCAAACCAGAAGAGATCTGTGGTTAATTTAGTCCAATGTCCTGGCTCTAGAAGTGGTTTAATGTTAGCTCTATTAAAATATTCAAAGAGGGAACAGGTGCACAGCATGGAAGAGTACCAAAACATTGTTTCTTAGTTATCCTTCCAAGGAAGACAGGAGGGAAGCAGAAGCAGTAGTAGTGAAGAGGTGCTTTGATGATTGGAGATTCAGAGAGCTAAAGATGTAAGAGAAGACAAAGCAGCGTGGCTCATTTAGTTTAGCAGACCTGAATGACATCATTGTCATCCTTAAACATAGAGGACAAACAGCAGGAAAGAAGAGCACCGTAAGAAATGAATATAAGTTGGCTGTGAAAAAGATAGCCTGTGAATTAGGAAAAGGTTTCTAAGCGAAAGGAGAGAGTATCTGAATAGCTTTCCAGTGGGAACAAAAAAACCTGGGGTGGGCTTAGGGCAGAGCTTTCACCCTCTGTGAGTGGGGACTGTATGATGTGGCTGCATTCAATAACAGGACTGGTATATCCCTTCCAGGCCTCAGTATTTGAACCTTGTTTTTCCGAATTTTCTGTGTATATTACTTCTGTATTTATCTGTTAGTGCATAAATAGTTGCTGTATGGTAATGCTTGGTCCTTTAGGAACTGTTCTGTTTTTCCTTCAGATACATATATGTGCATGTTCTGAATATGCATGCGTAGATACGTATTGGAGACTAACACGCTTTATGAAAATAATATGAGAAATGGCAGAATTGTTGCCTATGCAGCCTTTGTTTTTCTCCCCTTGCATGCCCATGCTATTGTGCAGTTTTATTATTCAGCCTTTAATTATATGATTGTACAGATTAAGGTCGAAACACAAGATGATTTTTCTTTAATTTGCTTTACTAACATTCTGCCTCTCTTGTCAGTTTTAATTTGTTCCTTTTCCATTAAAGAAATTTCAGGTCTCCGTTCCACCTTAAATCCCCATATACTGATCTGGTTTCTAGACTCCTCTGTGAAATTTTTATTAAACTTCCTGACATCTGTCTTTTAGATCACCCATATTTCGTGGGAGTTCAGTTCCACCCAGAGTTTTCCTCCAGGCCTATGAAACCTTCACCTCCATACCTTGGACTGTTGCTTGCAGCAACTGGGACACTCAGTGCCTACTTACAGCGTGGATGTAAATTGTCTCCAAGGTAACCTTTCTTATTTACTTGCCTGAGGATTCACAGTAACATTTTCAGAGGGATTATCCCTTCCGTCAATTCAAAAATCCAGAAGAGGAAAGGGAGTTCTTCATGTATTGATTTGTTCCTTTGTATGCCTAACGTAAACCCTGGTTTAGAAGTACCTGGAAGTAGCGAACACACTTCTTGATTTCTTGACTTCTTCAGAGGCTAATAGGAATAAATCCAGAATCATATGTTCTAACTAAAAGGAAATCAAAAACCCTTAGAAAACTCAAGTAAAGTTAGTTTAGCTTTCTGGCCTCCTGTGTTAACTTTTATTAGTGGTAGTTACCCAGGGAAAGAGATTTGCTAGGGGATCAAGCAATTAAGTGACATTCTTATCTAGTTGTATTTGAATGATTGTAGAAACAAAATAGAAAACACCAATTTTATTTTACAGTAGCCAGATAATTAATAGTGTCTAGCAGAGAAGGGCCTGAAACAAAACAGTTGGGCTATCTTTTAAACTTAACAGAAGTGTTTGGATCTAGATTAAAACTGTATGGTTCAGCCAAGCCAAAATCCTTTGTTGCTGTTGCCTTGGACACCAGCTTCTTGGTGTGTTTGTTGAATGTGGCAATACTTTTCAACCTGTGTTAACACGTCTTGTTTTTAATGATCCTATTAATCAAAGCTACCATTTCATTACAATAGCAATAATAATAAAGAGGTCAGAGGGAAGCTAGGATAAAATAACAATTTAAAAAAATCATAGAATGACTAAATATAATACAGAACATATCCAGCTCTATTCTTGTAGATAAAGCACTAAACTCACTAGGTCTGTTTTCTTTGAGTATTGTTTTCTGTTTTTAAATTGAGCTCTTTTTCTTGAGAGAGAAATAGAAATTTTACTCAGTTTACAGCAGAAACGGAAAACAGCCAAGCCGGGCCAGGTCAGTCTGTTTTGGTACCCTGCTCCTTGTGGTAACCAGTTGTCTTTTATAAGTGCACTTCATCTCTGTTCGTCTTTGCCAATTGTGCAATGATGTACATACAGAGAAAATGTCTTTCTGACTTCTGCAAACTATGGCTTCTGTTTTATAGCATGAGATTAAAATATACCTATTACCTTGGCCTGTCTGTCATTGTTAATAGTGGTCATAACATTATCTACCTTCTAAAATTTGTGCCAGTACATTACACAGGTCATATTTTTGTGGTGCTTAGAAGGAGGGGAGTCTTTAAGCCCAGTGATCTTCAGGCATTTCCTCTCTTGTGGGTGCTCTCTGCCTCACAGCTCATTATTTTCCAGTTCCCAATATCCTTTCTCTTATCTCTTCCTCCCATCAGTATACCTATTTATTTATCCGAGATAAATAAGAATTACTTATTTTGATCTAGTGATCTGCATATGCCCTGCTAATTTCAATTTAAATCCCTCAGCAATACAGAAAAATGTTTTCTCACCTTGACTTGAAGTTTCAGCGGTTACTGAATGTGCTACACTCAGTTTTTATTGACTAAATCTTAATCCAAAGAAGCGTATACCCATTTTTTCTTCATGTTCATACAACAAACTCCATCCAACACTTGATCATTTAGCAAAGAGAAAAATTCATAGCCAAAAACCCTACATAAAAATATACAAATGTTACCATTTACCTTGTTACACAGCAGTCAAACAACCCCTCTCTCTCCACCCAAGAGAAAAAGCATTGGAATCGAAAAACATTTTGAGACTAAAAGAAGAGCATTTTGCAGAGAAGAACCTTCAGGAGTGACTTTCAGTACTAATTACAGCGCACCTGCTCGCATTAGCATATCTACCTACTGACTGGAAGAGATTTCCAATTTAAGCCTTTAAACCCCAGAACACTAACGATTTCTTTGAACAGTAAGCATGTCATAACAAGATTTTTTGAAGCAAATCTGAGGAGAGGATTCTCTGCCTACCTCACCCAGTACTGCCTGCATGAGTTGTGTTTGCACTACTGACTATGGCAAAGACGTAACCTGAAAGGGAATGCATGGAGGCCAGCAAGTTGAGCAGAGTACTACCTAATGCAGGCTATAAAAGCACTAAAAGGAGGGTTAGTATTGAAGTCCTGAGACAAAGGGAAGTACTCATTTCAGCATGAGATTATTAAGAGGGACTAGTCACTCCAGAATATTAACAACCCCATAATTAGGACACTATTTTAGAACATCTAACACCTGGGCAGAAGCCCCAGCTTTTAAGAAAGCAGAGAGTGGATTTGAAGATAAATCACACCCTACACTTCTCAGGAGAGTGCCCTAAGTAACTATAACCAAATAAACCTTCTCTTAGTGTGGTGGGTTTTTTTTTTTGGTGAGGCTTAATCTGGTAGACACACTCTTTATTTCTTTTCTTTATTTCTTCTCTTCCCCAGCTAACATCTTCATTAACGGCCTGCAAGAGTAGGTTACAGCACATAATTGGCATTTGCAAATAATACCAATTAAAAAGGAGCTGGAAGCACTATTCAGAACAAAGAAATAGTATAAAAAGATGTAGAGAATTTAGAAACATGAGCTGAAAATAATGAAATGAGGTTTTACTTAGGGACAGGGTGAAGATAAATAATTTAAACACAAATGCCCAATAGGTAGGGGGAAATGTGGGAAGCATTCCTGTGAGAGAAGTTCTTAGGTGAAAAAGTGTAGGCAAGTAGGGCTGCTGCCAAAAGAGATTTTTGCAAGTCATCAGTGAATATGCCAAGGGAAGGGACCAGTTCTACTCCATCTAGCCACAAAGTAGTCTAGTAAGGTCTGGACAGTTTATTAATAAAAGATGACTGATGAGTCACATTCAGAGACAAGCAAAAAAGTGACCAAAGGACAGAAAGTCTGGTGTATAAAGAAAAAAAAATAGAAGACTTGCTCACATAGTGTTTACTGCATTAGCATGGTCCAGCTGATTCCCAAATCAGCTCTGTAGGGAGTTTTGGGCAAGCACCTATAAACAACTCAGGAAGCAGCCTTTCTGACTTGTTTGACCTGTATGAGGGCCAAAGGAAGTACCGGCAGGGCTATCTCAGATATCCCGTGTTAGTATGTGGGTTCACTTTGTCTTTAAGTGGGAAGAGGCAATGGCTGTCACAGGACTCCCACAGGATCTCACAGAGTTGATTCAAAATTACTCTCAGGTCTATAGCACTGAAAGGATTGGACCCCTTGAGAAGTGACAGTGGTGAAAGAGGTATGATATTGACAGTTTTAAAGGGTAAAGGATGTTATTAATGAAAGGAATTACTTAATGTTTACAAGTAGCTGTAATGGAATTCAATTTGTAAAGGGGAAGAGTGATCTGCATCAGGAAAGATTCAGTGAGTGAGATACACTTCAAAGTAATATACTTAAGAATTTGTGTTGCTTGATACTTAATAAACTGGAATGTGTGATGCTCTGGGCAGTGTAAGTTAGTAGGACAAATAGGCCAGAAGGAACTGTCCTACTTGTTCTGAGCAATAATCCATTTGCTGCACCACCATATCTCTGCTAGTGGCCAAAACCAGACATTGCAGAGGAAAGTGAAGGCAATTTTGTGGCTTGAAGACTGTCAGCAGCAAGAGAGGGGCTGCCTCACAAAAGGAGACAAGCTAGGAGCTGGGGCGGGGGCAGCTGTACTGGCAGGGGTAGTATCCTCGCCAGCAGGATAGCCATGCTTCCCTGAAGAAGGCAAGCAGAGCAGGTCCAGTGACAGTGACCATGCTGTACTGACGGTCCAGTAATTGCCCGAGAATTGCAAAGTGGCAAGTCAGGTCTGAGGTCAATCCAGGAATTCCAGTCAATAAGTGAGAAATGGCAGGCTGGCTACAGGCAAGCCTACAACGTAGCTCAAGCAAAGACTGGGGGCCAAAGCCTGAGTTTAAATAGAGCTCCTGGGCCCATGGGTAGAGGGTGCCTGGGAAGAGGCTCCAGATGAGTCTGGTCAGAGCAGTTAAGACCTATTGGTGCCCTCAGGTCTCTGACAGAAAATGACAGAAAAAGGAAATCTCTTCCCAAGCATAGTGGTGTTTAGCAATAAACTTAGTAATGGTTAGCTATGGTATTTATTTCATCTCTTTAATGTTAGATGCTTGCAGTGAAGACGTTTATATCTGAGCTAGTCACCACAGACTTTTTGTATAGTCACTGACTGAATATACACTTTAGGATAAGATGAATGATCCTTTAAGATAGAGTAGGTTAAAGGTATTGTGCCCTAGAAGTGCCCATTTCTTTCCATTGACTGTAAAAGAAGCCTGTGATAACTAGCTTAGATGAAGATATCTAAAGCTGTTGGAATGAATCCCATGCATGGGGCCTCGGCTGAATCTGAGAGGTTTTATTCCTTCCAGATATGTTCTGGCCTCTCTGTTTTGATATTTTATAATGCAGTGTCCTAATTAAACATTATCCTAGGTCTATTCTGTGAGTGCAAGTGTCTGGCAGGTTAGAAGTGGGGAGTCTTAGGTATGTGCTGAGGGTATTCACTGGTGAAATGATGTTTTGTATAAGCGTAGGATCATATAAGGATGGTACATAGTACTGCTTTATAAAGATAGTTAAGGTAAAGATCTATAAATATGTACTGAGAAATATGGATACCTGCGATTATAACCACTGCACAAACAAATATATATTTATTTTAGATATTGTTTTAATAATTATAATAATTCAGATTTCTTTGTGGGGGAATAATAATATAATTGACAGGTTTGGGTTTTTTTTGCTAGGTTCTAGAAAGCTATAACAAATTTATTTTTTTAACAGCCACAGTCTATATTAAATGTAGTTACATTTCTCTTCAACTTGCAATAGGGAAAAACTGCACTTAGCCTAACTCCTGCCTTTGCAGGGAATAATATTACTATGACAGTTGTTTAATTTGTTTACATCTCTGGAAGAAGGCCTTTTTCTCAATTATATGTTAAAAAAGGACAAAAAAACCCTCTGAAACTGTGTCAAATAATTTTGTTTTTAAATACATTGGAACATTGATCAGGATTTTCCAGATGAAACAAACAGGATTTTTGAGGAGTACCGTTTCACAGTGGCTCATGTTTCTGAATAAAAACATTTAAAGCAGGCAGTTCAGTGCTTTCGGGCAGCTGTTTGAGAAATACTGATTTAAAATTGATCTTGACTGTTAATTCTAGTATCTTTGCAGCTGAGATTGGTTGCTGAGGTGATGCATTCCAGCTTCAAGCCGCATGTCCCCAGCTATCAGCTGACTTCTATATAATACTGATGGGAAATCTCATCTTGCCACCTTCTGCATGCGTTTGACTGACTGATGGATAGCAGGGGTACATCAATACTTCTGTCAGTAGAATAAAGAGGTCTAGAATGGATGTGAGTTTGGTAATAATGGAACACATGCAGGAGGATGCTCTTTCTCTTGCTTATGTCCTGAGAAGGCAGGGATGAGTGAACCTTAAAACAAAACAAAAACCCATCATGTAATACATCAACAGAAAATGTTTTCTTTGCTCCAGTCTGGAAATATCATGCTGCAACTCTTGCCCTAGCTAGTATTTCACTTTGCAGTGAATGTATTTCCATTTACAGTTAGATTAAATAAGGGTCAAAGTGACCAAAAGTCTTCATCTGTATGCTGTCAGGAGACAGTCTTGAAGATGGAAGTGATTGACCAAGTGCAGTGATACCACTTGCTGTGTGTTTTGTTGTTTTTCTCTTGGCTGTATCCTTATACTCCAGATCCCATGAAAAGAAGGATGGAGTAGAACTACTGTAGTGGCCTTACAGCTGCTCACTAGTTCCCTTTTGATTTGGGAGTCCAGTCTTGCCAGAACAGTTACAAACCAGATGAAGTGAGTGTCAGGATCGTGCCCAAGATATTTATTAATTGATTTGTACACAAACTGAGAGAAAACTTGATGAAGGAAATGTAAGCATATTTTTTCAGTTGAGGATTCAGTGTGAAAAGAATTTCATAGAGGAAGAGCCAGGCTTATTTGATTTTTTTTTTTTGCTGCTTTTGTAGCTGGTACATTTAAATAAGATTTATACAGCACACATAATATTAGCAGCTGTTAGCACAAAATATCCATTTGATTTTTATGTTTAATATCTGTGTAGCAGCTCAGTGTAATTTGGAGGAAAGTGCACATTTATTCCTAAGAGAGGTGATGACTCTTTTGTGGCTAATACCACATTGAGTTTTTCTTCAAATTTTTTCCAGTTGAATACAGTTCATATCATAGTAAATCTTACAAACTTGACATCAGTATTGCTTTGAAGCTAAAGCACCCAGGCCCAGATCTGCCATAATTTGTGAGTCCCCGTTTGCTTTCAAGTTCACCAGCAGCTGCTTAGCTCTTGAAGGAGTTCCGGTTTCCTTGGAGCCTAAGTTCCTCTTGTTAACTTGATGCTACAGCTTCTGGGGGTGCTTGGAGCTCTCCTTCAAGCACATGAAGCCTTGAGAGCCTCAAGGACAGACAGTTACTGAGGTAATTCCCCTGCCTTTGTGGCCACTGTGGCCTGCTCCTGCACTCTGTGCTAGGGCAATGGGTGGGTGGGGGAAAGGAGGCATTCTGTGCATCTGTCCCATCCCGTGTTTCCTTTTGCTCTAAACTGACTCAACACCCAGCAGAGCAGCTCCAAAATAGGGGAGACTGTGAGAATGCTGCAAAATGGTCAAGGGTGTAGTGGCAAGAGCCCTTCTCTGGGATGTGGAGTCAAACCTTGTACTGAATTGGGCAGAGTGGGAACAAGAACCAGGCTGATCCCCACCCTCTCCTTCCCCCAGTGAGTGTTTTAGCCTCTGGGCTAATGGCTAATTAAATGACCCTCAACTTTTGCAAACTGGAAACAAGCCTGAAAAGTGGGGGTGGATAGGTCAATGAAATGACTGAAGCATCCAGCATTGTGTGACTGCTACCATGGGTGACTTGTCTCCAAAACCATGCCTCACTGAGGAGGGGAGGAGTGGTGATGAGAATACTGGGTGGAGAGTGATGCCTAACTGCCTTGAGAGATGAAACTGGCCAGTTCTCAACTCACTTCATTGGTCCTTGAGCATTTTTACTTAGTCATCTGTTTCTCCTACTATATTGCATAGGGAGCTTTGGCGGATGTTTTTGGTCTGCGAATGTCACTGAGCAGGAGAGTTTGTAAAACATAAAAACATAATGCAGCACTCAACTCTCTGAAGGCTTTGGGCCTAAACTAGAGCTATAGTGAGATTATACAACTTGGTGCAATCAGTAATTTTATTCTGCATTCTATGGACAATTTTTGCTATTTTGCTGTGATGTGAAAATGCAAAGCTGTTTTAATAATGCTGAATTTTTATTACATGTTTCCATGGGTACTTTCAGAAAGAAGTAAGTACAGTATCAGTGATGTTGTGTGTGTGTGTGCAATTGGCATGCTTGATCATACTGTTAACAGCACTTTCCTCACTTGAGCTCTGTAATTGTTTGCCAGCTGGTGAAATGATCAAATTGAGCATTTCTAATTAAACTGACATGATCCACTCTTTACAAGAGCAGCATTAACAACATGTATGTAATGTAAAGAAAGTGCAGAATGCCTTAGGCAAAGTCTTAATAGATGTTAAAATATTTGGAATATCAACTTTGTCTTGTACAGAATTTGCTACAGTGATTTGCTGTAATTGTGGGAGGCTTTCTTAGCATTCTGAGGTAGAAGTTAAGCGAGATGACTGTTGGTGCTGCTTACACTGTCCCACTTTTAAAATAGCTGTGTTTTTACTTAATCTTTAATCTTCGATTATTCTTTTGCAAAGAGGAGAGGGTGAGATTCAGGCTGAAAAGCAGTGCTCAGTAAAAAGCACTAGTATAGCTGGGTGTGGTTTATTCATTATTCTAAATTACAGTCCAGATCGAAGATCTCCCGCTGTGGGGTTACATAGTTCCTCCTGAAACATTACATAGCAGGCGGTCACTGCAGATCAGTTGAGAGGGTTGGGGTGGGTGGGTCACATTCTGCGAGGGTGGTGGACTGGTTGTATGCTTGATGTCCCAGTGGGAGGGACATGGCCAGAGGTAGGGAGAGTTGCGAGGTTGAGGTCCTGTTGGATGGAGTTGTAGTTTGATGAGAGTGGGGTTTGACAAGATGGAGGCATGCAGCAGCTGGAGTAGCATTGGTGCCTGAGGCTGGCACTGGCATACCCACACAAATGAAGTCTGAGATCCCTAGGTCTGTTCTGTTAACTGAACCCTGCTCTCTGAAGTATCACAGAACTGACCAGAATTATTGCTCCTCACATGCACTTGTCAGTTCTCTGGGCTCCCTGAGCTGGCTTCTGATCTTGGGAAATTCAAATATCTGAAAAATAGACTGTAGAGATGGAGCAGGGTAGGGGGAGGTTGAAGCTGGGGATTCCTCTGAAGAGGTGCAATTTGTCATTTAGAAGAGTTAAGATAAAGCTAGAGACCTGATAGACATCAGTGGCCACAGACTGCACAAGGCCCTGTCCAGCTTACTGAGAACGTGGTTTGTGAATGGTTCTTTCTTTCAGTCACTGTGGTGCTTCCCATCCTTCACTGTTTCCTTGTTCTAGCCACTTACAACATGATCACTTGCATGGCAGTTTCTGTCCTGTGGAAAATAGTGTATTTGTCTCAGGAAATAGTCGAAGGGGATAAAACCTCAGGGAAAACTATCAGGCTGTTGCTTGGTGCAATGGAAATGATTTATGTTCTGACTCTGGAAGAGCATGAATTGTAATTTAAATATAAATTGAAGTTTTCTGAGTAAAGAAAGCTACAGCTGTCTTAAATTTTTCTTTGGTTAAAACAGTCATTTTTTATCATAAATGAGAAATTCCTTTTAGTCTTATGCTGAACAGCCACTATTCTCCATGCTGTTAATTGTGATTGCAGGCACACAGCACCACCAAACTGTAGAACTAGCATACAGTATCCAAACAAAAGAATATTGAACATACTGTTTATGTGGTGGATTATTGTTTCTCATCAGTTCTTAGACCACAGACTTAAGCCCATTCCTGCTGAGGAAGGCATTCTAAAATACCAAATTTGATCATGAGCTTAAAGTAATTTTCTGGAAATAGGTTGCACTTGAGGAAAGTGTTTGTCGTATTCATCTTGTGGGTTTGGAGGGTTTGAAGTAAAATATTTGTTTGAGATGCTTCTCACTGATGTATTGCTTTTAACAGTGACAGCTACAGTGACCTCAGTGATGACAATTCTCCAGAAAAAGAGTTTCCTAACTCAGGAGCAAGCTAAAATGATTGTATGAGATCATAGAAATGGATGATGCTATTGAGGTAAACTGGATCATTTTGATACTGCTTTATGACATTATTCTTCTTGACTTATAACAGGAGACAAAGTTATCTTGATTCTCCTTTTTGTTTCAAATCCCGTCTGAGAGCTTATCTTTTCTTCCTTGCCTGCAGCACTTAATTGTTCTCCTCTTCTGCTGCTTAACTCTGCAATTGTACTATTAAAGTCTGCTAAGTGTTTTGGATACAGCTTATATGTAAGATGCTGTACAAAACCAAGTTGTTTTAGTGTTTGAAGATACAATGAAAGTACATTCAAAAATTGTGCTTTTTTTGGTTACTTTAAATTGCATGTTTGGATCATTGAGTACATCATACTGTCACGTCTTTTTATTTTGCCTTAATATTCTGCTATAACTGCATTTGATGCATTATTATAACAAAGGCATCCCAAGACAAATAGTTGGATTTAATCTACATTGAGATGCAAACGAGTTTTATAATGTTGTAGCTTTGTTGGCTGTAGGCTTTGCCAAAGTGATGTTCCTTCTAGGGTTAGTTGTTTTTTTCACCTGTAAAGATGATAGCTATAGGTTTCCTTTTAGTTTGGAGATCACGTTTACTTTGAGCTACCTGACCTCTGCAGGCTCTTGGTCTGAATCTCAGTCTTACTTTATTTTCCCTACAGTGATTCATTGGAGTTGTGACTGGTGTGGTACTCTGATCCATGTGTACATTCATGATTTGCGGTATTTCTGAGCACTTCTGTATGCAGGACACAACTTTCCCCTCCTCTGATTTCATTCACTTCACATGGTGTAGTCACTAAGCAGCTGTGCCAAACAGGTGATTAAGGTTGCATATGAATGATGCATCTCCATCTGATGGTCTCATGATTAAAACACTGACCTGAGATGGTAGAAGTCTGAGCTTTGTCCTTAGCCACAGCAAAGGCTTCTTCTGTGAATCTTAACTGGTTCCTTTTCTCTTGTGCACCCCATGTTAAATAAAGATACTAATAAGTCCCCAATCATGAGAATGGAGAGGTGTTAGGTAATTCCATGGATCTGGTGCATTCAGATACAGTACAGATGCATGTCTTAAGAATGACCAATAAATAAATAGACAAAAGGCTCCTCCTTGTCACTTTTTCCTTTTGCACAGATCCTTCCTACCTCCAGACATCACTATGGCTCTGTTTCTTGCAACTGACATCTAGTTCACAACAGCCCCTTTAGCTTTGACCTTGCTTTCCTCAATGGAATGTATGAATGGCAATTCTCTTTTTACCCTTGCAGTTGTGACTTTTTCAGTACTTGGATAAATGCACTTTTGTGATGCTTTAAAGTAGTTATCAGTAGTCAAGCTAAGTTTTTTGAAGATGTTATTCATGGGTACCAACTGTATTCAGCAGAGTTACTCTAGAAAGGGGTAAATAAGTAATTGCAAGTATAAACATTGTATAAGTAAGCATTGGCTCATTTATTTTTATTTCAGGGATAATTCCACCCAGTAATCAGAGCTGTATACACATGTAGACTATATTCAATTTAGTGTTTTTGCTTTATGCTGTTTGACCTAGATAAAATATATCTACTTGGAGTATTTACCATAGAATTATTTCTAAGTCAGTCTTCAGATTTGAGAGAAACTGACGTAAACATGAGGTAAACTGAGTTAAAGAAGGAATTTTTATAATCATTTTTTTTTTCCTTTCCTTCTTCCCTCCCCTCTCCCTTTTTGTTTTAGAAAGTTGGAACAGGACAATATTGGATAGAAGAAAGTGGAAGAGTAAGCTGCTTAATTTCCTCGTAGTATCTTCCCCATACTATTTTCAAAAAATCTCTTTACAGAAGACAATTTTATTGTCCCATAGCAAAAATTCTTCTGTATGAATGCTGTTTCTCTTTAAAATGATATAAATAGCTGTTTGTCTTAGCTGTTAATTGTTACTGATCTTGTCCTATATTTCAGAATGATCTCAGGTGAGTATGTCTTAGTTCACTAGTTCACAGCTGTTCTTGATTTGCAGGAAGGATTCTTTGCTTTCAGTTATCCTTAGAACAGTAAAATAAAATACATTCATTGTTGTGAATGAGGAGGGAATGCACTAAAAAGTTTAAGAGAAAGTTATCTTATCCATGAGCAGTAGAGAACTGTCTCAGGTTGTTTCCATATTAAGCTTGTTGTGTATATATATATTTTTACTTTTTTGCTGTTCATGTACAAATGAGAAATTATGTTACTCCAGCCCTTTGTGATTATAATAATTGGTGTGGAATATGCATGTCTTTTAACTTTGCTTCTTAAGTGATTTCACTTTGCAAAAGTTGAAGTTTGTTTGCTCCATTTCCCCTGAAAGTCTGATAATACTGAACATAATTCTGACCTATCAAATTACAGAAGTGATATTAGAAGGCATTTTTGTATTTGTATTTTGTATTTGTAAGAGAGAAAGTAAATACACTCAATGCAATCTTTACATTTGTGTGAAAGTTATGGAAGAACCAGTCATAAATCTGGAGCATAATCTGGGGTGCAGTCTTATAGCACACAACTAATGTCAATAAATAAGTTCATCCTTGCTCTCCCTCATCTATTGACCACTCCATGGGGCTCATTCCCCAGCAGGACAGAACAGTGTATTTTAATTCAGAAGTCATGAGCTGCTCTTCAGTCTGACAATTGGAGGGCATCCCACAAAGCTGGGACTGCAGCCTGGAATCACTGAGACAGAAGGAGGAGAGAGGTGCTGTACTCTGTATAAGGCTGGATCCCACCAGCCGTATGATGTCAACAGGTCTGTCACAGAGTCTACACCTGAGCTGTATGACAGGCCCCAAATGCCTGAGGCACCCTTTCCTAAAAAGAAAATTTCTGAAATTTGAGCTTTATCTTTCAGTTTGTTTTGGGCAAAGTTTGTTTTTTAATTGATCAAAAGGTAAATATCTGTAAAAAAATAAAATGCACCTTGTACTCTTTACATATTTGTAGAACAGTGAGTTTGCATTGCCGTAGAAAACCTCAGATTATACAGCCAATTTCTCTATTCACTAAAAGAAGTGTAAATGGTAATCAAATATAAACTATGCTTCTATAGCAGTGTTTTTCTAAAGTGGTTTACAAATGTGTGCCTTAGAAACAGCAGGTATTAACGGAATTGGTATCACTGTATGTCTTTGTGTCAGTGAGAGATACCGGCCACTGGTTTGTAAAAGATGAAACATTTCCTAATATTGTCTGTAATGTTCAAATATATTTTCAAATATATTAAATTGTGTTATTCAGAAGTGTTTAGATATTGTGTTAAAGAGTCATGATGCCAGTTGTGAACTGTGGAGTCAGGGAGAGAGTGTTCCATTCGATCATCTTCCAGTTGTATTGTCTATAATTGTGGCCACATCTGTTTATATGATTTATATGTTCCTGGTTCATCAAAATGAAACAGCAGGAATCAAGACTTTCAGTATCCCAGGAAACAACTAAAATTGGTTCTGCGTAGCTGTGTTACAGAAAAGCTGTAATTTATCCAAAATACAGAAGGGAAAAAAAGACGTACAGCTTGCATTGTAACTGAAAACAGCACCTTAATCTCCCAGGGCCTTTACCAACCCTCTTTCTGCTAACTGTGCAACTCGAAAGACTCAGTCCTGGAGATCAAACACATCATAGCCACAAAGGATTCCTCTCCAAGCTGAACTGACAGGCAGCAGCAAGTCATTTCCAAAACTGATTTCTATATCCTTTCACCCCTATGCAAGGCAAGGAATGAGAGGGTGCTCTTCAATGTTCAGTATCTTCCTCTTTTCATATAACTGCTCCTCCAGTGTTTGAGCTGCTTATTTTTCTCCACTGGTCGGCCCACATGGACTGCATGATGGGCTGTCCCCGGTCTCCTGCACTAGCCCAGGCCCCCTTAATATCTCAGAAATGCCAGAATCTACCAACGTTGCCTGTCTCAGTCAATTTATTAATTTCATTTTAATTTGTCTCTATCTCCTCTTCCTGGCCTCCCTTCCATTTGCTTTCATGACATTTGTCTCTAGCTTTTCCTCTATTCTTTCCAGTCTGTCCATCCTTCCTTCAGATTTCCTATACATACTCTCACTGCCACCCCTCTGCCTTCTGACATCCACCCTCTTCCACGCAAACATGTGTGGGTACCACCAGTAATACTGGCAGGTATGCCCTGTCATGGCAGAAATAGCTCCTGGGTCTGTCCTGGCTCACATGCAGGAGGAAGCTAGCCTCCAGCCACGTGTGCTCTTCCTCTCAAGTGGATCAGGCTCAGACTGGCAGACTCCCAGAGGTCTCAGAGCCGCAAGTGTAACCCAGGAATATGATAACTTCCAAAACAACTTCTCTTTCCAGTTCACCCTGTACCCACTGTTGTCGTGGTCACAGCTTTGCTGGAAGATTTCTCTCCTGATCCCGATAAGCATCCTTTATATTTTTGATGGGGCAATGAATTTAGTGGTCACAGATATTTCTCACTGGGTCAGGGTCTCAGTACTATCTAATTATTTTCAAGCATTCATCTGTATCTGAATTGTTGCCCATGATGTGCTGGCAAGGTGAGATGAATTAAGGACTCCTCTGAAATAAGGATATGAAAAGAGTCTACATGTTTTCCACTGCAAAAGGAATTCGTATTTGGTGTAATTCCCCTATAATGACTTAGAGAATATTTACATAAACATCTATTAGTTATCTGAAGAAAAGTCAGATATTATTTCAATTGGAAGTTCATTCTGAGTAATAATTCCAGGAGTGTAGATTTTTCAGTCTCTTTCATTGATTCTCTTGATTTTGTCTGTAACTTTTTTTTAAGTATGCTTTTTTTTTTTTTTTTTTTTTTACTATGAATTAACCTCTCACAGAGCACAGAGGTGGACTATTTCTTTTGTTCCTTATTCCTGTACAACTGAGTCATCTTAAGTACTGTCTGCTTCCTTGCACAAATTGCACTAAGTTTTCTCAATGCTCATGTTAAAATTCCTCATGGATTACAGGGTCTAATAGCCTAGTCTGACCTAGCTGACCTTATGCTAGAATTATGTCTGTTAAACAAACTCACTTTCATTTTGTAAAAAACTGCATACTGTAATATTAATTTACACTTTGCTGGTTTGCTTGTACATGAAATATTTTCTTTCCTTGTAACATCCATAGTTGACTGAGGAAACTGGTTGTCTTATTAGACTCCCACTAACATGCTCTCACAGATTTGGAATCATAGCCTAGAAAAACAGCTTTGCCTGAAATGTAGACAACATTTTGTTTCAGGAATGCTCCTGGAAAGGTAAGCATGCCTTTTGTACCTCTGTGGACTGTCTGGTTAATAATTTAAGAAACTTAAAATTTGGAATCTCCCAGTGAAGTTACAGCAAAGTAGTTTGGATAACCTAAGAATTGGCTCAAGTCTTGGTTTAAAACATAATCCAAAACTCAATATACTTAAAAGAATGGTTAGGATAGTCTAGTTTGAGCTCCTGCATAACATAATCTCACTCAGTGATAGCGTCATTAAACTCCTGATTTCACAGGCTCAATTTGAGAATTGAAAATGCGAGCTCAGGTGTTATTTAGTTTGAGTACCACTTTTGCTGCCTTTGGAACATGTTCTTTACTGGCTATGTCTTAATTAGAAAATTGGAAAAATAATGCAGTTTTGAAGCAAATTCTCTCCATTTACCATATGTGGTTTTTGTGCACCAGACCTAGGTTCCTTTGGGAGGAAATAAAACCAGAAGATCCATTCTAAATGGGGAGTGATTTGGTTCTGAACCCAGATTGAGGAGGATATGGCCACAGGGTCCTCCAATATGCAATTTATATCTATGTGTCAATAGAAGACTCTCAAACCATCAAGTGCTCCTGTGACGTCCTGAAATGGTTCCCATTCTATATAATGGACCAAGTGCTGTGTTCACCTTCCTATTTGCCGTTTGGCTGCCAGACCTCATCTGTCTCTTGCAACTCATTTTCAGCTTCTAGTCTCCTCTGCGACATTGACTGCTTCCCCTTCCACCTCTCAGAAAATTCAAAAAGGCCCGATTTGGGGCTGCAAAAAACACTGCTCATGAGTGTATACCATGAGAGGGTTTCTTGGGCAGATTATTCCCACTGACTGTGATGGGAGGTTGCTAATCTCATGACTACTGCTGGGTGTAAGAGGGTTGCCAAACAGTGTTTCATTACATTTTAAAAAAAGTGAAGGGAATGCTCTTGAGTGAATGACTTCCAGGGTGGCCTGGCAAGGGGGCGTCTGTTATGGAGAGCTTCCAGTAATCTTCCAGTTGCCTGCTGGAGAATACAGAGGAGATCCACTGGCATTGCTTTGGGGTTCCCATACCTTGGCCCACAGAGGATCTCTGTGGAGGCACATCCAGGAACATCCCTTCAGTGTACTACTCTCATGATTTACATTAGCAAAGCGCTGTGTCACTACTGCTGATTCCAGCTACCATGGTTTTTATTCTCCTGCAAACTCTGCCATTAGGCATAGGAATCTGGGAAGACTGAGAGCAGACCATGCTGGTAGAGATGAAAGCAAAGAGAGCACTGAGTACCCCAATCTTTTCCATGTCCTTTGTCACTAGGTCCCCTGCCCTGTTCAGTAGATAACATGCATTTTACTGGGGCTTCAGGATAGTCTTCAGCTTTCTTTCTTTCCTGCCCTTTCCACATTGCAACAAGCATGAAATGCCACACCATCAGGAGCCCTCAGTCAAACTCAGATTGGGAGGGTGGTGGTGGGTGAAGCAGCAGGTGCCCCAGTGTCACTCAGAAATGGCATGAGATGGAACAGAAATATGACTTTTGCAAGTGAAGTACTCTGCAGGCAGTGGTGATGTGGAGGCTGACATGCTAGTGTTAGATGTTGGAGGCAGACATAGGAACAGGGCAGTGCTTCTCCAAACGGTCTGCAGTTGAGGAAGCAAAGATTAGTGCAGGACCTTCCTGCCAGAAAGTTTCAGTGCAGATGTGTTGGAAACATCTGGCTCTGGGTCAGGCTCTATCAATTCTGAAGTAAATCCCAAACCAACTATTAAGGGAGCACAAGTGGGCAGCACTGACCACTTCAAACTATGATCCCACTCCTGTTGTGCCAGGTTACTGGATGAGGTAGGTAGAACCAAACTGAAGTCCAGCTCTGCAAAGAAATACCCAGTAAGATCCAGGAGGAGCTTGCAACCTAAATATCCTAAAATAGTATTAAGGTAGGAGCTGGATACCTGCATTCAGTACTGTGATGCAGAGGTTTCTCACTCCAGCTGCCACACAGCCCAGGCCTGTAAATGCACTCTGTGTCTGCATATTTTGCTGAAATCTTCTCCAAACTTCCACACAGGTATCCTGCTCTGAGTTCCCAGAACAGTATTCCCACATGAGACCCAGCAAATAGACACTGCAGTGCTCAAGTCACCTCTGTGGCCTGTTCTGGATCCTCTTTGAGCCTGATAAGTGTCCTATCTGAGGGATGCCATTAAGCAAAATGCAGTACCACAGTCCTTGTTCTAACATATGTGATGCCATGCTCATTTAAGCACCTGCACAGTATCAACTTAATTAAATGTCAATGTCTATATGAGCTACTCACCACAGGCTCCTTTTATAGTCAGCAGAGAAAACAGGCACTTTTTAGTCATCCTTAAAAGAGCACAAATCACCCATGGCTATTGCTTCTTTTTTTTGTCATAGACTGCAAAAAGAAGCTGGCCCAATAATCTATTTCCCTGAACACTCCCCCAGCATGTAGGAAACTCATGGCTGACTTCCTCCTGAGTTCAAAATGAAGCCGGACCCCTTCTCCTTTGGGGAGCTGCCCACTCAACAAGGATAAAATCAGTTCTAGATGAGGACGGTCATTGCTTTCCTAGTGAAATTGGGCCAATCTGCAAGAAAGACATTCCTGTGTCAGAGAAACACCAAGTATACAATCCTGTAGGCTAGGCAATAGGTAGCTGTGGGAGGAAGGGCGCCTGAGCCCACGTCTTTAGGGACTGTGTATGTATTTTATGTGAAATAGTCAATGAATAAAATACACAAACTGTCCTTGCAAAGGAACCAGAGCACAGGACTCCCCTTTGTTAAGCTAGCGACATAATAAATAGGCTAAAGAAGCCCTCTTGCTTTCTCTTTTTGGCCAAATAACTCTTGAATCTTTTTCTCTAGGGTGGCGCAGATTCAACAGGAAGGAATGACAGGGTCTCTTTTTCTCTCTAATGGTTGGAATTTGCTACATCACTTCTTTGTCCATCCAATTATTATCCCTGCTGGTTCATAACAGTCTGTGCCAACTTCGGTTGCTGCTAGTGGCAGCCTCAGGCTGGGGAATGCTTATCATCTTCTCTGCTGTATGTGCTACTCATTCATCTGTCCTACCCAGTATTTTAATTGAGTTTATTCCAAAAAAGATAGAAGGAAGCTTGTAAACATAAAAGAAAACTGTTTTCAGAGTAGTTTCAATGCAAGCACTCCTGGGAAGAGCTTTAGCTTGTGTTAACATACCTGCCTAATGATACACCCTGTTTAAGTCTCAAAGTTTGAGAGATCTGATTAAGCATCCACATTTTTGAGCAGTCAAAGCATATCAACCTCTAAGGCATGTGGCTGGCTAATGTACTTTCCCTGAGTTTAGTCTTGTGAGCATAGTGTGACATCTTTTACAAAATTTAGTCAGTACTAATTTATTGTAGAGTGTAAAGCAGAGTCCCAGTTTAGAATTATTTCTTCGTACACTGCATTGAAAGGTTTCCCGTATCACACTGGTAACATCATTATTACTGCTAGGCTTGTGCTTACAGACTTACAAGGATACTACTCTGGGGGGAGCGTATTCTTTCAGTTTTGCATAAGCTTTAAGGAGAAAACAGATTTGACCAACAAACATTTCTCTCTCGCTAACTGAAGACAGAAAGACCTCTTGCCTGTGTCAAGTCTGATAGCAGCGTAGCAGTGTGAGCAGGAAAGTCAGGCCTCCTGAGGGGTCTAAATTAGAAGGTTTGCTACTGGCATAAGTACATGATTTGGGGATGAGATTATATATGTAATGATCAGCTTTTTACTCAGATAGGGTAATGTAGCTCTGAGCTCACTGGGGAATAAAGACAGGCTTGCTTATTACATTGAAAAGGGTGTAGATGAAGTCCTAGGATTGTTTTAGTTCTGGGACTTTTGCTAGAACACTTACTGGGGCAAGTTAGATTAATCAAACAAAGCAGGCTGATGGCGTTTGTGTGCGAGTGCTTTTATATTTAATGTTGCTGTGATGCAAATGTAAAAGTTTATCAAATAGCTTAAAATATAACTGTGTAAAGTAAAAAAATATGTACAAAATAACGTGTAAGAGGCAATTTGCTGAAACTGCTTTTTACGAAGTGATACTTTCAACATCTGTTGGTCATTTTGTCCTGCCAGGCAGAGGAATATGCAAGTGTGAAAAGGGTATAAGGCTGTTAACCAGTCTGCTTGCTTGAGTGCTTGCTCTGATTTTTAACAACAAAGAGCCTTAATTTACAAGGGTGCTAATTTATGTCTGTTTTGTTTCTACTGTGCAGACTTCTGAACATTCTAGTAGTAATATTTACTCCAGTGTTCAGCAACATGAACTTGATAAAAGAACGGGTGTCTGCTGCTGTCTGAACTAATAACATATGATTTGCCGACTGACACATCTGCTGACATATCATCTATAAAGTTAGAGAGAGGAGATACAAACTTGAAGGAAGAAGTAACAACCTTCCCTAAAATAACAGATTTGTCTTGAAAAGCTTTGACAAGCTTTCAGGTCATCTGAAGGAGAGCTTGTGTACCTGAAATCTTGTTTGTTTTTCTCAACAATATGACTTGGTCTAATAAAAATTATTACTTCCCCCCACAAACTATGCCTCCCTTTACCCTCAGTCCGTCATTGCTGTGATAACAAAACTGCAACAAGTTTGAGATTTTTCCACTATATTTCTCTCTAAGGTAGCCCTGATGCTCTATTACCTTGTTTTTATTCTTTCAAATATTAATTAGATTTCTAAAGGTTTTTAAATACCTCAGTTTATTTAAAAACATTAACAGGTCCATAATCAGTTTCTCATTCATACTTGTTTGATAGATCAACACTCCTTTAAAAGCTAAGTATTTGCATTTGCTGTCCTCCTGAGAGTTTAAAATTACATTTCTTTGGCCAGAAAAGGATTAGATTTATAATTATGGCAAAATAATCACTAAAGATGAATACTTGATTCATGGATTGCTAAGTATCTGCCAGTAAATTTTGTCCATCATTATTTTCCATGGTAGGGATGTTTTGTGTTTGGGAGAACAAGGTGAAGTGATTCTTCATACTGAAAGACAAAGATGGTCTTCATGTCTGAAAAAAGAGGAATTTTGCCTGGTAATAAAACTTGACTGGACTTTTTTGCTGTTACTCAGGTTGGATTTTAAGAGCTGCGTCAATGATATGAAGTCCAACCCTACTGGTGCTTTGTTCATCCTGAGAAGGCAGAGGAAATGGGCACTGAAGATGTGGACATATCAGCAAGAAAATATTGTGCTACTTTTGTAGCTGGTCTGAAATAACTTTTTCACTGTGGCTGTGAATTTGCCTCTACCACCAGTGCGGGGCACTTCTGTGTCAGTGGGTTACTGTGGCTGTGTCCATGTTGGCTGGCCAGAATTTCTAAAGAGTTTGAAAGGCTTAAAGTGTGGGCTCTGTCGTCTAGCTCATACTGAATGGTGTAGAACTGGTTTGTGGTCCAGCATCTCATGGTACATAACACCAAGCATCTGCAGCGGAGGTAGTGCCCCTGCTGTCAGGCTCCTACCTTGCTCACTGCCACTGCCCTTGAGGTTGGCCTAGCCTGAGGCTGTCAGGCGGGAAGGAGCACTGGTCCACCAGGAAAAGCACCAGCAGCTCCCCAGTGGGGAGTGTCAGTCAAACGAGGCGCTGTGCCATTTTGCTGCTCTTATTTGAAGGGGATTTGGTTCCTGAACTGTGTGCTGCTACAATCTGAGGGAAACCCTGGGTCTGCTGCCCTCTGGGATTAAAAATTAGTTGGCTTCTGCAGTCAGCAGAATGTCAGCAATTCATGAGACACTATCACAGCAAGGTACCAGCGTCTTCAGTGTTGTACCCTTCATCACTTAATCTGTATGTTTTCTACTCTTCTTTCTACTCTTCTACCAAGATTTATGGTTCCTCTTCCTCCGCTACAAGGAATTACTGAAGAGCCTCTAAGTTTTGGAATAAGGGAAAGAAATCTTTCAGGGTCTTCACAGTGCTACGCATCCCAGCCACAGGACTGACTCTTTGACACCATGAGCTATGCTGCACATAACTGCCTGTGTATCTAACTAGCACTGAGATTTCTGTAATTCCTTTGTTTCCTGCCCCTCAGACTTGCCGTGCTCTTCTTCATCTTCTGACTCATAACATAACAAAGCAGGACACCCTATTTATTCTCCCAGGCTACCTTTTGATCCCAGGATTAGAGAAGATATTCTTTTACTTTAGGCTCTTTCCCCCAGAGTGTTCAGATATTTGAGTCATAGGGTATTTACTTCCCAAAAGATTGCATTGTAACACTGCCTAATATGCAAGCTGTTTCCTTCTTTATCTCATGCCATGCACTTCAGGTATCTTAGCTCTCACTGTCACTGAATAAGTGAGAGACCTGAAGAGGTTTTTAAAGTAAGAAGCATTTGTGGTTTGACACATAAGTATTGCTTCTGGCAAAATAATCTTACTGGGATTTCTGTTTTCTCACTCCTCATTTGAGACTTTGACCAACTCAGTCTGAGGATTTATTTTATTTTTTTTTTCATTTTTAATTACGTGTACCTAGGGGCTTTTACCTATACTTTCCTCCAAAAAGAGTTTGAAGTTCTCTGCTGCGTCAGCAACTGGGTATCTAGTATGCTTTCTTTCCATCTTTCTCAGGTAGTCCCCATCTCTTCTTAGCTGCCCTGCTTTGTAAGTCCATCCTACCGTGGAGGAAATTACACCTTTCTGTCCATGCCATCTGTGAAACCATTCCCAAGAAATCATTCCCAATATAGCTGTAGGTCCTGCTTCTTATTGCCATGGCTATACAGTTCCTGAGATAGCTCATTTAAAGGTAGCTTTAGTATCTCTGATGTATATTGCAGTCTGCAGGATAGATATAGGATTGTATCTGGTTTAGGCTCAGGAGAAGATTGCTGCAATGCGGAAGTGAGATTTGGGACATCTGTTCTGTGTTTCACTATGTTACTGTAGGCAAGTGAATTTATTAGTATATGCCCCAGTTTAACCAACTGGATATAGTACTTTTATCCCAGATGGATGAAAAGTACTATGTAAGTAATGTGTGAGAGGAAAACTGCTGAAGAAAGATATGGGTTTCACATATTATGACCTGAGCTGAGCTGTATTTTAGATAACTTTGGGTCAGATCATATATAGCTCTTTTGGATTTGAATAAGAATTTATGACTTCAAATACCAAATGAAGTTCACTCATCTATCTTTGTAACTTACATTAATGTGCCCAAAGGCAACATTTGGCCCTCTGCTTTCGGCTAAGATGAAAATGGTAGGGAAAATTTATGTTACAATGGCATTAACAGCTTAATTACCTTAAAACTAAGTTACCACAGATGATTTGCCACTGATGACCTACAATTAAAGATTTGTGCACTATGGTGAATTGGAAAATGAAAGTCCAACTTTGGAGAATGATCTAATATTTCTTCTTATCTACTCAATAATACAGAACCGAAACACCTACAATGATGTTATCACTTTAGTTACCTGAACAAATAACTATTCAATAATGAGTTTGTTCATTAAAAAAATCCAATTCCAGAGCATATTCCAGAAATGTTTACATTGCACTATTTTCTTCATAGCTTTAATTTCTTCTACTAAACAAAAATCTCTTTACAAGTGAGATTTTTAAAAAATATCTATGCTAGTCTTATTACTCAGAGGGAAATCCCTTAGTATGGGAGACCTCAGACATGGAACACCCTTGTTTTCACACAGTCTGACCATCTTTAGTACCATATTTTTTTTCTTTTTTTGTCATTTATTTGTAGGAGACTCCAGTGTGAAAGATATATGCTGCTCCTCTTTTCATGCTGTTTTCTTTAGTGATCTGGAGATGGGCAATATCATAACTCCACATTCTTCTGAATTCCCCTTTGATTTCAATTCCCACCTCTAAACCATGTATTTTGACTCCATATTGCTTCCCACAGCAAAGGAGACTAGATTCTCATTCTGGCTTAACTGTAATAAAAATGTCATTGAAACAGTGAAAAAACAACTTCTAGATCTAAAATCCCAACCCTCATTTGAATCTGAATATGGTATAAATGTGCTGCAGACTAAAACATGGTTGGCTTGACCTGCTTCTCATGTAATCATCATTGAATATGGGATCTATACTGAGTATCTTAGAAATGCAATCCATTTGGATTCTGCTATTCTAAAGCTGCCCTTATTCCACCCATTTTAAGTTTGGAAAACTGAGATCCATCCATGTCAGACTGGAATGATTCTCATGTTAGAATCTGATGGTTGGAAAAGAATTAACTCCCTTGTACAGAGTTAGGCCTATTTAGAGGATGACCTGAAAACAGCTCCTTTTAAGCTAATAAGGCTTATTAACCCAGTACCTGATTATCTAAACTGATATGTATGTTGTTTTGTTGTCTCAGCGCAGGTCCCCTTGCCCGTGTGGGTGCAGGGAGGCATGAGGAGATGAAAGTTTAATGCCCCTGGCTGGGGTCCAGGACCAGCTTCCGCTCCCTGAGGATGGCTCAGATGGTCTGCAGGGGCCGCTCTGCTAGCCCATGCATGTGGCTGGCTCGCTGGGGCCTTTTGGAATAGGTAGAGAGCTGTTTACCTACTTATTTCTATCCAGTTTCTGCAAAGTTTGGAGGAACTTAACATTTCTGACATTTCTTTGTTGCACTTGATTGAAAATTTCCCCAAAGTTATCAGAAAGAAGCTCACTGAGAGACAGAGAAAGAAATGGGGAAAAAATGGTGCAAGGACAAAAGCCTCTCTTTCTTATGAAACAGGGCAAAAATTATTATTATCATTGTATTTTTTTAACCCCCAAGTCTCTCATCAGGATTGAAGCCTTATTGCTTGCAGATGTGACAGAGCTCTTACCTTAAAGAGCCCGTAATCTATTTTAACAAGATAGACAACAGAGATATAGACACAAAATTCCAAAGTGTTTAATGTATCACTTCAGAAACAATTGTATTTTCAGAAGTGGAGTCCAGAAAATGCCTGCTGCTGTGTGTGTTCATAGTCATTTCCTTTTAGTATAGATTTAAAAATCCAAATATTGAATTTGGATATGTGTAATGCATTTGGGAGAAGGGGGCATTAAAAAAAAAATCTGCAAATGCTTTGTCTACCCTATGTAAAACAATATCCCAAAGCCCAAATTACACTGTAATGTTACTTAACAATGCAATGAGCTGTAAAATAGACAGTTTTTATGCAGCTGAGCCCTCAAGCTTATTCTTGCTTCTAAGGCACTGCTTTTTGGAAACAAACAAGTGAATAATATACATTGCTTTCTTTAGTGTTCTTTATGCCACTATTATTTTTGACCAGGGAGGATAGTGAGATAATTTAAATGATATAGATCACTTGTTTTCTTCCTTAATAGGAAAGATAATGAATGGATTTGTTTTGATGGCTTTATTGCCTGCAAGATAATGAAATATCCCAGCATGGATTTCATTAAGCTTTTTCTAGTCTCACTATGATAGACCCATTAAAAGGCCAGATCTCTTCTTTGATGTAAATAGATATTTCAAAAAATTTAGCACACTGTGAAAATCTGGTCACAGGTGTCACCAAAGAAGTTGCTGGGTCTTTAGATCTAGGCTGACTTTGTCAGTGGGAGAAACAAAAGCACTAACGCTGCTTATGAAAGTGAAATAATTCATGGTGCTGTAGGTATGAGGCTATGAGAGCTTTAGGATTTAAACTTCCTCATTATTTGCAGGGTTCAAGGTTAGAGAACTTACGGTGTTTAAATATTCTAATGCTCGAATATCCCAGCGCTCACACCAGTTTCATTTGCTGCCTTCCTCTGGCTGGTGAAGAGGACTGCCTCCTCTCTTCACCTTCAAGCCTGGTCCTGTGTAGAGAATCAGCATCAACAGAGCTGCAAGGAGGGACTTCTCAAGGTGTCAGCCGGGAAGCAGCTTAACAACCTGGGGTCGAGAAGAGACGAGAAGGTTGCAATGTGCTTCGAGTGGTCAAAATTGTCTGTATTCTCATACCAAGGATGAAAGAAGGCTAGGACTGAGGGAACAAGGAAATATGAGCCTCCTGAAGTATTTTTCTGCTAAAACATCATATTCTTGTTATGAAGAGCTGCATGTTTTATTTCCACAGTGTTGGCAATGATTACAAGACCCATGCTGGAATAAAACCAGTAACTGTATGAAAACATGAATATTATCTATTTGATCCTTAAATGAATAGGAAAAGTTTGAGGCTGGACACATGGGAGGCCAGAAGGTAGTGCTATGCACTGATTTAAAAAATTGGCAATTTGTTGTATTTCTCTTTTTTGGCAATTGTTCATGGGGAAAAAACAGCTCATCATAGTTTGGAGATATAATATACACCTTCTGGATTTGGGGGAGCAGGAACCACAGAACATGACACAAAAATATGTTGCAGCAACTAAAATAAAAAGAAATGAAGGCTGAGAGGAGGGTTTGAACACCAGAAGGATCAAGGTAATGGGTTGTTCTATAGCCAGCATTTTGTCCTTTCTTTCTTTTCTTCTTGTCATCTTTACAATAGGTAATTGTCAGCTCCTATTGGAGATTATTTTTTCCTATCAAAGTATTATAAGAATGTCCCAAATCAAAAATTGGCAGCAATTCTCTTATGAATTAGTGTGGGGGAAGAAGAGTTAATAGTACTTAAAATTTCTTGCTGTAGTCTCCTTAGGGAGGGCCACACACACTCTAAAGCAAAATGTGATATACCAAGGGAAGAGGGTCATAGGAGTGATGCCTACCCAGATTTTTACCTGAGTTTTCTTCCTTTCCATGGAACAACTTCGGCAGGTGATTCCCAGCCAGACTTGACTGCTGCATTGCTGATACTGTTAAATGTTGTGACCTGAAATGAAGAGAGGGAAGTGGGTTTCTGTTCTTCTCTCCCTGTTCTTCTGTTTGCCTGAAATTGCATTAGTCCTTTGCCGTGGCTGAAACCACAGAGGTAGCTTTCTAAAGGTGGCTGTGGAACAGTCCTTGCACCATGGCTATTCCACAAAATATAAAGCAGCTGAAAAGCTGCTGTTTCAGAGCTCCTTTCATATCAGTGGGGACAAGGAAGCTGAAAGAGGTGACATAATACTTACATGGCCAACCTGCCTCTCTCCATGACTGCCATGGACAGGAAGCTGTTGCATTAGCTGCTCTCTGTGATTTAGGAAACCAGCAGAAATGTAATGCCAGGTTGGACTGCTGTCTAAGTTTCTCATCAGTCACAAGCTCTGCACATCTGATGTAGTATTGCACAATGGCACCTGTTTATAAGAATGCTGAAGCCAAATTATTTTGGGATGAAAATCAGAGAGAAATTCGCCCATCAGTCTGAGGACATTCAGATGCTTTCCATGTGTCTGGCCTTTTCTTGTCAAAACTATGCAGATTTATGTCAATTTTATGCATATTTGAATTGGCTTCATTTTCCTTCATGCATTTTCAGAATTCAGATTCACAGGACAGGTGATACAGGGAATAGAACTGCCTTCTCCCATGGCAGCTGTGTACCATAGGAAATCCTAATATGAATAAAGATTGCAAATTACTTTGCTCATCTGCAGGTGTTTGTATGCTACCCTACCAACATCTCCAGACCAAATATTTGTCAACTGCTATCATAAAACAGCATCTGAGTCATGCTCTCTTTCCTCTTTAAGCTTTATGTGGACTAAACTGTGGCAGCAAACAGATGCTCTGGGACCAAAGCTTTGCACTAAGTATTTACACAGCATAAGTTTAGGTTATAGACAGCTGATTCCGGCTGGAATACCTGTGATGATTTCAGATGTGATTGCTCCCCCAGCTGGAGGAAACATGAGACCTCTTCATCAAAGTAATCCAGGTTAGTTTAAACTGCCTTCTGCTGAAAATTAAATCAACTTAACAGATGACACAGGACCAATTAAGAGAGCTCAGACAATCAGTACTCCTGATTCTGATGAAGCAGTGTTAACCTCCAGCAGAGAAGTGGTAACTTCTGTATGAACTGTAACAGCAGTATGATCTGGCAGTTATTTCTGCAGAACATGTCTGACCACAGTCACAATAGTCCCTGAGGCCACTACCCAAGGAAGTGGAGCCAGTCCTTGGAGGGTTGAATTTCTCAGATAAGAAATGAAAAAAAAACCCCAAACCCGCAGCAAGTCAGATAACAAAATGTTCTGTTTTATTTCTTCCCCTGTGGCCTGAGAAGATGATTAGAACAGATCATCAAAGTGTACTCTGACAGCTATTTCCAAACTCTTTGGGACTTGAACAGGTTAGGAGAGAGTCTTTGTAGGTGTCCTGGTGGCTCAGTGATTGATGGCTCTGTTCCACGGTTGGATGATGCTCACTTGCCTCCTGCATTGCGGAGCAGGAACGCTCAACGAGCCTGTTAGAAGAGCAAGAGGATTAAAAACTATTAACTATTAATATAACTATATAGTTATATAACTATTAACTGGTACACAAAGTATTCATTTTGCCTTATCGACTTCTTGATATTTATTGATCTGAAATTTGCTTTTAGAAGAACATTTCGTCTATTTCTAATAGTTCTTCTGTCTGGTCCTTTCCTTTCTTGTTATTTCAGTTTGTGTCCCCTGTTCATTCAAAGTGAGACTGCTCCCTCCATCAGGTTGGCTGGGAGCCAGCTGAGGTGTAGGTGGTATAAATTCCTCACTTGTCTCAGGCAGGTCCAGCATGCCTGAGAGGGGCTGTTACAGAGAATTTTCCCTGCGCTGCTCCATGGCCAGGCAGCCTCTGGATTGTGTTAGTGAGGGAGCTGAATCCAGTGTGCTTGGTGAGGGCTGGACCTCCAGACATCACAGCCATCAAACTTTCCATAGCATCTATGGAGTGGGTGAGGACTTTGAAGCTTAGCTGATTTTGGCTAGATTTTATGGGGATGAGAAAGTCACATTGCTGACGCTAGCTTCCACTTTCTACTGAATTTCAAATCCCTCCCCCAAAGCAAAGGGCAAGAATGTGGAAAGAAAAAAGTCCTGATAAATAACAAGGCCAAGCAGGATCCTATTCACTGTTTTCATTCTTGGAAGTGGTTGGACTTGCTAAAATTTTCCAGAAGGATCAGTCGAAGTTAGATATCATGTATGGAATATTTCATTCCAGACAGATGAAGTTTTGCAAGTAATAATTAACTCAAAAACTGGGTCTTCTAAGAGGAAATGTCCAGCCACTTTCGTAACAGGCAACACTGCTAGATTTAGTGTGACTAATCCTTGGTATTGATTATGTTGGCTGGTTGTTAAAAGGTAGCTTGTCTGTCTCTTGCAATTTAATTCAGTCATTTAGAGTAAATGAGTATGCCATTTGCCAGGACCACTGCCTACTTGCCTGTGTTCTCATTTCATGTGCAGCCTCCTTCATGCTGCCCCAAGGACCATTAAATCATGGAATAAAGTTCCCACAAATGGGAACTGTCTTTTTATATCCTAATGCTATCTCTTTGTTGTAGCTAAGCCAAATGTTTAAGTAACACATTGTATGATTTCCAAGATTTCTGATGGGAACTGCTTGCAAAGATATATTTATTGTCTTACAAGCATATTCTCCTGCTATCCAATTATGGCATTTTAGCAATGGTGCTACTAGTGCTGAGGGTCGCACAGTACTAGGCCCTCACTTTAAAAAGAAAAAAGAAAGCTATAATGGCTGTTCCCATTTGCTTTGTGAGTCAAAGGACATGGAGATAAACTTTAGAACAAATGAGAAGGAGGATTTTAAGTTTTGTAACCTTGTCACACTGCATCCTAAGCCATTCACTGCCTGGGCATGCCCCTGTTCTAATGCTGTGTTTGAAGAGTGGTCAGTCAAAGGGTGTTTTAAGGCAATGATAGCACAGGTTTTATGTTATTCTTGATTGCCCTGTTTTTCAGTTCTGGAGGCAGGGAGCTAAATTTGTTTCTGAATATTGTGGATGACGCTGCACTAAGGGCTTCTTAGTGTAGGGACAGAGATGAAAGAAGGTCTTTCTTCCCCTGCCTCTTTCCATGGAGAAAATTCAATCAAGGTGTTATTTTGCTGTTTCTAGAAAATGGGAAACTTCCTGTGTTGCTCACAAAGGGCAGTGC
Source organism: Apteryx mantelli (assembly GCF_036417845.1). NCBI lineage: Eukaryota > Metazoa > Chordata > Aves > Apterygiformes > Apterygidae > Apteryx > Apteryx mantelli. The sequence goes on along the minus strand of NC_089978.1, from coordinate 86,291,979 downwards.
TGATGAGGAGAGAACTTGTACAGTGAGTGCTCTGCTGGAACAGAAACGAAGGAGAGAGGACGACCCAGGTTGTGTCTCCACAGTGAATATTGGCAGTCAGTGTTGTACTAGGAGTTCTTTTCTCCTGCCCCAGTCCTTCACTCCAGCATAATCTTTTTCCTCTTCTCCCAGAGACTCCACTCTAACACTGGGCTGGGAGCCAGCAGAGCTGCCTTTAGGGGAAGGTGGAGGAAAGCACAACAGTCCTTCTGCCCTTCCTCTGTTGCCCAGCTCTGGAAGCAGCTTTTCCAGCAGGAGGGGGATGCAGGAATTAAGAAGCACATGGTCTGGGTTGTGCAAAATGCATCTGGGCTGGGCTGGCCCGGGCCATGCTCAGTGATGCAATGCAGGGCGTAACGCCTGTATTCTGAATACCACATATTTATTTATGAATATGTGGCTGAACGACTTCGGGATTGTTGGTATCACATTAGTGTAAAACTAATACAGTCATGATGTCAGACTGATGTTCCTGCCTCGATTCTGTATGAAAGCAGAGTACTTAAAAGCCTAAGTCTTTCTGAAAAGTAAACTAAATGTTCTTATTAAAACCCAGGTAACACAAGGTCAGGTAATGTTAACCCTTTGTCACAGCACATTTTATTAATGAAAATATAGCTCACGAGACCATTCTGGTCTCAACTTTCCTTACTGATTTAACAGGTCTTTTGGCTCTATCCATGTGAGTCTCAGACAAACCACACCTCCACCTTTCCTTGATGAAGATTTTTTTAAAAGTTGTTTGATGTCTAAAGCAGCCTGTCATCACAGCCTTGTGCATCCAGAGGGAAAACTGGTGACTAGCCTTGTGAAACAAAGCAAGGGCTAGAACAAGCAAAACAATCTGACAAAGAAAGTAGTGATATACAGAGTCCTCACTGAAACCTAAATTATGTTGCTAACACCTTGTGGTGTGCTAAGAATCTGTAGCCATCAGCATTCAGAGAACTACTTGGATATTTCTAAGATTACATCCAGCATCAAATGCTGTTGGGTTCTCCTGGTCCCAGAGAATACCCAGAGGACCTCAGAAAATATGCTTGGTAGTTGCTATGCTATGATGGATGTAATTTGGTTAGAGGGACCAAGTAAAGAATTTCCCAGGCAGAAGAAAACTTTCTACTGGCATACAAAGCTAAATAGTGCATACACCACCATAATCCTTCTTGCCCAGAGGATAGTCCAAAAGAAGAGGTATAACAGAAGTGTAAATAGGCTTCAGCCAAGCTGTGAAACTCTTAAAGCCTATTATGAAGTATATTATGAAATATCAGGAGTCAACTCAAATGACACCATTCTAGGAACAGTACTGCAACATCTTGACAATCAAATTAACTTCTTCAAACCAAGGTCATCTCATTCTTTTTATTAAATAAAGTATTTGGTTTGATAAGGAGTAAGGAACAAAATGAGCCAAAAGCTATATTGAGCATAGCATCTTGTATTGCCCATAGTTTATAAATGATATTCTCAGGATGTGCATGTGTGCTTCTTTCAGTGTGGGGGCCCACGGAACAGCGCTGGAATGGTTCAAGTGTGGTAGGGAGGAATATTGTATGAGCAAATTCATGTAACCCTGGCAACAGTCTGCGTCTAAAAATCTCCAGCTTCTTGCTTTGTCTGTCTTGTCTGTCTTAAATCTAGCAATTGGGTTAAATTTTCTGGTTCTCTTACAGCACCAGAAATGCATGTGAAGCTAAACACTTAAAAAGATTGTAGAAATATTAATAAAAAATGGCAATGAATATATGCTTTTTGTTTCTAGTTTTACTAAAGCAAATGTTCCTACTGTACTGTATACTGCAGAATTATTTCATACACATCTCCTCACTTTTTTAAAGTGTATATCCCTGTGCTTGCTTGCTTGAGTGCATTTGAGTACATTAATATTTGAGTACTTCTCCAAGTTAAGAACATGTGAAGAATTCCAACCTGAATGAGGAAACTGACTTCTTGGGTATAGAATGAAGAACAATGGTAATAACAACAAGGCACAATTTTTCCTGGATGTGGCTAGTGACAGGTTTCTTCATTATTTACCTACATAAAAGTCCAAAGGGACCGTTAGCATTGCTTACGTGATTTTCACACCACAGGCCTCAGAGCCTTATTTTATGCATCAAGTACATAACTTCTGGGTTAGTTGCAGAATATTTTGAAAGACTCACAGGCTAGGTTTCATTTTACCTGGCTTCAGATATCCATGATGAAGATGAAGGCTTGTTCCATACCAGCAAGCCATTTAGAGTTTCTTTAGAATCTGAACAGAGAAACAGGCACCTGTAAGACTGATCAACAAGAAAGAAGGGATGGGTCAGAAAAGAAAGGTACAATTTGGAGATCAAGAAGATTATGACCAAAGTCAGAACTGCTAAAAATGCCATTCATTTAGACTTTGTAAAGCACAATAAAACAAATAAGAAAAGTTTCTTCCAGAACATAGAAGCCCAAATAAATGTATTAAGTAATCTAAAGATAGCCTCACAAATAATTCAAGTTTACTTCATCTGCAGTTGAACACAACAATTCTGAACTTGATGGTAAAATATGCTACTTCCCATTACCAAATTTGAAGCAAAATTCAGAGAGCTTAATGCAGTCAAATTAGAGAGAGGGGCAATATTCATCCCAGAATTCGGAAAAAATAACTAAAGGCGAGGAACTAGATGCGGAATGGGCTAAAACATAACACAGATTTACTGACACCAGAATAGAATGTGCCAATCGAACCTGGTACTTATCTCTCATGAGTGATCTAATTTTCAATACAAGGCAAATGAAATAGCTCCAATTTGTCTGAAGTTCAGTAAAAAATTTCCTCATTGTAAATCAGTAATTGGTCTGGGGTTTTGTATGTCAGTTAGTATGATGGCTGAGGAAATGGCCAATAAGGAGATGCAAGCAAGCATCCAGGGGAAGGGGAACTAATCAATAAGAGGAAAGAGAAGACAGGAATTCCTCAGGGTTTGGATGTGGAACTCTGAAATATCTTAGCGTTTGGCACAAGAAGTAGGAACATGCTGATGAACTCTTTTGATCATAACAGCTGGGAGGCAGAATCATACCAGAACAACAGGATGACCTTACATCTTGACATAATAGAGAAGTAATGAAATTGTAAAAGTACAAATTACAAGGTTGCTAAGTAGCAAAAATTCCTGCTGTAAGCTGGAAATCATCAACTGGAGACAAAGGAGGAAGAAAAAGGACCTTTTTGTACTAATCAGTTGCAGGGTAAATGGCATGTGATGCAACTGTGGAAAGGCTAAAAACGGGTCTTCGGTCAGATCAGGCAAAGTACTTCCAGTAGAGAAAGAAAAAGTCTTAATTACCTTGTGTGAACCACTGGTAAGTTCTCATCTGAAACACTAGGCACAGTCATGATGGTCCATTCTTTCTGAAGATGAATAATCACTGAGGCAAAGGGAGAGGGTGATCAGAAGAAAGGAGAGTCTATTTTCTGACAGTTAACTAAAGGACTTTGCTGTATTTAACTGACCTAAATGCTGATACAGTGCTGATACAAGAAGGACTGGGTGTAAAAATGAACGAGAACAATTTCAAAGTGGAGATGAAACCAATGTTCCCAACCAATGGCTGATTTTCAATAGGAGTAAAAATAAATGTTACATGATTATCTCTTTATGAAAAAGTGCACATGACATGACTGATTGAGATGACAGAAGATCTTTCTAGTTGTCTTTGCTTAATCAATCTCCTCTCATGGTCTTTCTCTAAAGAAAAGGAGAAGAACAGGGGTAAAAATCCATTGAGTTCTCACTTCTTTCAAGTGGACATGCAGTGGGAATGAAAAAAGGGGACATAATTAATGTTTGTTTAAGTATTGATCTCATTAGATATCCAGTGTAGTGCTTTACACTGAAAAACTGTCCAACTAAAATAAACCAGAACACTGTACAAAATGCAATTTTTCAGTAAAAAGTAGTAGGCAATGAAGAAATGTTCTTGTTATCTTTATGTAATCTAGCACTGTTCTTAATATATTCAACTTTGCTAAGGAAAAATCTAACTTATAAAAGATGGATGAGGCTGCACAGACATGTATTATAACAGACATGCCCAGGGATATTCAATATGATTTATAGAGTAGAAACAGGCTCTATAATAATGTAGCACTTATTTAGGTAATCTTAACTGTGGATGTTGTCTAAGGAGAGAATCTATAAATGCCTATTTACTTGTGTGACTTCATTTTAGACACATCATTGTGATGCTTATGCAGCTCTGCAACAAATGGAGGAGCATCTTGAAAATCCAAGTATAGAGCATACAGGGTCAGGGTCATGGGACCAAATCATAAGAGAGGTGGTCATGCTAACAGAAAAATTCACTTAATATAAAAGGTATGCTGAAAAAGTAGAGGTGCTGCAGGACCCAGATGTGAGGTTGCACTTGACAGAAATGTCCCTGAAATCCAGCTGCTGCTTGTATTTGAAAGGCATCTTGTGAGCAGCTGTATAGTTTACAAAGTGAAATATGGGCATGATGAAATAAAAGGAAAGGACTTTTTATTTACTGAGTTTGACAGATAGCACTAGCTTCTCTTTTCTGCATGGTGTTGCTGCATTTTTCAGGGATTCAACAGTGTATTTTGGGTCATTTTTTCCATGAATTTGGATACAAAACCAAAAGCTGCATTATATAGTTGTACATAATAACAGAAATGACTGTCCTTTTGTATTTATTTCTTGCTCTTTTAAGTAGAAGATGATGCTAAATTGCTGTTGCAATTATTTCATGCCTTTGTATCTGTGTAATAGCTTCTACTTGGCTATGAGGAGATCTTTATGATAAAGACTTTTTGTTTACAAGAAGCAACAAAAGTATTGATGTTATTTCCAGGAATGATGACAAAATTGTTCTGTTAGAAGGATCCTATGTACTTGTAATTACTTTTATATTTAGAATCGGAAATGACAATCTGAAATCAGAATATTTCATTAGTGAAAATGAATCTTAATTTCTGACAAGTAAAGTATTCCCAAGGAAATTACAGATGTTATTAGAATTACAGTTAATGACATGTGGATTAAGACATCTGAATAACTAAAAGCCAAGAATTTAAAAAGTATGAAGACATAACACATCTTTAATTGCCCAGTGTAACAACACGAATCAGATTTTCCACATAACCCCAAATTTTACTAAGTGAAAAGAGATTCTAAGACTCTGTGGGAGAATGTTAAAGAATATGTGGTTTTTAGCACTTGTTTTGGTCTCTTTTTGACAAATAACAGCAATCAACAAACACACCTCTTTTGTTTCATTGTTTTCAAATTTAAGAAACACAAAATGCATTTTATATTAAAAGTATTAATGATCTGATTTCAGTTCATAATAAGGTAGCTACAGTGAAACATGTCTGTGTCCAAACAGACTTTTTTCTGCATAGGAAAGTTCACAAAGAAATCTGACAAATGGTTTACATGTAACTTCAGTTGTTCTGAAGTTCAAACTCAGGACATAAGAAAACCTTAGCTTAACCTGAAACCACAAATTTTTTTTGAGACAAAGCTGAGCTTGAAAGAAGTTTAAGATATAGTGTCTGCACCTTCTGGGCCATTATCTTTACATGAACATGAAAGAATAATGCATTACCTATTTTGGTAACTGAAATAAAGTTGACTGGAGTGCCAAAAAAGAAGCTGGCTCTCCATGAAATGGCTCAGTGAGAAGAACTTTGTTCAACAGAGCCTATGGTCATATGTTTTCTGGGAAGCCCTTTGGACATATCACATCATAGCATGAAACTTCTTTCAGACTCTCTGATTTCTCTAGTCTATGCTACTTCAGATGTGGGGCAATGAGGAAACAGTCTCCAGGACAATTTCCCCTTGTCCCCATGAATTCACTATGTAAAAATCTTGTCAACAGCAAGGTCAAGCTCCATGCCCAGGGCAATGATGGAGCCATGCACTGTGGAGTGCCTTTTATTGATTTATACTCCTTGTTGGCTGGATGGCTGTCCTGTCCTGTCCTGTCACTTCCTCTCCTGCTCTGTGTTTTACTCTATTTGTCTCTCCCTTCATGGAGTTCAGAGTTATATCTTTACAGAAGAACTTTTGGGGTACTTTTCCCCAAAGCCTAGGAGGTATGTGCCATAACTCACTGTGCCTCCAACCAGTAATGGCCTTCTGGTTGTGATCCACAGGTTGTGGACTGCCAGCCCCTTAATTTGAGCAAGAAAGGGGCCCTGAAGGCTTCAGCAGTGAATATTGCTTAGTTCTTCTCCTTTCCCTCACTAAGACAATGGTACAAAGTATGTGAAATCCCACAATGAAATCATCACACCCAAGAATTTTTTGCTCCTGCCTATCTTCAGAAAGTTCAGCCTACTACGTTTCCACAGCCTTGTTGGTGATGACTTATCCTCAATGAACCAAAGTAAGGTGAAGCAGATCTATAGGGAGAGCTGAAGAATAAACACTTTCCTCTTAATCATGGAGGAAAATATACCTCGACTGCTAGGAAGATACCTAAGAATAAGTAGCAGAGAGCAAGTTTGAACAGCATTAAGTGCAACAATAAAGCTCCCCAGCAAATCAAGAGGGAGATGTTACTTTTCTGTCTGCATTCAAGATACAAACTGAGAAAGGAATGCTCTTAAATGCAGCTGCTTTGATTTGAAATAACCCAGGCACACTGACCTTCTAGGTGGGCTATGAAAGCCATCTGGGTAAGAGAGTGCATGGAGAGAGCTAAAACTCCTATTCCCACAACAACAGAGAGTAGAAAGGAGCTCTTGAGAGTGTGTGTGGCAAACAGTCCCATTTCTGTTTCAAGTACTATTTTGTCAATGTTTGTGTTGCTGCTGTGATCAGGGCACTTGCGCAGAGCAGGATGCCGGCAAGCTGGGTGCTGGCCAAATACTGTCCTTGCCCTCCTGCCACTGGGCAATATAATTAGCTGACGAGCTTCCATGGGAAGACACAGACAGATGGGCAGGATGGTAGACAGCAACGGTGGGAACAGCAGGTGCTTTTGCCATGTCAAGGTTTCAGCAGTCACACAACAAAAGAGAATTTGGAGCTGACAGTTTTTGTAGAAATAATTGTGTGCCAAAGTGCCTAAGGGTGCTTGAAAAATTTCAACAAAACAGTGTTCCCTGGCTTTTGCAGAGTGACAGAAATCGAAACATTCAGTGGAGAAGGACCAGTTTCTATCAAGTCACAGCAGAAACCAGGGAGAAACTCAGTACCTGACTGCATGCCCACGTGGCTCACTGGCAGCTGGCCTGCTGGGCTCCCAGGTCTTGGGGCTCTGAAGCGACCAAGCAGGCAGGCTGTGTGGGAGCTGCACACTCCCACATTTCCCTATCATTAGCACTGTAAAACAATTCTCCCTATTTGAAATCAAACAAAAGATTAAAAGGCTGGGATCACCCCTCCATCCCCCAAATTAGCCTTTTTCATTCAGACATCTATTTTTTCTGGAGTAGCTGACAGTCAGTTTGGAAACAGAGCTGTATTTTAACGGGGAATCAGTCTTTAGGAATGACTGGTGATAGAAACACACAAGCTGAATGACTTATTCCTTGTCACTGCTTCCTGAATGCTACCAGTATTTTCTAGGGGTATAAAAAGTATTTTCTCTAGTAGGAAAAGACTTTTCCAAATCAGGAGATAAACTACAAATCAAATGACCTGTCAGATTCAGGAGAAGATGTATGCGTGTAGGGATAGCCAAAAAGCAATCAGTGAAAAAGGGAGAGAGGAAAAAAGAAGACACTACCTTAATCTTGCAGCAATGCTTTGAGTGCTATAGAGTACTCGGTACTTAATTATGCTTTGCTTGTACAAATGTTCTATCTCCCTATAATCACATAAACCATTTAATTTCTTCTAAAAAGGTTTAGCCACTCCACAGCCAGTGCCATTTATGATGAAACACACTATTTTCATCCAGAGTTATGAACTATTTTTGCAAAACAGATGACATGCAATTGTGAGATGATTATCTGACCATGCCTCCTGTTCTTTTCCCCACTCAGCAGACCACCTTCCTTCTCCTTCCTGGCTGTGTATTAGCTCTCTAATAAATAGAACAACTGCTTGTTTAAAAAGTAGTTTATAGCTTATTTTAATGCAATTTAGCAAGTTAGCAGGGTTGGCACCGTGTGACTAGGCAGCTCTGCACAGCACATTGGCAGCCGTCACTAGATTAGTCTGAGATCTGGTTTGCAGCAATATTCTGCCTAATGCAGGACATTCATCTCCTGTGGAATAAACCCTACACCCTCACCCCTTAAGTGTGGACAAGATCTACTTCAGAGATGGCTGGAAAGCATCTGGAAAGCTATTTAAAAGAGTCCACTTTCTTACAAAATCTTGTACTATCTTTGTCCATTTATAAAGTGCTATCCCTTGAGTGTTGTCACTCATGCATGCAATTTTGATATTCACCCTCTGTGAACTTCGCTCTAACAAGTGCCTTTCCCTCCCATGTTCACATCAAGCAAATACAAAAATACTGTGAAAAAAGTAAAAAAATCAACTTTCCTGCTGCAGGAGGCAACTACATCATATGATGCCTTTCAGAAACGTGTCAGGCTCCATCTTAAGCACGACTTATTTTTTTGCCCCATAACTGACAAGGAGGTTGCTCCAAAACCTCATTGCTTTGATGTCTTTTCAGCCTGATTACACGGTTATATGCAATCAAGGATGTGATGATCTATATATCCTGTGGTCAACTCATTCTCAAGTGCATACTGTACAAATCTTATCATTCTCTGATTGCCCCCAGCTCTGGCTCCTTCTGTCATCTATTATTTCAGTTGTAAGCTTGTTAGAGGTCAGGCTATTGTTGCATTTGTCTTAAGTACTAGGTGTACCCAAGGAATTGAATGAATCATGTGTGTTGCACTACTGAAGTCCAAATATGGACTTTGAAAGGTCAAGTGAAATGAAATAAAACAATTGGATGGCACAACTTATAAATAAAAATGAAGCAATTTTAGTATCTACATCTTAGGAAAAACATGGATGATTAGGTATTTACATAAGAAACAACTCAACAGATGAAAAATAAAATACAGTAAGGTGCATCAGATAGGGGGACTATTGGAATAAATAGATGCAGAAAGACATTTGGAAAAGAGGAAGCATTATATAAATGAAATAGAAGAATAGTTTGATATAGCTAGTAAGAAAGGTGCTGACTGCTATTTTTCCCACTTGGGTATTTAATTTAGAAAACATGATTGTTTACAGTCACAAAGAAATTATATCACTAGTTCACAGTCTATATATTCTCAATATTGCTAAATGTCAGGCTGAGTTTGAAAGTGTTGATCTTCTTCTAGAGGTGTTTGAATGTGGCTATGATAAATAATACAATTCTAATACTGCAGTAGAAAGGGGAACTGACCCAGGATTTCCTTAGTATTCCCCCAGCCTTCTCACTAGCCCTTTTAGAAACACCATATACTTATGCCGATCACTTCATCTATTCATTGCCTAATGTAGACATATGTCTGTTTTTCTTTATTTTAAGATTATATTTTAATGCTTGTTTTTAAGCTTTTATTAACTGTTTGCTGCATCAGGGTTCTTTAGCATGGTCATATTTGTCAAGAAATGTTTAGGAAAACTTATCACACACATGCAATTTATGAAAGAAAGAAATAAACCAGAATGAAATAAAAAATAAACCAGAATGAAATAAAACAGTGAGACTGTATAGCCACAGCTTGCAGAACACAAGAGGCAGAAATGCACAGCATACATTAATACTAAAGCATTCATCAACAATTTTAGTTATGGGAAATAGACAGGATGAGAGCTGGGGCAAAGTCAGGAATGAGGGAATCTCATGAAATAACGGGTGCTTGGGATTCTTTGGGAACTTTGCTCACTCAGAACTATGAGGTTTGATGAATTAAAATTAACAAAGAATTGGAGGAAAAAATAAAAACCTCTCCAATAATTAACTGAAGCCACAAACCTGCGAAGTGACAATTGAATCTGTATGCTTCTGCATGTGCAGCAGGGCAACGATGGCTGATTAACCTAATCAGATTTTCCTATTAGTATATGAAATCTGGTTGTATAGAGAATAAAATGAAATGCATTATAAGCAGCACTTTACTTAACAATCAATCAGCTTTATTTTTAATAGGAGTCTGTATAATAACAATTGCCACCCTTCCAAATACAAACTGATGGAAACCTGACCTGTTTTCAGGCCTTCACAAACAGCAGTGAGGGGCAACATTTTGCATGCCACTGGGATTTGCAGAGTAGTGATTAGCAATTAATAGTCCAGCCAATATTTTCTAAGTGGGGTAAATAAGTTTTCTTTGTTAGACTCTTTGTAGATGAGTCTTTTTGGCAAAACCTCTTCATATTCTTTTGGAAATAGGAATAAAGAATGAAGGCAGAAAGAATTATGTTTTGAAAAGTGATGAGACTGAGTTCAGCATCCCTGAACCAGTAGCTGCTTACCCCAGCTACATGTCTGAAGGAAAAGGAGTCTCTGTGGCCTCCTGTTCACAGAGGACACTATGAACACCGGCCACATATATGCAGTACTTTTTCATTGACTTTTCCAGCACACAAACAAATCAGTATTGAGCTAAATATACCTGCCAGAAGTTTCTTGTCCAGCTGATCCAGATGTCAGTACTCCCTTTTCCCCAGTGAGCTGGAACAGTGATCTATATTAAAAGTCATGTGATTTTGGAGTCTAGAAGGTTTCTTCTTTAGTATTTGTCCAATGATGAGGAATAAATGTATTAAACTCTTGGACTTTCAAAGACAGAGAAACTAAAAGGAATATAGACTTTTGCACAGAGTGCAACAATTTGGTGATACCACTATTAGTTGGTCTTTACAACCAGAAAGGTGGCAATAATGAAAGCTTATCTATTTATTAGCCTGGTTTCCTAAGTAATGGAGCTTATTCTAGGATGCTGCACAGGTATGTCCGGCTTCAGTTCCCTTCGCAATAACTTTCAAACCTGTTTTTCAATTTCAACCAAATTTGACAGAGTGGTGAAGGCCTCAAAGACATTGCATTTCCACAGATTTCACAAATATAGGCCATGGAAAGACAGAGGGACCTTATTAATCCCTTACTGAAGGAAAGAAATTGCATCATGAGCTCAAATCCTACTAGGTGCCAGAGAATCTGTGCAGAAAAGAGGTACTTGAGCTGACTTCATGGCCTGCTGGTGATTTATGTTTCACAACTGACTTTCAACTGAACGTCCCAAAGGGTGAGTATCAAGGGAGGGGTCCCCTCTTCACTCAACGATTTGCTCCTAAGGGGATTCTCTGGCATTCAGTAATAATTAAAAAAACCTGTCCGACTGAAGTTTTTCTAATAATTCATATTATTTCTTTCTCCTCAGTGGGTTCTCTAAAATCCACTGACACAGTGAGTTCATGCTGCAGCCTTCATGTAATTCAACTAACTATAAGATACCATTGGAAACCAGGCTCCTCTAGTTCTGGAACTACTTCTTAAAACTTTTTGTCAGAGGGATACTTTCTCTACAGCTGTTAGCAAGTTCAATTTTAATGAACTATCAATCAGGGCTCTTCTTCTCTCCCACCACTATTTTATATGATGAGCAATTTGTAGATTCCAAACCAGCAGAAATGCTCCTGTCTTACTCTTTTGTACAATTTGCTCATGAAAGAAAACAAACAAACAAACAAAAAATGCAAACCATAACCTGACAGTGGAATTCATTGCTATAATTTAGGGAGACAACTTGGCAAAATTAATGAGATGCCATTACCACAATAACATGGGCTGTTTTCTGCATAATTACTACTATTTATATAACCATTGCATCCAATGTATTATTTTCACATGCTAGAAGCAACCACCAGGGCCCTTTGTGTTGGTGTGCATGCATAATACATTTCAGTGTCCAGGCACACCCTGTAGGTAACGAATAGAGATGAGTTTAAAGTCACAGAGCAGCTGTCTGTTGGTTCTCTCAAGAGCGAGGAGTAAAAATAAAACAGGATGTGAATTAATAAGCTATTAATTTTATTATAATTTCCCATTGTTGTTAATCAACAACAGCTGTGTGGCAAGTTGTGAGACACCCACTTCTGGAATGAAACCGCTCCAACTGCATTGAATGTATGGGATCCTAAAAAAAGGCAGATACGTCATTGAGAGAAAAATCACATCCCCTTCTGCTTCTATGAGGGAAGTTTGTTTTTTGTTTAGCTATATACAGCATCACTACCTGTTCTTGAGTAATGCCAGCACAGGTATGTGGGTATGTGTACATTTAATTCTCTACGCTACCTAATACATATTGATGCCGTCAGGGACTGACTGCTCGTAGGCCCAAGGGCAAAATGTTCTAATATTGCCTTAAATCAAGCAGGCTAGAATTTGTGGGCAGGTGTGTGTGTATGTGCTAGTCTGCACACTTGTGGAGATTTATTGAAAATGTATCTTAACTTCAGAATAAATCTTGCTACAGTTAAAAAACAAAACATCTAATTACTCTTGCTAATACAATCACTACCCTCCAAAACAAAGCCAAAACACTGTCAGAGCTTGTTTCTCTGCTGCTGACAGAATTTATTCAAGTTCTCCGCACAGATGTTAGTGCAAAACACTCACAGATATTTTATTCTGCTAGTGGAAGTAAGAAAGAGACATGTATCACCATCTTAAAGATAGGTAACCACAGCAGGCTGGAATACGACTTTCTACTATAAGGGGTCAGAACAGGGTGAGAGCAGACACTGCTTGGATGGTACAAAGTAAGCTGAGACCTCTGAAGCTTAATGAATATGAGTCTGATCCATGGCACCATGAAATCAGCAATTCCCACTGACCTTAAGGGACTTTCCCTGGGCTAATATAGAGCAATTACTTTAAATGGCACTAGTCAGACCAAACTGACACAATACGGTAGAGCTTTCTTTTCCCCTTAGTGACCTCTTTGCCCTACCCAAGAAAAGTGACTATCTCTTAAGTGGTGTAGAAAATCTTAACATGAGTTTTCTTCACTCCATTCAATTCCAGTTGATTCTGTTCCTCTATGAAATGATTTTGCACCTCACCTATGTCACACCCAGCAGTATACTCTCTCCCTGGGAAATCTCTGTAAAAGGAAAACGTGCCTTTTTCTCTATTTAACTGCTGACAATAGGTTAAAGTAGAAATAAAAAGAGAGTTAAAAGCTGTGAGGAACAGTCTCTGTGTTGCTCTATAGTAGCTAAACTTTTCAACTCCACAAGAGAGAAACCAGTAAGGGAAATGAAAGAGTTGCTGATGTTAGGAAAATATTCTTAACGTGCTAACTAACAGGCTTTTCAGTGCAAATTGAGTCCACTGTCATGTATGTCCTTGATTTCCACATGAGATATCTTGTAGTACACAAAGATATTTTACCTTATTTTACCTTCTGGATCTTCCAGGAGTGCACCTTGTATTCTAAGGCATGCTACATAATAGCAAATGCAGACAGGATCTGCAAATGGAAAAATACTTCAGCTGAAACTTCAGTTTATGGCCTTGGCCAGTGGTGTTAGAAATGTCTCAGGTGGATTAATTTTCTGTTCCTACTCACAAAAGGAAGAGGTTGGGGAGATTTTGGCTGGTGGTGAGGACTATCCTTATTGGGCAAGCCCCAAAACTCCCCTACGTGTGGGCAGAGCCTGCCTGGGTGGAGCCCAGCACATCAGCAGCTCAGTGCCTCTCTGCCCTGTCCCACTGCCTCAAAGACAGTGCCTACATGAGCAGGAGTCATGAGCTTGACTTGTGAATGCTCAGCAATTGGACCCTGTTCTAGGCATGTCTGAGCAACTCTTACAGCTTGGTTGGGGTTGCTGAATATTGGTTAATTTTTGTAAAATGTCTGATGTTCTTTCCTGTGAAATTTAAGAACTGTTTTGTGAACAGCAGTTTGTGAGAGTCAGCCTTCATCAGCAGTTTGTGTCAGATCCATCTTACCTAATTCTGCTTGTCTACCCCCACTGAACTAGTTGACTTGGAGTCCCTGCTAAATGCAGTGAACCAGACGTGCCTAAAGCACTATTAATCTGATGTGTTGCAGATGTATACCTTGGAATGAGCTGATTCCCACCTTACAATTGTCCTTATTTTTTCTGTTGTCTAGAAGAAGAGCCTGGAGTCATTGAGTGAAATTCTGGGTTGAACTACTGAGATTGAATGAGCATAGTGAATTTATAATCTATTAAACTGGGAGGCTCTACTTAGGACATTAGCTCCAAGAACAGCCTGGATGGTCAGCTGCTGAAGCGGTGTACTGTGCTGGATGTGACTTAATGAAGAGCTAGATCCTGTCTGATATACTGTGGCAGGACTGATTTCCACCATCTAGTCCCAGTTTCCAACTTCAGCACCAATCTCTTGGGCAAACTCACCAGAGGCAAGCTCACTAGCTGGCCCATGTGTCTGCTGTGGCTGTGACCTGCCTTTCTTATACATGTCCCCAGGCTGCCTCACAAAAACAGTTCCTAGGGTTTGATCCAGGAATTAAACAAGAAAGAGGGAGAAGCAGTGTGGACAGTGCACCCTGGTGGGTTATGAGACCTGGGCTGCACATGCGGAGCCTGAGGATGCACATGCTTTTACTTTGCACATTAAAGGGAGTAGGTGGGATAATGCGTCTGGAGAAACCAAAGCAAGAGCAACAGCTGAGATATTCACAGCAGCTGTCTGATCCATGCAATACTGTTCTGCTTTCGAAGCAAGCTGTGACTTCCATCCTATGCTGCCACAAGGCTCCTCGTCTCCGTAAGGGGCCACAGAGATGAGAAGTGCTCCTGCAGTGGTGCCAGGGAGTCTGCAGGGACAGACAGGGAAGAAGTGGCTGGGAGATGGGAAGAGGAAACAGTGCTGGAGCACCTGAAGGAAAGAGTGCAAGAAAAAGTCAGGACCCTGAGTGCACCCCTCTGTCCCACCTGGGCTCAGGGCCAGCTCTGACAGAGCCGCTGGTGGCCTTGAAGCGGGGTTGGAATGCATGGGGGCTGTCACCTGGGGGTCTCCTGTGCATGGGGGCTGCATTTCGGCCCCGTCCCTCACAAGAGGCCTGCCTGTACCACCATCCAGTGCCTGCACCCAGCCTGCTCCCTGCCCCAGACTGGCTGCCTCCATGTGCACCACATGTGATGACACTGGCACCTGGGGACCTTCTCCATTCTCCTGTCCGGCTGCCCAAGGCATGGCAGAGCGGCACTGGGGAGCCAGGACGCACAGGGAGCCGGGCGCTGCAGCTGCAGCTGTGGGGTTTCACTGAAGCAGCCGCTGGGGCTGCCCCTCAAAGGTCTTTTGGAAAAAAAAGCTCAGGAAAAACCTTATACATGAGGCTGGGCAAACAATTCGATGAATATAACCCATAACGTAAAGCCCAGCTTCCTTCTTAATAATGGAAAACAGAGATTACTTGTGATTTGTAAACTTCCCACCTGGGACAACCTGTTTCACCTTCAGGGACTTAAAATTGGTGTCTGCAGAAATTGCAACATGGAAGCAGCAAGTATGGAGGACTAACAGCAGCTACAGGCATTGCTTATTTGTTCAGTCCAAATATACAAACCAATATACAATCTTGATGGGCAATAACTCATCATATGTTCTTGTGACATTTCACTAAAACCCTCATCAGTCAGGTTGGAATAGCCTGGTCCAGCTATTTGGGTCAAAGGCATCTGCACAGACTAAGCTCATCAATTATATATCAAGGTATTACCTAAATCCATTCCTTTTGGCTGCTTGTAAATTAATAAATTAATTAGTATGAGGTGGCAGGATTTGACAGCAATGAATGGTATTTCGAAAGTGTAGAAAAGACGACCATTTCTGTGTTTTTTTAGAATAAATGATGTGTATTAAGATGCTTGCTTTTTATTTGCCAGAGGAAATGAAAAACACATTTGATAGACACAATAACTTATTGATTCCCTCCCACGGATTGTTTGACTTGGGAAATCTGCATAATACAAGTCATCATGTATGGATACACACCAGTAAAATATCTGTATATTTGCTGTTTATGTAACTGAAGTTTCTGTACATATGGATTTTCTGGGTGGCTTCTAAATAACTTTGTAGAAATTATATTGTTTAAAAAGGATTACTGAACCAATTTATCTCTTTAAAATAAAGATAAACTATAGCTATAGAATTCTGGAAGTATAACTTTTAAAATTACAGGGAAATAAAATTCAACAGAAATTACCATAAAGCATGCAGAATTTAACAGAATGCTAAAAATGTTCCCTAGGACCCTTTTAGCTTCCTCCCAGTGAAAATCCCTCAAACTTTTCTGAAGGGTGGCTATTTTATCAAGATGGTACAGGATGTGATTCAGATTTTTCATAGCTGGAAAACACTTTAGCACAATGATCCTCTTCCTTCTACATTTCTTACAGCCCCTGAGGCAGAATGGTGTGCCACAGCACCCTCCCCACCCCTGAACTGTGAACAGTCCTTCCCCTGGCTTGCCCACCAATACTAAATGTTTAAAGCAATACTGCCTTTCCTGGGGTCAAGTCGAAATAGCCAAATAGCCTTTCTGACCCAGACACCTCACCTGGGGAGTCCTTGGCCTTCCTTGCGGAAGCCACAGCATGTTTTGGCAAGGATTCCCCAAGCCCATCTCGCCCCAGCTTGCCAGCTCAGGCTTTTGGATATCTCTTGTTGCTGCTTGAAATGCTTTGGAAAGAGGAAAGAAAGGGCCCTGCCATGTGAACAGTTGTCTGTCTGTAAGCAACCAGGAAATTCTCCAGCGATTGTCGGGACTTTGTGGGCCTCAGTGTGAGAGCAAACTGGCACAGCAGGTCCATCTTCACCAGCTCGGTTCATTCGGCCGCTGCCTCAGGAGCAAGGTTGTTGTAAAGAGCCACCTGTTTCACTAAAATTAAGGTGTGTTAAATGTGTAAGTTTAGCCATAAGTGGGATGTGCAGAGGAGAAAGTCTGGAAACCTGTTTTGTTTGCTCTTAACTCAAAGCTGTAATTCCTGCAACTTCCCCGTGCTCCTCTGCCTGAAGCCCTGTGCCTGCAGCGGGGTGAGGAAGAGCAGGTCAGTGAATGCCTGCGTGGGGCTGCACTTGCTTTGCAGGGATGCTTACGGTGTGATAAATCACTCTGCCAAGTGAGAGCGAGTGAATTGCAATGCAAACAGTAATTTCCTTAACTTAGTGGATAGACAGGAATGAATGTTGAGATCAGAAAAGCAGCTGATAGAGTAAGAATGGTGTTTCCTTTATTGGCCCAGAGAGTGTTACTTTTTCTTCGCAGCCTCCTGGAAATTGCCCATCTCAGTTTCACTGCTAAGCCATGTGCCCAGCTGCTCCCGTACCCTAAAGCCTCCAAGGGGCCCTATGCACTCTTTTGGTAATCATGGGGAAATCAGTGGGTTGCTGAAGGTCTTTGCGAAAAGGTTGAATTAGGGGGCCTCAAATGGCAGAACTGAACAGAGGTTGTCTTAGATCAGTTAGCTGGCAAACCCTAAGGAAAAGGGTGAGACTAAGTGGTGACCTGCTCCCTTCCCCCTCCTGAGGCATTGCAAAGCCTTGCAGGACACAGGTCCTTATCCTTGTGAACTTGATCTCCCTTTGTACCTTGCTCCCTCTGGTTTGCTACTTCAGCTAGATCAGGCTTTCCTCCCCTCATCTATACAGATGTGGAAGGTTATATGTGCTCGTGTTTGGGGAGAACACACATTTGCATGTGAAAGCAGGAACAGAGAAATTATATGCATAACTTTTATGGCAGAAGCTTATTTCCATGGTCATCTCTGGAGGGACAAGTTTCTCGTGACAGCTTTCCAGCCATCTCTCACCTCCTGAGAGCTGAAGTTCATGACCTCAAGAGTGCTGTAGCTCTCTTTTTTTCCCAGCTCTCCTCACTTAGTGCATTCTTGCAAAAGGACTTCATCTTTAAGTACTTTAACTTCTCTGTAGCCCCGTGCTGTGGCTCATGGGACATTCTTACCTTATGCGAAGGTTGCAGCTGCTTGACAATGGGGGCAGCACATCTTTGTCTCCTGATTCAGAAAGTCATTTGAGCAATAATGCTTTACCAGGCAGAACTAAAAGTACTTTTTAAGCATTTCATGTAGGTAGTAGGACTAGGCAGCATTATTTATCAGCCAGGTCACAGAGTGCATTTAGGACAATCCTCAGTCCTCCCAGGAAAGTATCATGCAGGGTAACAATGCAGAGCATGATGGATCACTATAGCTCCTGCCTCCATAGATGTGACAGACCAGTCCACAGAAGGAGCTGGCATTTCAAGTAAGCAGAGGATAGTCCCCAAAATGCTTTTTTTTTTTGCTGTATATGGAGATTCTGTACTTCATTTTGCTCTCATTGTGCCGCCGTTAAGGTCTAGTTTACACCAGGCTGTCTGTGGTATCGGAGCTGCAGTGTAATATTTATCTGTAAAGGAAACTTTACTGGTGCTGGTGGTCAAGGTAGCTCATACTAGTTGCAAACTGGGAAGAACTCTTCTGGTTTCAGCGGAGAAACCGTACTGGGGTAACCTGACCACTGCAGGGATGAGGCATCAGCCATGATGCTAACTTTACTGCCCAGTGTGACTGCATTTCAGAGACTGATCCCAATTCACACTAGTTCTGCTCAAAATCCTGGTGTCCTCTACAGTAGCCCTCCTATAGGATTACTTGTATTTACAATCCTGTATGGCACATGCTGTTTGCATGCTCTTCAGCTCTGGTCTGGGACACCACAGGCAGCAGCAGGGTGGCTCAGGGGGAAGTTGAGACATTGCTCATTGCTTTGCCCCACAGCGGAGTTATGGCAGACAGGCAAACCTATGTGAAGGCCAGTCCTTCTGCTAGTAATTCTGTTTGGAAGCTTTCTTTACAGAAGACTTCTAGAAAAAAACACTTGCCCCTTTCTTCATGCTGTATGTATTCAAACCCCTAAAAATGCAGCAGCACTAAGAGTTAAGAAAACAGACAAGCATGTCAGCTGAGGTGATATACTGCTAGCAAAGTAAACTGAGTGTATTTTCAGCATATATTTGTATTTGGTCTTTGGAAGAGTATATGAGACACAGTATTCTGCTGATAAAACTTGAAACATTGGTGGCTCAAAATAAGATTATTTATATCTGTTAAAAAGAATTTAGAAAACTGTAGGCATAATGTAGTGCTTGAGTATAAATGAGAATTCATATACTTGGAAGAGAAAACTGAACATGTTTGAATCCATAGGTAGTTTAGTCCTGTCCTTCACGCAGACATGCTATATGAATTTAAATCCCTAAACAGCGAAACTTCTCCATTTCTGAATGATTCACTAAACATTCATTCTTTCATCACTGCAAGGACTTAGCACATGTGCAGGGGGAAACTAAATATCAGCACTGAAATCAGTAATGTAGGTTAGGGACATCTTAACCTTGCCATGTATTTTTATACAGGTAATGTGCCACTGTAGAGCACAGAGATCAGTTCTAGTAAAAAACATCCTTCTCTCCTTATTTCCGACTTAATTGAAATGTAATTAGTTGCTCAAAGAACAAAGTAATGTTCTCAAATTAAGGCTGGTTCTGCTTTGATGGATCTTCAGGAAGTAGAGCTACTGGTAGAGAGAAAGAAGAAGTGAGCAGAGCCCCAGTGATCATCTCCTCATGTTCAGCGTGCTCAGAAAATAGCAGAGCTGCTGTGGAGGCGGCAGCTCGTTTTCTGCGCAGTCCTGTGACCCCCAGTGGCGGGTGAACAAGGAAGGTTCCTACATCTTCTCACACCACCGGCCAGAGGTGCAGATCAAGTTCAGCTGCAAACCTAATGTGATTATGTTTTTTCTTTTCTTGAATTTCTTGAATTCATTTGTATTTTCTTGATATGGTAGCTTTTAAATGACTAATTATTGTTAGTGTATGCAAACTCCATCAGGACTGAGCTCTTCTGCACCAGGTGCTGTGTGAGCCCTCAGGAGCAAACAGACCTGTGTCAGAAGACCTTGCTGCCTTGTATTTTCTTTTTGAGGTTTGATAGGGAGCAATATCAGCTGTTGTGTGAAATAAGGATACATTGACCCTTGAGGGTTTTCCTGGTAAACTGCATGATGGTGTTTGATATCATTTCACATGATGACTGCTTTTATGGATCCCAGTAACTAGTATAGCTAATTAGTTATATAACTATAGATAGGTATTTGAGTAGTAACTACAGTAAGTGAGCAGCAGTCCATCATTTAAGAATATTCCACAGTAAACGTCTTTTGTTTATTTGCTTAGTGATTTTCTAGAAGAGAGCAGCTTGCTTTTTCATTATTCAATTATATGGCTATTCTATGTGTATATGAGTTTATTGTGCATTTATTTTAAAAAGAACTTAAGAAGGGAAAGCCAGAAAAATGTCTCTGCAGTCAGTGTGCTGAGGTAAGAAATTACTAGTTTTTCTCCCCTCATTAATTATTGTTTCCGTATATTTTCTGGTGTTGACAGCACAGTGCAAAGACAGGAGCTTGTCTATTATGAGGGATTAAAGCAAACTGGATTCCCATCTAGAGATGAGAGGAAGAAGGAAGGAGAAATGGAATAACATGTCATGCTTTAAGTATATTGTTTACTGTATATTGTCTCATATTACAGTATCTTTGTCTTGAAATACACTTGTCCCATTATTTTGATTTTTACATCTACATTCATCTGCAACTGCAGATTAAGAGCTGCATTTCATTTTCTCCTGCTTGGCAGTTCCTCATTCAGAAAGACTTCCAGCATGGCCATGTTTGCCCTCTCAACTTCAGAACGTGTGAGGCACTGATCTTAATGGGTGAGTGCAGCCAGATATTGCAGCTCCTTCAGGGAAGCACTGTGGCTGCGAGAAAAAGAAACCACTTCAGCCCACTGCACTTCCCTGAATTTGCTTTGAAGGCATCTTTACATTGAAGAGTAATTGCTCGAGTTTGTTAGAGATAACAAATTCTGGTTACTTCAGCTGACACATCTGCACTTCAGGATGTCAAGATAATTCTCAATTACAGGGTGCAGCCAAAGAGTCTTTACTTTCTAGGAGCAAGAAATCCGTACCCATTGCACATCACTTATTTAATCAATTCTAGTCTCACTGACTTTTGTGTCATTTTTGCATGGTCCACTCAGTGTAATGTGGTCTTTTTGTCTGTTCATAACATCCCCTGCCATTCAGTTCAATTTATTAATGTTCATACTGCCTGTTGCCATAGCAGTTAAAAACAGAGATATCAGAAAGGTGTCCTAATTAGAAAAAAACATACTCCCTGCAGTAAGAGGTAGCTTTTGATCTACTGTGTTTTTCTGGTCCATCATGGTTTTTGTTTTCATGATGTAAGCAGGAGGCTGGTGTGGGGGTGAGGGCATGGGTTTGCACTTGCACAGTCAGTCTGCACAAATGTCTGCAAAGAGCTGCTAAATCAGAGTGCCCATGCTTTATACTCACTTTGCTCAGGTCCAAAGGAATACGCATGGAGGGGCAACTCAAGCTCCCAAAGGCCCCCAGAGTGCTTGGAGGCCAAGATCTCACCCCAGATGCCAGGACAGGAGGATTAAGCCTCTCTGTATGAAAAGTTCCTGTTTCAGGGATGGATTTAGCAGAGAGGGATTGTAGCCTTGCGGGCCCACGCAGGGACATAAAAAAGGCCCAGGGGGCACATGTATTCCTGGTCACTTCGCATGAACATGCACTTACTTGGAGCAAATTGCACCGACCCCCAGACAATGGACTCGTGTTGCTGGTCTCTGCTCTGTTTTCTGTCCCTGTTGTGAATGACAGCTGGGCGTTCTTGTCTGCGGGAGGAAACCTGCTGAATTAGGTGTTAGTAATGTGTTACTGTATGTTAAGGAACACTAAATATATAATCTAGGAAATTTTGTGATAAGACACAGGAGCTGGCTGAACTGACAGGCCTGGGTTAGTTTAGACCTCATTGCGGAAATGTGGACACCCCAAAAAAATGAACTGCTTTGTTGTATTTGCCTTAGTGGTTAAACCTGGCTACCTGCTCGTGGTAGCAGGGATGACATTACTGACATAGGAAACTAACCTCAAATGACCTGTCTGGACAGACTGGCAGAAGGGGAAAATATAAAATGAAGCTGAAATACTGTGTAATCTCTAAAGTTACTAACATAAAAGGGGAATATCAGAGAGATGGGATGACTTTTGAATGTGCATTACCATTTAGAAATTATTTATTAAAAAGGTGTATAAACAGGGGACTGTGAGCAAAGAAAGAAGTTGGCTCTCCAAAATTACACTCTGGCAGGTATTTGCTTGTGGAAATTTATCCGTGGCATATCCTCAGCAACATCTGCAAGAGAGTCCTGACAGAGCAGATGAGGACAGGGAAACCCTTCAGGTGGCTATTATTACTTGTAGGTTTCTTTTTTTTTCTTTTTGTAGCTTTGTTCCCAATTCCATAAATGAATTGCATTGCCCCTGTCTTCTGTGACAATAAATACGACTTTGCTTTTCCCTTGGAAGGGGTCTAGCAATAAACATGGTTATAAGGTCAGCCGACTCTGGGGGAACCTGTATGTACTGGAACAACAAATTGCTTAAAGGTTGGACTGCAGTACATGGGGAACACCGGCTGGCCATGACTCGCAGGAGAGATGTTGGGCATTTTCTTCATGCCTCAGAAGTCAGTTTGGGTCAGTTGCGAACACTTCAAACTTATATACACTGACTTTCCCCGGAGTTCCCTCCAGAGTGAAACAAAATACAAATGCCATACGCTATGCTCAGGCACTCAGTTTAGAGGTGATCTTTCCCGGTCACATTTACTTCAAGACCTGAGGTGAACTCTTGTCCCTGGTTAACTCACCAGAAGTTCGATGACTGACTTCACTGCGGCCATGTTTTTACACTGTGCTTGCCCCTGCCACATATCTATCTATATATGTGGAAACCATGGCATTAAGACAACGAGCAGAGATGTATTAGCACAGGGAAGGCTTTTTTCAGGGAAGCAGTTTGCATGCAAGTTTTCGTCACATTAGGCAGGTGACTGGTGGCTGGTCTTAGCTCTCTGAGTCATGCTGGAGGGTTTCAGCCCTGTTGCTATTCCTGTATTCTGCAGATAATGTAGAAAGGCAAATCATAGAATAAAAGAAAGAGCTCTTTTTTTTTTACTTTAAGCATAAGCAGCGAGCTTAACAGGGAAAGTCAATGTGACTGAGTGTAGATGAGAAGAGCCTGTATTCTGTACTGGTTCAGCTGCAATAATTGTTAACAACTGTTGTACCCTACTTATTTATTGAAGTGGCTTGCTAATGTGTGTATGCTTTGTAGGTATAAAAACATTAGTAAATAACAGCCCACTATGGGGTTTGATACTGCTTGTATCACAAACCATATTTCCCTTTTCAGCAACATATTTGTATCAAAGCCAGTTTTCAATTAAAAGCTATAATTTTATACATTGCAGTTTCTGCATGTTAATAAGCATTTTTTTCACCATGCAGATTACCAGAAACATTTTGGTTTATCTGCCAAGTGAAATGACATGGTTTCCTTTAGTATGAAATAACATTAACTGCTAAGAAACACTCAGAGAGGTTATCCCTCCTTTTTCCCCTTACAGTTTATATCCAGGTACCCTAAGGGGTTGGTCAGGGGGTCTTCCCATTACGTATATAACGAAGATTTTCTTCCCCCCTGCCTGCCTGGGACTCCATTGTTCCCCATGACTCAGTTTTATGAGGACAAGACCAGGAAGGGAAAAGCCATGTGAATTATAACTCGCCTCTAAACCCTTAGGGTAGGATCCACAAATTTGTGCTACAGTGACTACTTCCCAAGTATATATGGCTTTCAATTGGCTTTTTTTGTGCACAGTGACACCTAAAGAGTGTGCAGTTTTGGAAAACAGAGTTTCTGAGACAGAGCGCTGGGTGTGATGGGGACCTTGCACAGAGCAAAGCAGGTTTCCAGCAGCATCTTGAGATCCCCTTACCCTCCTGCCTGGAGGTCGTGTTGGCACTGGGAGCTTGGCTGGGCCATCCGGGCCTCCCTGGGACCACCGCTGGGGAGGAGAAGGGGCAGCTGGCTGGGATATGGCTCCACAAGGTCTTCAACACCACCCAGAAGATAGGGAGAGAGTGGCTTCTCACACCCTGCTGTGTTTTCTTTTGGGTGAATTCCCCACGATTTGGCTGTACCAGCTTGAGGAGAGTTGAATGAGATGTTGGAGGAGGTGCAGGTAAACTGAAGCGTGCCAAAAGGCTGAAGGAAGCGTTAGTACCAGACGACTCGAAGACGTCATCTCTGAGTCACTGGCTGAAAGAATTGCCTTTGTTTAGTCTTAGAAAGAGAGGATGGGGGCATTATAACAGTTTTCTAACATGTAAAAGATGACTGCGAAAGGATAACATTTAATTGTTTTCCGTGTCCAGCTGTCTTCCACTGCTTACAAGGAGTAACCAGTTTAACTGCAGAAAAGAAGATTTAGGTCTTATCTGAGGAAAAATTTTCAACTTTAAAGACAGTTGGCGACTGAGACATAGGCGGCGTTGGAATCCCCTTCATCTGAAAATGTTAAGAACCATCTAGGCACCAATTTGACAGGGCCCTCTCTCTGCCAGTGTGGGGCAGGGACCAGGTGGCCTCTTGAAATTCTCTTTTGCAGATGATTCCTTCTCTGGTTACTCTGAAGCAATATTTCAGTTTACCAAGAGCAGCCCATTCCATGACAATAGCAAAATATGGAAAGTAAATAGAACAATGGCACTCTGATGCAAAAATGAACGAGCTCTTAACTAGAGGGCCATCAATAGACCTTATGCAATCTTGAACAGTTTTGACTTATTCTTTTGTAAGCAAAAAGGTTAATAAGCAATTTTAAATTTTGCCCTTTACATCATACCAGAGGAAAGGTAAGGAATCGCATGCACAGGACTCTGCATGCGCTGCAGTGTTCAAAGCCTTGGAGATTGCTGTAAGTTTCTTTGATGCAACACCAAGTTCTGCAAATTTGAATATGTCATTTTAGCTTTTGGAGAAGGTTGTTTTCCTGCTAACTTTTCGTGGAGATGCTGAATGGCTCTTAATTTAATATTACGTACATTTCTATGCAGGGACTGTTGAACAATTTCATACCAATTATTAAGAGTGAGAGAATCTCATCAATATAGGTTGACATCTGTGTCTAAATAAAAATGTTCATCTTATATAGGCAGGACATGATAATGAGATGGAGCTCTACAAATGCTAATATAATCCTCTACTTGAACATAAATTGGGATTTGGTATTTATTAAATGGCATAGTGTGAAAATGGATTTCAAATGGGCAAAAAAGTACAATTATTCTGTAAAAGGATTCTGTGTATTTGAATGCACAACATATATCTCATACAATACTAGCTCACAGAAAACAGATTTGTTGCTGTAGGCAAAAAGGAATTGCTGAATCTAATATATAATTTTAACATATATATGTTGAAATTCCTGCTGTAGTTACTTTTGATGCTCTTGGAGTGTTTGTGAGACCAGGTAGAGCCTAGAGCTATACCAGAATGGAGGTAATTACATTTCCCTACTGCCAGTAAAAATTAACCACCCAAGGAGAAGAGAATTAAGCATTACCAACTGCTTAGTGACAAAGAAAGCTTGAAGGGATATCATGAAATTAATTCCTCTTCTCCATCACCATACTGTAAATGAAGTGGATGTAATGGAACATGAGTTTAATGTGCCTGAAGCAATTCCCACTGCAGCAAGTAGAACACTTCCTGATAACTTCACTGGCATTTTTGTTCAGCCTACAAAAGTTCTTTGCACTAGCCAGAATAAACATTTTCTAAAGAATAAATGAAAAAAGTGAAGCCACATAGACATGATTTCTGAGTTGCAACCACCTCTCCTTTCTTAAGAAAGAACAATTTTAAGAAGAGGATTATATTATTTGTGAAAATAATTATAGCTGTGTAATGTAATGCAATGTTGCGAGTGGCAACACTGTTCAAAAATTTATGAAAGTTTTATTAATGAACCTTGAGATACATCAGGAACACTGAGAGACAGAGGCACACATAGCCAAGGTAGTAATTGCTTTTTTTCAAAAATAAAATGTTCTGCAGTCACCTTTTGTTTTTGACCATGGCTTTTTTAATCTATATTTATTTTATTATTATCCTGTCATGAGAAAAATATACCAAACAGTACTCCTAATCTTCCTAGCCAATATAGTTTTGGCCCAGTGTTATAGGGTTGCACCTTCTCAGACGAAGTCTGGATCACATTGTGACTGCAGAGCTCTAACAGCTCTGGAGCTGAAGTCTCCTCAGTCCCCTCATGCTGCAAGCCCTGGAAAGCATCCCATCACTCTTTTGAAGCTCTCCATCTGCACTGGCCACTATGGTGAAGGAAAGCATCCTCTCCCCTTCTTTATGTATGACTTGTGCTTGGCCATCATCCGCAGAAAAACTTGACTGTATCCAGACTCCTCCCAGGAGCATAATGGTGAACGTGCTGTATGAGCATGGCAGCTGCCCTCAACTCCTTTGGGGATCTGTGGAGAGCAGCAAGTCTCTTGGGGGGAAGGTTCACTTTATCCAAGCTGAGATGACGTTGACCGTGTGGGACATCCTAACTCAGTCATCTCCATTAAGTACCTGAAGCTAATGGGATGGATGGACCTCACTATTACATTGGTAGCTTTAGGTTTTGACTCTTTTTTAAAAATTGGAACCACTGTAATTGAAGTCTTTTGTTACCTGAAGCACTTTTTTCAGAAGTGCTAGCAGTGGTGTAGTATTTTTCGATAGTGACTATCAAATACCACTCTCCCCAAATAAGAGTTGAACATTGCGTATGTGTTCTTATTTACAAGAGAAACTTGTTTCAAGAAACAAGCAAGAAACAAACATTTCAGAATGATCCAAGTGAAACAGTTGAATTGAGCTAGTCCATTTTGGGAAAGGGTGAAGTCATAGCTTTTGAGAGTCTGACTTTGCATTCTGCTTTACAAGCGCGTACCTCCAAAGTTCGCATGGGATAAGGGAACTGTTCCTGACTCAGGTCCTTATTATCACCTCTTACAGTAAATTCTGCTGACTTTCATGGCTTGAATGCACTTAGTATAATGGTTTGCCTTGCTGCAAACAGCTTGCTACTGCAACACTTCTCGTCTGGCAAGCAGGGTTATTGGGGTACCATCTTTCTGAGCAGCTGTCACTACCACTCACTTAGGACCCCCTAGATGAAAATATTATTATGAAGTATGTACATGTTGAACAGCTTTATAAAGAACATCAAATCACATTGATACTCACAAATTAGTTAGATATTCAAAAATGTCCATAAAACAGAATCCGAACTTAGCATAAAAAAAGGAGCATAAAACAGTGCATTGAACGTAAGCATCTATTAGGAATAGAGACAGAAACAGAAAACACCATGAGATAGACCCCTGGTCTGTCTCCATCTTGAATATCGTGTGTAGTTCTGGCTTCCACATCTCAAAAAGAATAGGCAGGACTGGAGGAAAAATGTAAAAGTTAACAAAGGTAGTGAGAGGTACAAGGTGGCCACTGCCTGTGCAGTGGTTTAATAGGACTCTCTAGCCTGCAAAAGAGATGAGAGAGGAGCAGCTCTTGTCTCAAGAAGAGGGGGGACCACCCCCAGCAGAGCTTTGCAACTCTTAGTAAAAACTTTCTAAGTTTTATTTCCCTCTTGCATTAACTTCAGGTTAGGCACCACTGCACACTGGAGCAGGACGCACACATGAAAATAGGACTTTTATGCACCTGTGTGATATTTCTCACTGGGGCTTTCACTGGCTGTCCCCAGACTCAAAGGAGATGGGCCAGTGGCTACTGGAGCTAAGCCTGAAAACCAGTACACAGAAGAAAATTACAGTGTTTTTACAAGATAATAGCTTTTTTTCCTGTTTTCCAATATACGACAACTAAATATTCTTATATTTTTAGTACGGCTGACGTTTGAACAATATTGTTCCTTCAAACTGCTGTTGCATTATATGCATGTGTGCATGCACACACGCATAGATGTGCACATGTACGCTCACAAACCCACAAAATTACCTCAATTTTTTCTGCTGAGACCCCCACCACCTATAAAGCGTTAAAGGCACCACTGCTGAGGTTGATAAGACAGAAGTTTATAAAATAGTAAGTGGCACAGAAAAAGTGAATAGAGAATGGTTGCTCACTGTCTCATCTAATAGGAGAAGCTGGGGGCAGCAAATAAAACTAGCAGGTGGTATGGTCAAAACAAACAAAATGGCTTAATTCTCCATGCAACACCTAGTAAAATACTGGAAATCTTTGCTACTGAATATTGTAGCTGCTAAATTTTTTGGGTTCCAGAAGCAATTGGACAAATGCATGAAAGAAAAATCCATCTGGGAATATTAAATGTAAAAGCACTGATGTTGGTTTAGGAAGTTCTGAGTTTAAATCACCAGAGGCTGTGAAAGTATTCTGGGGAAGTATGTCATTACATTTGCCTGGGATTTATTTTTCTTCCCTGGGTGTCTGCTTTTGGGCAGTCTCAGAAAGGGACCTTTGGTCTGTGCTATTATGGACATGCTTATGACCCAGCACGGAGCTTACAATGACTTACATGTCATACTTTCTCACCCAATCCTTTCACTTGGTTCTTCATCTCAGATACCTTGGAGACTTGAGATTTTGCAAGGCATGCTGAATGGCAAAATGAGAGGATGTCTAACTCTCACTGGGTGTTTAAAATGCTCTTCATCTCCTGCTGGTGATACAGGCTGGTGAAGCGATCTCTTTGGAAAATGGAGACACAAAACCTGGCAGAACAATCATCTTCTACTCTATTAGCTGCCACTCAAATTTGGTTCTCCTCATGTCTAACCTCCACCACCCAAAACAAAAACCTATAGACCCCGCCAACCCCTCTAAACTCCCAAAACTACAGATGAAGAAGCTTGAAAGGAAGGGTTACACTTTTTATTTCTGAAAACTTTATGGTCGACATAGATTGAACATCAAAGTAGAAATGTCAATAAGATATAATGATAAATATGTTTATTTTTTTCAAGCTACTGGTACCTCCCAGTGAAAAAGTTACTGTCTACATAATTCATGGCCAATTTTATTTCTCAAATATCAGACTAAATTGTCCATTGTTGTTAAGCTTCTCTGTGCTTTGATCTCAGTGAATTACCTGGTATAACAGACAGCAGGCTGAATTGTCAAGAAAAAAATGTTTTTACATTTACATCTAGTGGAATAAAAATGACATCCTGCACTTAAAACTTTTCTTTCTGATTTGAGAATGACAAAGATTTTCAATACCCAAATGCTCAGCAGAAGTTAAAGAACAGAAGGCCAATATCAAGTATCTTAGTCATCTTAATGTTACAGGTGCTTGAAAGGAAGCTAGAAGATGAAAGAACATTCTTTTTAGAAACAAAAATCTTCCCTCTCCCATTTTTTGAAATGTAATTAATTCCTTTTTATTTGAATTTTCCGTGATGGTCCCCAGTTCAGGGGTTGATATCAGGACATATCAGCTTCAGTTAAATGGATATGGCTGCAGTAGAAAGATGACTAAATTGTAAGGGTCTGCTTTTGCTTTGCCATATGACCTCCCAATAAGGAGGTCCTGCAGACTAGAGTGATCTCTTAGTATAATGTCATTTAGCTTCTTTCCTGTACATTTGTGTTCCCAGGGAAAGCAAGCCACACATTGATGGCAGCATGAAGAATTCCAGAGAGTGTCTGTCAAGGCTGGGCAGAAGATGAAAGAACATTTGTTTTGTCTCAAAGATCATATCAGTTATCTCTTAGTACTGTGCTGAGTGGCACACAAGCTGCCTAATAGAAATTGTTTGCAACCGGTAAGGTGAAGCTTTTCATTCTGCCAGAAAAAAATGTCATTACTCAGTGGTTACATTTGCTTAGCTGTAGACCAGCAGGACATCTTTCTACAGACTTCAACCTGTCTTCCAAATGGTAGTCATATAGGCCAGGAAAGAGCAGTCAGCCCATATTTGCTCTGTCCATGAGGATGCATGCTCATGCATGTTAATCTCTGTTCAGCGCCTTTCTAGAATGATTGCCAGTGCCATTTGAAAATAAATTGATTTTCATCTGCTTCCAAGAACTAGAACTAGAGTTTGACTTTCACTGGAGAGTATCACAAAGCAAATAATAGAAAATCACACAGAATATATGTTGTCATTTTTAAGGGGCTTAAGCTTAGAGTTACACTAAATATGTTACTGCCTGGCTAGAAAATAATTGTCAAAATTTTCACCTTTGGCCAGTATTATGTTTTTGCCCTCAGGTACTGCTAGACCTAAGGACAAATATTTCTGAGCAGTAATTTCAGACACAGTCACTTCTGCAGTTTTTGTATCTTAGTTATAAAAGTGAATCAGCAATGCTAAAAATGGGCAGGCAAGATCAGTTTAAAAAATCAGAATAACTAAGTATCACAGGAGTAAAATGATAGTTAGCTGTAGATGTGTTTTGTGTGGTTTGAGAACTTGACTTTATCTATATACCTATGAGTGCATTACCTAGATACACACACAAATATATGTCACATGACTGTGTGTTTCAAGCTGGGAATTATATGGGAATATCCTGTTCCCAGTGGTCTGATTGGAAATGCAGTCTTCAAAACCTTGGTGTAGCTTAAAAACAATGGCCTGTGGAAAATGATGTTCATCCATATTATTACATGCAGCACAAGTACTAAATAGAATCATCCTTAAGTTTTGATCCCATCACTTGTCCTTTGCCCAGTATTTCATCTCACTCTAGGCTTTCTGTAACATCACCCAACGTCTCCCCTGAGCAAGTGGAACTGTTGCAGGAAACAACTGTTGTTGCTTCATTTGTTGGGAAACTACAAGAGGAGGGACCGACCTGTTTTATCCCTTATGTGCCCTGACAGGGCCTCCATAGCTCTGCCAAGGGCCAAGGTGGGGCTGACCAGCTTGCCGTTCCCTGGACCCTCCTTGCCTTTTTTGAAGACAAGTGTCATTTTCCTCTCTCCAGTGTCTGTACAGAGAGCTGGGGTCTGGCAGCCCTGGATAATAAGTGCTCTGAATTGCTTGCTGCCTTCCTGAATATGGCCACTGTGTGTGGATAGCCACTCCATCTAACTTTATTCCTCCAGTTTACATGCCTGAATTAGGAGCCAAAGGACCTATGCAGAACTCTGAATGACCTGCTGGGGCCTCATTACCCATTCAGGCTCCTAAAATTAACCCATGGGACTTCCTGCCCCTGCTACCATCCCACGGGTCTGCTAAGGCATCCTGCTAAGTGGCTGAATACAGCCTTCAGGAATCAGTAGTTCATTTTCACCGACTCCTTCTTCCGTGTCCCCCTGAAGGCGCACATTTAATGGAGAAAAAAATCTGAATACAGAGGAGCTGTGTGAAATTAAGACAGCTGCTGGTCTCCATATCTTTATTGTTTGCATTCTTTTAGTCACCAGTAGTTGCATGACTCACAAACAAGAGAGCTTAACTTGGAGACATCATAAGATGGCAGAACATTTTTAGAAAATCTCTATACTTTGTGAACAGAACTAAAACCAGACTTGCCAACTAAAGAGCTACAATAACCATATAGCACAACAATTTTCTCCTACAAGATCACTTTCCAGAGGACAAGGCATTTCAGAGACAGGATTTAGACACCCAAGAAATGAGAAATGAAAGCTCAAGTCAAAATGGTCTCTGAGTAGGTCCCCTTGTAATGTGCTTTTCAGAGTGGGAGATAAAAGGTCCATAATAAGGAAGGATTAGCACATGCTTATACACTCGTAAAGGCCCTTGTGCAGAGCCACCCTAGATGATCACTTTTCTACTGTTTATACAGTAGAGGTCCAGCTATTCCTCCGGTAGGCACTGACCTTATGGCTCTCACCAGCTCACATCAGCTGAGGATCTATCTCAGATAGCACAAAAGAGCTGTGCACTGAGCTAGCCGCCTGCATGTATCAGGTTGTATTGGCTGTGCATCATAAATCCTGTAAAGCAATCTTGACATCATACAAGTGATATTACCATAATCCACAGATAATTAATAACAAGTAGTTATCAAAGCACTATATCTATATGCAACTACCTATCTAACTGCTTTCTAACGGATCACTGCTTTTGTAGAGTGAACTATTAATGACCCTGGAACAGGGATGTATGTGTGACGAGGTTGTGCTGTTAAATATCAGTTGTGTTAACAGGAAACCATAGCTTGAAGGCTGTTGAAAACCCAGGGGATAACAAGGGCCCCAAAAGGTACAAAATGAAGTGATAACAGAGGCCTTGAAAGTGCAGGCACAGGATGGCAACAGAGGCCCAGGGCCTCGAAACATAAATCACAAGTGGTCAACTACTGGTGACTAAAGGAAGGCAATCAACCATGGGACTTGGGTAAAACAGGTTTTAGGCATAATAAAGAGAACAAAGAACATGCTCACTTACATAAAACATACCACGCATAGAGAAAACAGATTCAAGGAGGATTTGCAAACCAAAGACGAAAGAGTAAACAAGCAGTCTGTGCTAGCTAGCACACGACAAAGTCCCCATTATCAACATCAGATTCCCCCTCAGCGAAGAGGGCAGGATGCTGAGAATGCGTTGTAACCCCCATTCGTCGTGAGGAAGGCTGGTGCCACTGTCTTAGCATACAGAGCAGCAGGGTAAAGGTGAGCAAAATACCACAAAGAAAGGTGGATACTAGGGATTTTACATAGCGCAAAGTGAACTGCATTATTAATGAGGCTTTTCTGTAAGAATCACACAATTCGGACAATAAATATCATTATAACTGGACTAGTAATGACTGTGATTAGACTTTTGAAACTTTAATTAGGCTAACAACACTTCCGTGGCATTGCATATAAGGCGCATTGCTTTAGCCCATGGAATTTTCATGGGGTGTTTTGTCTTGAGGTTTGGTTGTAATTTGGATGCACTACATCCATGTCTTCATGTGCTTCAGCCAACATTTGCTGGCTTAAAATAGGTACTCCCTGCCTGACTTAGGAAATGTATTAAAATCTGGTGCTTGTCAGTATTCAGCAACCTTTTCTTCGTAGTTTCTACAAAACAGTTGTTTTCAGCTAGCAGAAATTTGCTGTCATGACACGTGTCATACTTGACTCTAACACATTGACTGTGGCGTTGCAAAGAAAGGTGCCTTTTCCTCCCACAAGAGAGGATGTGTTGCTGTTCCCTTCCCCTCTGTATGCTGCTAGTCAAGCTGCAAATGAAATATGTTCCCTGATGACTGGAATCTGTTGGGGTGAATGACTTTTCTCACGTTGCTGTATTTTTTCTGCTTCCTCCATATTTTTTATCATTCAGTCTGGCTTCCAGTGGAAGACCCAGTGTCTTTATTTTGTTTGAAGGCCATACAGCACCTGTAAGCTCTTATTTCCAGTGAAAAGCTGAAATTATGGGTTTTCCTTGTGAAGAAAAATAAGCTGAAATATTTCACCAAAACATTTTAACTTTTGTATATTAAAAGTTATATGTTTTTATGGAAAAACAAAATGAGAAATGACAAAAGAAAACTTCCTTCAAGCCAGTGTGTTTCCACAGGATATTTTCGCTTCTTCAGATCTTCTTCAGGAAAAACTGTTCTCTGAAAAAAATGTCAACCACTTCATTCACAATAAAGGCAGCAGAAAGTTAAACTGTATTCCTTAAGTTGTCTGATTCAATTTTTTCTAGTTTTTTTTGGCATAACATAACTACAGAATTCTGAAAAAGTCCCGTATTCACATCATAGTCATTTATGTTTGCAAGGTTGCATTTTATTTCCCTCTGCCAATCACATGTATACAAAAGTGCCTGAAATTTGTATCTGAATGACTACTTCATAGGAGAACAATTAACAGCAGAAGATGAGTGTAGCTTTAAGTAGGAACAGAATAAATAGGTATTTGTCAAAAAGGCCCTTTATTATTGCTGCCCCATAGCCAAGGTAAGGGTTCTTATTTTATCTGCAACTGTTGATGACAATCCTCGTGTTTCAGGCAGACCAGTGAAGGCAGGAAAACATCTTTATCATGTCTCTAAAACTTCAGTCTAGAGAAAAAGTTAAAGGGAGACCTCTTTGCTTATCAAGGTATGGTTCTTTCTCTCTCCATTCCATGGTGATAGTTTAAAGACATCTGAAAGACAACCAGGAAATAATATCTCCCTGATGTTGACCTATTATTGCTCATTAACACTAAGTGAGTGTATGGCAATTCAATCTTCAATCTTCAATCAAACTGAATCGTTGCTACAAGTACCCTGTTATTTGATCGCTGCAGATTAAAAACTTCTCTCAGAGAGAAAATGCATGCAATTTGCTTTCACTTAGGGTAAATCTCAGGCCTTGTGGAACTTGCATGAGAGAGGCAAAGTGGATAATGAAAGTCAAGTTTGCTAAATAATGAAAATGCCAGAACTTTCTAAAAATATAGACAGCATCAACAGTAAACTAACTGGCAGCAGTATATCAAAAGGATGGTAAAGACTTTCATCCTGAGCAGAATAAAACAAAGATAAGTTTAGATGCACGGTGGCATTCAAAGACGTGCCAAGTCCCCACAGCCCTTGCTACATGCATCTGCCTGCACTGCCGACGAGAAGCAGTCGCGGAGATGTTGGGGGGCGGCAGAAGCAGCAAGGTGGAGCCCCATCCAGCAGCTCTGCTCCCCGCAGGGCTGAGTCCCTGCTCTGGGAGGCAGTGGCACTGCTCACAGTGTGCCCAGCATGCTGCAGGGGTGGCTCCCCTGCTTCCTCTCCTGCAGGTTAGCGCAGGCTGGTGAAATCCCTCCAAAGATATAATCTACACAGGAGCCCCAGGGTTTGGGTGCCTGGCTCTTTCGAGGGGTGCAGCCTTTAGGTTTATAGCCAGCTGGGTCTCAGAGTGAAGGAGGCCTGGGCTGGCTCCCTAAAAGGCCGCTGCAGGACTCCCTCCAGCTTCAGCAGGAGTCAGGCTGAGCCTGGACCATGCACACTGGTATTGGCATGATCACCGTGCTCAACAGGATGGAGGCCAAAGGAGGCCAGGTTGCTCTGGTCTTTTGTGCTAGCCGGTCTATTATCCACTGAATATGGTGGAACTGTTACTTTTAAATGTAGTGTCCTCTGGGTCTGGCACTTAATTCCTTAGAATCATAATAATCAGCTAAAAGATCCATTGAACAGCATGAAAGCTGTTTGGATAAGTGCTGTTCCTTCCTTCCTGTGTTCAGAAGTA
This sequence comes from Apteryx mantelli, assembly GCF_036417845.1. NCBI lineage: Eukaryota > Metazoa > Chordata > Aves > Apterygiformes > Apterygidae > Apteryx > Apteryx mantelli. The sequence goes on along the minus strand of NC_089978.1, from coordinate 86,256,739 downwards.
TTTTTGAGAGCACATTCAGAAAGCATGTGAGTATTTAGTGCATTAGTGCAGGCAGCAGGTTTAATAAGTCACCTCTCTCCTGGCTAGTGGAAAATCAAGACTCTGGACACGTGTGAATATTGTCTTTTATCAAAAAAGAAAAGAGGCTATAAATCCAAGTAATTAGAGGTAGAGTGCATAATAGGGGTTGAGCAGGGGGTACTAAATGGATTTCCTTAATAAATGGAAATATTGCAATGATTAATCTAGTTTTGCAATAGGCTACTCAGAACAGCCATAGGAAATCTGCAGCTTGAGGCTTGCTGATATTCCAAAAATTTCTTAAAATTCCTGGGCTAAAACTGGGTGCTCTGTACAAGCTTAGAAGATGTGGGTGGCTCAGACACCCTCAAGTGGACCATGACTTTGCAAGGAGAGGGGCAACTCTTCTCGCTGTTGGTTTGCCAACCAATGGTGTTCACGGTGTGCTTCAGCTACCCAATACAGTCCTACATTAATCTGTTTGTACACACACAGAGCTTGGTATTACCAGCTGTTTTCTCTTGTGCTTGCCAAATGGGGCCCTGGCGGGGATAGTGAGGGTCTGGTGCTGCAGGAATTGGGAGCTGGAGCAGCAGCTTCTCGCAGGCTTGAGGAGATAGAATTCACTGGTCCTCTTCAGCTGGGAACGCTGCAGGAGCTGAGTGATGGGAACAGCTCTTCTCACTTGTGCAAAATCCCACCTGCGCAGTAGGGTGTCCCAGTCACATCCTGCCTTGCGTGTGGGAGGTGCTCCAAGCCCAGAGGTGCTCCTCTGGGGCCGGCAAGGTGGGTGCCTCATGGGGAAGGCTTTTTTGCTCATGGCAAAGGACAAGGTTTCAACATTGAAAGCTCTCTTAGGGTTCATTTCCCCAAGGCTATTGTCCCTTACTGAATTTTCCATATTTCCACATGATAAAAACTCTTTCTCCAGAATTTAAGATGGTCAAAGCTCTCATTTATTTCCTTCTCATTGTTTACATGAGCAAAGATCTGAGGGAAGCTCTCCCCTGCCTGGATGGAGGGTCTGCCAGCGCTGGCTCCGTGCAGAGCAAAAGGAGAGCTGCGGGTCAGGGCTCCCGCTGTGACAGAGGTGCGGACGTAGTCACTGGTGTGGGAACAAGAGAGAATTCAGGGAGAAAGATAAGGGAGCACATGGGAAAAACAGTACGCGGCAGCCAAAGCACACCACCCTTTTGCAACATGAGTAACGAACTAGCTGGTGAAGGCCAGACAGTTTGTTCCAGCTGCACGGCGGAGGAGGGAGCGATATGGAGGTATCACGGTCCGCCCCTGACCCCAAAGGGCTGCATCCCAAAAAATAATTGCTGCTCACAGACTAACTGTTGACCTCTAGTACCCCCAGCCTCATTATCCCTGCTTACCATATTAAAAATCACGCCCTTTGCTGCATAACGATATGTAAATAAGGGGGGGGCATACCCCCAACAACCGCGCGAATGGCAATCTGGCCAATGAAGTATGTCTGCCGCGCTTCCACACCCCACCTTCAGCAACTATAAAACAGAGGACAGCTCACTAAAGTTTTTGGAAGGGAAGAAAACTGAACCCCCGACCTGTTCACTGGAGATTGCTGACGAGCGAGCCTCCTTCTCCCCTCCCCCAAACAGGGATGCCTCTTGGTAAGACTTGCGCCTCCGACAAACGTCGGACGTTACCCGGGAAAATATATTATTATCGAAAGCGCTTAATTGTTAGTTTGAGCTCACAGAAAGAAAATTTGTAGCAGCAAGTGCATTTATCAATGGCAATTCCGAACCTGTTGTATCTGTCGCTTTAATAAAATCTAATTCTTTTTACTTTGCGAAACTGACCCAGGGAAAGTCCTCAAACAGGGGGGCTCTGGCAGGCAAATGTAAATTATAAAGATAAGGAAGGGCCTTCCGTCCCTCCCTTTCACACGACAACTGGTAGACTGGCAGTACCTTGCTTCATGGAGAAATCTGCATTCCCGTATTACCTAGGTGTTCAGAGTGATGACAACACCCTCAAAAACTGGCTGCATGGTTTTGTTCTGAAAAAAAACTGGCAGCATGACAGTCTGCCTCACACTGTTCCACTTCAAATGGTGATTACACATGCTCCCTGTCTTGGGAATATATCATGCTGTTAAATGTATCATGCTGTTAAAGATGACCACAACACTTTATTAATTCACGTTGGAAGAAAATCAAAATCTACAACCTGCTTTATGTAGAAAAACTACAGGCTGAAAATAACTGAGAATTTAGGGGATTTCCCATTTTCAAGGGAAGCACATCTGTGCATCTCTCTTCTCCTTTAACTCTCTACAGCTTATTTTTAATGACATTTTTGAGTTTCAGACAAAAAAATGTTTATTATCCCTGTATACAGTGTAGCTCTCAAAAATACTGTTCACAGTCAAGCACCAGTTCTTCTAATTGAAAACTCAGACAATTTATTTTTCTTTGATATCATATCAATACTATTTCTTATTGATTTTCCCATATGTCCACAAGGATAAATGCTGTTTTTTAAAATGTGATATGATCATCACATATATTGATCTCTTCATCTCTTTCAACCTCACTTGCCTCACCAGCAATGATATTTCCTTCTATGCATTTCAGAAACACTGGTATTTTTCTCACACTGAAATGTAAACATTTCTCATCCTGCAAAACCTCTCTTTACATGTATATTAAACCAATCATATCATCAAGTTGTTCACTTACTACAGAGAGAAAAAAAACCCTCTGATTTTTATATTGTTATACTTTGAGTTTTGCAATACTTAGTGTTTCTTCATTTCTGTAGTGCTGTTTATTCCCACTTCCTATTCTTTCGACTTCCTCAGTGTTCCAAAACTGAATGCTACCTCTTTTTCTCTTTGCCTTTTGTTCTCACTCTTTTCTTTCTTTCTCTGTAACTCTAAAATTTTCTTCCTTACAATTGAGTTATCAGATGACTAGATTCCTCTTAACTTTCTCCTCTTACCATTGTCTACCATCCCATTGACCTTAGCACTTCCATTCAGCTTCTCAGCTCCCCAGTGTAATTCACTCTTTTGTTGCCATTTCAAAACATACTTTTCTTTTGCCAGTCCCATTTTTTTGGGACTCTCTCCATCTAGCTATTTTTGTTGTATGATTCTCTGCCCTTCTAAATGCCCTACCAGAAAAGACTCTAATTTATGCTTTTCCAATACATTACTTTCACCTGTAACCTCCGCACATTGACTATTATTAGTTTTAATGGAAATACCATGCCCATTTCTACCATCTATAAAGCTCTTTAGATCCAAGGTGCTACAGAGGTAGTTGCTACTCCTCCATCTAAACACAACTGCAAAAGTTGTGGTTCAGATATTAGAACGCAGACACTTTCTTCTAAAAGCACACACACTTGCAAATGACTTTGTAGTGCTCTTGGGGGCTGGAATTTTCTTTTCATTCTCTGTTAGTAAAGCATCTAACCAAACAAGATCCTGATCCATGGCTGGAGTTTTATGCCGATAAAGGAATGATAACACTAGCTACCTGACGTAATCACTTAAGCACTAATTACAAGCCACTTACTGCTTTCTTTCACATCTAGATCCATCTAGTCAGTTCCCTATGCACATATGTTTTGGATAATGCATGCTACAAACCATAAAAATAACAGCAACACAATCCTATGTGGTTTGGTGCAATAACAGTTTACTGCTGTGCTCTGCGATCCGGGATTACTACTAGGATTGTATAAAAATTAAAATGCTTTTCATCACTGCCCTAGAAGGAATGTCCTTTTCATATGTTAAGGTAGCTATCTTACAAAAAAAAAATGCCTGCCTTCCAGATGCTATATTATAACCTTAGGCTCTTTGTCAAGAGTCAAAGACAAACGCAGTCTGCAGAAAGGGAAGGATTTATGACATTTAATATATATTATGGTAATTTACTTTAATTATACTATCTGTAATTAAAAAAAATAAAGTGACATTTAGGCTCATGAAAGGTGCTGGAATGACATTTGTAGAAAATGGCTACCCACTGAACAGAAATAGCAGTGTAGCAGTGAAAGTTAGTATATGAAATGTCCTGATATGGCACAAGCAGCAAAAGCAACCAAAAATAAAGTCCATACAGCTGTAACAGAAGTCAGACCTGGATCAACCATAATATGAAGTCAATAGTAAAATCAGTGCTGTCTTTGGCAGTGATGAGTGGGGCTTGGGGAAGGCTGAGGAATGGGAACCACGTGCAGCACGGTGGGGAGGAGGTCTGGGGCAAACATGAGGTATTTCACCTCCACTCCCACTTTCCTGTGCATGAGTCTACATGCCCAACCTCCTCTGGCTGAGCTCTGAGCTGCCCTCCAACTGGGAGGTGGGGAGGAAGAGAGGGAGGAAAGCGGGAAGCACCCACTAGGCTCAGTATAGTTTGAGCTTTCCAAAGAGACAGCAGGATAGGCATAGAATGCCTTGGGAAACAGCTGTAATTTTGACACAGGTTATGCAGTAAGTCTTCATGTGCTTGAAGTGCTAATTTATGCTACTATCTCAGATCAAATGGACTTTACATAAGCAAAAGTGTCAATGCTTCTTGAAAGCACTGCCCATCTCACACACACATGGCACATTTCATGCCTCCATCTGCTACCCTTGACGCTATCTGCCCAAACCATCTGGGAAAAAGTGAGTCAGGAGTGGTCTGCTGTCACAGCATCTCGTGAGGTGGCCTCAGGAGTTGGGGAGTGGATGTTCAGCTGTGCAGAAATGGCCCAGGATTTGGCAGCTGAGCACTGGTGCTCTATGGCACAACCTGCCATGAGACCTTCCATACCCATGTTTTCACTGTTTATTTTAATACACATCAGAACATGAGCAAAATGAGAAAAAAAACCCCAAACCATCACTGTCATAAGATTCATGGATGTATCCAAAAGGATAAATGAGTTTGAAGGAATTATACAAATATGTGGAAAAAAGGGCCATTGATGACTCTTACATATGGTGATATGGATGTGACCCCTAGTTCAAGAAATCCTTAAAATGCTGGTTTCTAGAAATGAGAAGGATCTGTCAGGGCAGAAGAATATTTTTACACTCTTTGCTTTAGCGTACATTGGAAAGCAGCTCTTAGACTAAAAAGACCTTTGCTCTGACTTGTCTGGGTGTTTTTATATTCTTAAGAGGCCTCTTAAAAGGCACATGTAGTACTGTGATGTATCCCACATCCCATGTTTATAGCTCCCTTGAGCCATAAACACAGAGCGGAGGACTTCTAGGAACCGTTTTGTGGTCAACGTGTAAAAATGTCACCCAGCTATGGGATTTTACAGGACTACGAAATACACAGGGCAAGAACTCCTTGTGGACACTGCTAATGTCATGGGGCAGAACTGTGGAGAGATAATGCAGAGCATCTCGAGAGATGAGTCCCGAAATGTGAAAGGTAATGAGCAATCAGGCAGAACAGATCTGGAAACAACCATAGCGGATGTAGCTGACATTAACCAGTCAGCCATGGCTGACCTCTCCCAGAAGCAAGCTGCTATTTCTGGAGCAGGGGAGTTGCAAAGGGGGTCACATCACTTTGCAGCCATGAGAGGAATGGCAGTGTTGCCAGTACTTCTGGGTATGGAAACAGAGCTTAATGGATCTGGATGAAGGGAGGTCCACAAGCCGTCAGTGCTCCATACAGCACGGGAAAGGGGGGGGGCATGTGAGTGCAGATGTGTGTCCTTTTTGCTGTTTTGAGCCTGCCTTTCTCAGACAGATGCAGTACCAGCTCAGGAATGAGCAGAAAGAGGATTCTTTCATTTTGGAAAATGATCTGAACTGGGATAATTCCTAGGGTGCCAAAGGAAAAACTTACTGCTTTCTCAGGCAGCTGGGTTCCTACCGAAAAAAGTCCAGTCCAAAATCCTTCACCCAGCTAAAATGCCATGATGGCAATGCCTTGATATGATAGAAAGCACAGAGCCTCATGCCGTGTAGTTTGTAAAATGGATGTACTTTGTGAAGTATCAATTATGTCAAACCATTAAAGATGGGCTCCAAGCCAATTACCTTTCATAGCCAAACTACCAGTTGTCTGATGTGAGGGTGGGATACACTGTGTTCAAAATGGCTAATGGGAACAGCTAGCTAATTTTCTTATCTGGCGTATTTTATTAAATGAGAGAGGAAATGTGAACAGAAGCACTACCCTCTGCACTATTATGTAAGGTGTAAGCAGGAAATATGCCCTTAATTCATTCTAATTTAGAGGGAAGTCACTTTAAATTTGGGAGAAGGCAGCATAATAGAATCTGTTAATGATTAGCTCACCTGGCTTACAGTTGTTTAATAATATTCTGTTTTCCTGATCTATAAACTGCATTTTAATTGCTGCCTAATGAAAGAACTTGAATTTTCCTTACCTCCTGCAATGAGGACGTGTTTTTACTCCATACATTTCAATTTCATGCCTCCCTTTCACCGAACATTTTGCTGTATTTTGCTTTGAACTGTACTCAAATGGTCTGGAATATGTTAAAAGTGATTAGCAAGGGAAGTCACTGCATCAGCCGTGACATCACATAACTTGCACTCATCAGTTATATAGGGCTCAACTGTGTTGTCAATGTTCAGTTCTGAGTCAGAGGCGGGAGAACAACTTCCCTCAACTCTGAGAAGCATGAAGGCTACATTTGATGAAGTGTCACCAGCAGCCTGCCTCCTTCTTTTCTCTAGACAGGGTGCTGTGCCGTTGGTAGCAGCCCTCCTCCTTGATGAGGTGCCGGGTGGATGTGGCTGGGAGGGCTGTGCACAGACTGACACTGATCCTCCCATTACTTCCCTGGGAGCATGTGCCACATGGAGCAGTGACGGGAGTGGAGCTGCAGCACCTTTGCTAAATCAGCTCCTGCGTTTCTCTCCCTGTGAAGGAGGGTCTGGCTGTGTTAGGAGAACAGCTCAGACCCACAATTCTCACTTCTCACCAGTCTCTACCAGAAACGAAACTACGACTGTCTTGGCCAGTCTAGAGTCACACTAATGGCACATATACAAAGGGTTTTACAAGTCCCACACAGCCCTATAATCTCTCTCCTTCACTGTAACCACTACCAGGTATTAGGGAAAGAGTGTAGGCAGAGGGTAAGCATAAGCACACAGTCAAGCTAAGTTTGCAGTTGTACTTCCCCGGTAAGCTGTCTCACCCAGCAGTCTGCTGCTTTGGGACTTCTTGAGGCAGAAGTTGCAATTTTATATTCTGGAACACTTTCCTTTTCTAAATTTGTCTAATTGTTTTTAAAATCCATTTATACTTTGCATCCGTAATTTTCCGCAGTGATGAGCTCCATGATATAGCTACATAGGGTAGTTTGTCCTTGTGATTGTTTTAAACCTTTGTGCTATGTGATACTTCCACTTTATGGCCATCATTTATCCAATTATTCCCTATCCAGCCATTTATCTTGTTCCTACTATATTTTCCCTCCACTATTTATTTTCTGAGTTGAAGGATCCTGGTCTCTTTCTGTATGAAAAACATCACAGAGTAATGATCATCCTTGCCACTGCTCTCTGTATTTTTTCTAGTCTTCAATGTCCTTTCTGAGACATTCTGGCCTTCATGAGCAATGATAAAGAAGAAAACGACGCCTGCTCTGGGACACGAGATTAGCAGAGTGGCTCTTTGGAAGAGCTACACCGACACAATCAGAGAAAACCATTTGGCTTTGAAATGTGGCAAAGAGTAGAGAATAAAGCCTTCACAGCACCAGCTGAAATAACAGTCAGACCAGTCTGTAATGTTTTATCAGACACATTTCCATGTCACTTACTTTAATTCTCTCCTCCACATGTTTCTGTTTCTTATATCATTACTCTTTAAGACCCAACTGTCTTCAGATGGCTGAGGTCATGAAAGTGATCCTTGAAATAATGCACGGCATACAGTCTGCAGTGGAGGCCCTGGAATTTACAACTAAGCAAATGATCATGATTTGATCCCCTGACTGAATATTAATTATTTCCCGAGGATTTACAAAGCAAAGAGGAGTTTGTTACTGAATTCCTTGCTGAATGCTCCTGTCATTTGTGGAGTGCCCTAAGGTGTGCAGGGCCCAGGAGGAGAGCTCAGCCAGAACTGTCATTCAGCAGCGATGGCAAATGCTGCTGTCCTTTTAGCATCTTCCAAATGTTTCTTGAATGGGATAGAAAATATCAGAACTGGAAAAGCAGATCCTCGTGGTTCTCACTGCTTAAGGAATTAAGGGACTGGAGCATCTGTAATAGGAGAGGCTGAGAGAGCTGGGAGTGTATAGCCTGGAGAAGAGAAGGTTCAGGCAGGATATGATCAATGTGTCTAAATATCTGATGGGAAGGTGCAAAGAAGATGGAGGCAGACTCTTTTCAGTGGTACCTGGTGACAGGACAAGAGCAGTGGACATAAGCTGAGAATTGGGAAATTCTGTCTGAACACAAGAAAATCTTTTTTCCTGTGAGGATGACTGAGCACTGGAACAGGTTTTGCAGAGAGGCTGTGGAATCTCCAGCCATGGAGATATTCAAATTTCGTCTCGGCACAGTCCTGGGCAACCTGCTCTGATTGACTCTGCTTGAGCCGGGGGGCTGGACTTGATGGTCTCTAGAGGTGCCTTCAAAACCCCAACCTTCCTCCACCACAGTGAAGGCAGTGGAGGCACCTGAGGAGCTGTGCCTAACGGCTTCTTTCCTCTACCCTGTGCTAAAGGGTTTCTGGCAACCACTGTACTCCTTGTGACCATGTCCCGGCAGGGGTCCTCCATGGGAGCGGTCCCTCAGGGCTGTCCCTACCCAGCAATAGTTGCCCACGGCTCAATACCTCCCAGTTTGATTGGTGAGCTCCTGCTCATAAAATATGTGGCTGTAGTCCCTTTTACAGGAAGAGGGGAGGCCCAGCTCTGTCAACCCCTCCCAGCAGGATTCGAGTGAGAGCAAAAATGCAAACAGACAGCAGTGAAAATAACAGAGAGGTGCTGTCACCCAGGGCCAGGGGTCTGCCCTGTGAGGGCTGCCTTGGCTGAAAGCCTTGTGCTCCCCTTGGGAAGCTCATCTTGCAGGAGGTTGCAAGCCTTTGGCAGGGTCTAAGCCTGCAGGTTAGTTGCAAATCCCTGAGTTTTGAGGGGGCTGTTGGTTTCTTCTTGTTTGTTTTTGGTGAAGGAGGGGCAGAGATAAACCCTGCTGCCCGATCCAATGAGGGGGCAGAAATGAACCTGAAGGACTGCTGTGAACTGCACAGCTTTCCTGCCATGAGACAAGAGCAGCTCCCAGAGCAGCACAATTCTGACTGCAGGTAATGGTTTGGGAAAGAAAACAAGATGCAAGCAAGCGAGCACACAACCACACAAGCAGCCATGTCACTGACCCCCCCAAACCCCACCAGCACTACAAGAGATGCTGGGGAGTGCTGCTGCACCAGCAGAGAAGAGAGGGTGGCTTTCTGGCTTTGCAGTGTCTCCCCATTGACATGCACCTGCACAGCCGTGCGAGTGCCTGACTCGCACTGCTCTGGCTACTGGGCCGGAAAACTGGCTCCAGTTAAGGGTTCGCTACAGTCACCAGACCTGGGTGAAGGCCTCTTACTGCACTCAGATGACACCAGGAGGGCTGTTCTCAAGGGAAAACACATTTATTAAAACCAAGGTATGGCCTGAAGAAGCGTTGCGTGCCAGACACCTCCCATCTTCACTTTGGGGGAGTCAAAGCAGAGAGGGGGCCCTTGCTTTGCAGTGGGGCTGGAGTCTCACTCCTTCTTCTTCCCTGTCCTGGAGCCCCATGAGGCAGATATACCCCATGGGGGGAGTCCCCTCTGCACCCCCTGCCTCCCAGGCTAGGCTCGGGGCAGCATCTTCCCCAGATGAGCCATGCTGCTGCCTGCTCCTCCTCTCCTCCTGCCATGGCCCTTGCTGCACCCTGGGACCTGCTGACGTCTCTCGCCAGGGCGCTCTCACAGCTGCATGAGCCTCGTGGGCTTCTTTGGGACTTGCCAGTGTCCCACCACTGTGACCTGTCCTGCTTTTTTGGGTGCCTCGGGCTTTCCTGGCTCTGCTGGCTGACCGTGTCTTGGGAGCCTGGCTTTGCTCACGCTGTCCCTGCTAGTGCTGCAGCCGCGACTGCTTCTTTCCAGGCTGGGAATGGGCCTGGGGACTGCTCGCCCTCCTCTTTTGGGAGATCCGGTGACTCCCAGGTGAGCCCGTCCTGCTGCTGCCAGGTGTGGAGGGGCTGCAGACACCGTCCTCGGCAGAAATACCAGCCATGGCCTCCATCTCTTCGTCCTGGCTCTCTGTCCTGGCACTGGGGACAGCTGCCCGCAGTGGCCTCTGCACTCCTCTGCCCTCGCGGGGGGCTGCCTCGTCACAGCCTCCCTGCAGCTGCTGGGGAGACCTTGCAGCTGCCACGGCCTCTTGGGCGAGAGTGACCGTGGCCCTGGGGAGCTCCTCGTGCCCAGGGACTGGGGGTCTCCTGGTCTGGGATGGACCTTGCATGGAGGCTGGCAACCCATCTGTGGCTGGAGGGGTGTCGGGGCTGGAAGAGGTCGAAGGGTGTCCCTGCATGCCCGCGGGAACACGAGGGTCACTGGACCCCCGGGAAGCGACGACCTCCCCAGTGGTGGCGCGCCGGGCCTCAGCGATGAACTTGCCGATGAACTGCTCAGTGCGGCCAAGCAGGAACGGCCTCAGGTTAGCCGCAAAGGCCGGGCTGCCCATGTCGTACCTCCGCACGTTGCTGATGATGACGAACTCAACAACCGCGGCCAGTGTCCGGCGGACCCCGAAGAGGCTGCGCAGCTCCCGCTTCAGCCAGGGCAGCAGGATGTGAAGCAAGGCCGGGTTGCGTTGGAAAAAGGCTGCCGAGAGGCCTGGCAGGCGGTCGCTGTCGGGAACCGCTGGTGCCTGCCATGCAGCACGGTGCCCAGGGCGGTGGGAGTTTGGGCCCTGCTCCTGCTCCGGTGCCTGCCCCCGAAGGGCCGCCGCTGGACGCGCCATCCTCCGTGAGTCCGGGCTCCTGCTTGGGCTTGGCCGCGCTGCCTCCCTCTGCCGCGGCACTGCTGAGCCCAACGGCCTTGGCAGCCCGGTGCCATTCTCGGGAGGGGATGGCAGTTGGGGAGGGGAGGGATTTGGCTGCAGCAGGTGCAAGGTGTGGTAGAAACCAGCTCCCCGTGGCTGGAGGCTGGTGATGGAGCCGCCTGCGGGAGGCCCGACGGTGAGCTCCTGGAAGTTGTCATCCGCCACCACTGAGTGCAGGATGGACCGGATGGGCCGTTTGCAAAGGGGGCACTCGGCTTTGGTGTTGGACCAGCGCTGCACGCAGCCGAAGCAGAACTGGTGCAGGCAGGGGTTCAGGAACGCCGTGTTGTCCAGCCTGTCCAGGCAGATGGGACATGTGGCGGCTGAAGAGGCAGCTGTGGCCATGGTGGGCGCAGTGGGCTGGGAAGAGCTGCCAGGGAGGAGCCGCTCGCCCTCGGTGGCACCCCAGCTGCTGCTGCTGCCCTGCTCCGGGAAGGAGAGAGACAGCGAGATCAGTGCTGACCCTGGGGAGACGGGAGACTGGTGACAGGGGCCAGGGGCTTGGCAGGGAGCAGAAGAGCTGGGGAAGGACATGGATAAGAAACCTTGAAGGAAGCTAAGAAGAGGCTGAAGAAGCTTCTTCTTTCCACTTGAGAGGAAACATCTCGGGCACTGTCGGCCTCTCTCCCAGGGCACAGCTACACAGCTGCTGTTCTTGCTTTCTCCCAAACTGATGCAACGTGCAGCTTCTTGCCCCTCTCCTACCCCCCGTCTTGGCATGGGCGTCTCTTCCACCCCAGTCAGCCAGGACCACTCATGGGTTTTTGAGCAGGCTTTTCCCCAGGTGCTGCCTCCCCCCAGCCCAGTGCCCACTGCCTGCAGGACTTCTCCAGCCCAGCTCACCTCAGCTGCAAGTAACCTCACGGAGCAGGCAGCGTGTCTCCTCTGTGCTCCCGGAAGCCCCTCCACCCACTCTGTGCACACGTTGCCCCGGGCCCCGGCCACGCGGGACAACCCGCAGCCCTGGCACCAGCAGCAAGGGGGCAGAGACCGAAGGTGGCTCCTGGGTTCAGCACCGAGGGAGCTGCTGCGACCCCAAAGCAAAGATGCAGACACCTGCACCTCCACGTGGTCCGACCCTCCACGCCTCACACTTGCGCTAGCGCTCACGCTTGCACTCGCTCGGCAGGAGCCTGGGTCGAACTGAGCTGGGTGAGACCCTGCGCACAGGGAAAAGCAGCGAGAGCCGCGTGGTCACAGTGCCTGGGGGCCACCTCACAAAGGGGCGCGCGCACCTCCCTCCCGCTCGCCCCCGGGGGTTGCTATGGCTGGGGACCAGCAAGCGCCCCGGGCAGAGAAACGGTGCTGTGGTCCCCAAAAGCTCCTCTCCTCTCCCATGCCTTTAGCTCCTCTCCTGGCTACTGCCAGAGATTCACCAGCTCTGTCCCCAGGGCTTTGTCTCTCCTGCACACTGTGAGGCCCCTGGGCATGGTGCATGTCTCTGGGCGCGCAGAGCAGTAGCCTGCTGGGATGAGTCAGGAGTTGGTGCCTCCCTTTGAGGCCGTGGGACAACAAGCACAAGGGCGTCCCGTCCACCCAGCTGGAGTGTTCGACTCTTGGGCCTTCCTCAGGTTGCTGATCCTCCAGCTCTCAGCCCCCTTTCCTTGTTCCCAGTGATTTTCTCCTTCCTGCACGGGAACATCACTGTGTTCCTGTCTCCAGTGCAGCACCCGTGTCTCTGCTTGCTGAAGGGGCATGTCCTCAGTCTCCTGCAGTGTTTGATCATCCCTTTTCCAGCTGGGTGTCACTGCTGGGTGCCTGCAGCCCCCTTGGGCCCAAGAGAGCAGTTTCTGAAGGACCCCAGCTCTGATGGGTGTCAAGAGCCCAGCTCCCCTGTCAGGGCTGCGTTGGGCCTGGTGTCTCCAGTTCAGTGTTTGAAGGGTGAGACTCAGCCAGAAGTCATGCTCGCTTTCCCCACTGTCCTGTCCAAGTGTCAGACACAAATCTTGGCATTCCTGAGGGCTGTTTGCTGCTTTGTGCCAGTGTCCCAGCTGCTGAGGCCATGCTGTGCCAAAGAAAGGGAGGCTGAGATGAGTCCCTCTTCTGGGGGGCTGGCGGGAGGCAGGAGGCAGCGGTGGGCCTCGCCTGCTCTCCAGGATTTTCTCCTCTCGCTAGAGGAGGTGTCACTGCCTCCAGGCCACTTATTTTGACTTCCCTTGCACAAGGGGGTTGTTCTTGGCCACCCCAGGTGTGTGACGCTCTCCCTTTTCAGCCCGCCTTCGGCTCTGGGTGCACACAGCCCCCTCGGGCCCGAGAAAGGAGTGCCTCTGAGCCCCCATGTTGCAGGCAAAACAGTCCTGAGTCGGGTAGTTTCGTCAGGCTTAATTTACTGCCCACCAACACAAACCTCTGATTACCGATGCAGGTGTGGAGAAAAGGAAGGACAACATGCCCCACTAGACCAACACCTCCATAAACACCCATCTCCTCCCCTCCCCAGTCTCACCTCGCCATATTTCTGACTCAGGTTGCTCACAGTCCGTTAGAGTTGTTTTCTTTGCCACCAGGCTGGCTGACCTGGAAAGGAGGGCTTTAAGCTAGGAACGATGGGGGAGGGAAAAAGTTTGCAGCAGCCATATGAGCGAGCAGAGGATGGCGCTGACAAGCAGAGCTCCTGGGTCGGGATGGCAGGGCAGACTGATAGGGGGGACATTGCTCTGGGTGCTTGCTACAGGCCGCCCGATGAGGAAGAAGAAACAAATGAGCTGCCCTCTACAGGCAGCTGGGAGTAGACTCATGTTCATAGGCCCTGGTCCTCGTGGGGTACTTTAACCACCTGGGTATCTGCTGGAGGGACAACACAGCAGATGTGGAGCCTGGAGAAGAGAAGGCTCAGGCGGGATCTGATCAATGTGTCTAAAGACCCAATAGGAGGGTGCAAAGAAGATGGAGCCAGACTCTTTTCAGTGGTGCCCAGTGACAGGGTGAGCGGCAATGGGCACGAACTGGAACACAGGAAATTCCATCTGCACATAAGAAAACATTTTTTCATTGTGGGGGTGGTTGAACACAGGAACAGGTTTCCCAGAGAGGTTGTGGAGTCTCCATCCTTGGAGATATTCAAAACCTGACTGGACATGGGGTATTAAAAAAATCTCAGCAACCTGCAGTAGTTGATCCTGCTTTGAGCAGAGGGTTGGACTAGATGATCTCCAGAGGTTGCTTCCAACCTCAACGGCTCTGTGATTCTGTGTTTCCTGAGAAAGCTTTAAATGCCCTAGAAGTCTTAAATGCAGTAGCACTATGGGGGCAGTCCCAGTGTGTTGTCCATGGAAAACTGCTCTTGCCACCTGTGATCTGCTCTGCATTTTAGGACATCTGCTGGAAATGGTGGGCCCTCTTCTTACAGGGAGGAGCATGCTAAGCAGCAGTGATTTGCAGAATAGTGTCTGATATCTGAATGTTAAATCATAGCATACCTCACTGTCATGAACATCTGAATTAGCTCTCATTACTGAATTGTACATCCTGCTAATACTATTTAGGACATGTGGTCACTGGCAGCTATCTTTTATTGTTACTGTAAGTAATAAAGGTATCTATTATCATCCTGTTCATTGTAATGATACTTTCAGCTCAGTGATGCTAATGAAGGAGATTTTAATTATGTCAGATTTTAAGGCAATGGCTACCTTAAAATGCTGTCCCTGCTCAGCCTTTCCTGAGAGGAGAAAGAAAACAAGAGATAGGGCACAAGCAGACGTGAGGTCATGGACACCCAGAAAATCATTTGACCATGAAGAACCCACCTGTTCTGTCTGTTATCTCAGCAGAAACAAAACCACCTCATTTTACAGTGGGAGTGGTGGGTGAAGAGATTAATAAGGGAGAAAATACAGCTATGCTGTATGCTCAGCAGAGGTAGGAGCCTTCAACAGAAACCCATCTTTGCTCTGAGAGGCACTGGATAACTATTCAAATGCTTTTTCCAGTAGATGTGACCTCACTGTACTTCATAAGGTGGGTAAGGAGAGGAAAGCACTCTGGCATTGCAGGGGTGGTAGGTGCCAGCTGTGGGAATAGGACAGAGGAGAGGACCATGGTGAATGATATGTGGGTTTAGATAGAGAGGAAAAAAAAAAGGCAGAATCATCAAAAGATACATCTTTGGCATATTAATAAACAACACCTCTCCCTTGCTGACTGTCTGACAGCAGATCCAAGAAAAGAGATCTCCATCCTCTCACACAGATGTATTGCTAACCACAGCACTGGGGCCTTCCCTGTGTGCTTTCTTTGGGACCCCTGCTGTATAGGTCTCAGTGCAATGGCATGCCGGGAGTTACTATTTTATAAAAGTTAAACAATATAACATAACTTCTTAATGTTCCACTAAACCCATACAGCTTTTAATGTATTGTTCCACAGAAGTGCTTCAAGGCACTTCTGACATTAAGCTCCTAGTCTTTGTAACCCAAATACTTGAAATAAAAAAGCCTTTGAGGAACCAAACATAAATTTAGCATTTCCAAGAAAAAAGTGAGTGCCCAAAAGGCCATTTCTGTGGCAACAGGACCTTGGAAAGGCTATAGTTTGAAACAGTGTGGGGAAATTTTATTTCACACATCTGTTGTTGAATTTCTTACGTGTTCACTTTTATTAGCTGATTATTTCCATATTTATGAAGGATTAGCATGTTGGGTTTTGTTTTCTTTAAAAAAAACTTCTTGGCATTATTCTAAATTTGTGACCTACAAATACAAATAGCTGATATGGGTCTCCCCACTGACAGTTGCTTAAAATGCCTTCTCAAGGGTGTCCCTGTGCTGTGAGGCGGATGTGCTTGTAGCATCCCTGTCTCTACCTGATCCCACTAGATACATCCTGACTTCTCTCCAGAGGCAGCCCTGGCTAGTGCATGCCTGGCTCCTCTCTGACCTCTGTGCCTGGGCTTCCTTCTCACAAAAACAGAAGCACACAGGGTACGCTGGTCCAGGCTAGGGTCACACAATGACTCAGGTCCATCTATTTAAACATCCCATATATTGGTGTTAGCACTCTTTTTTCTCTTTATTGACCAGTGTATTGAGAAAAAAGTTTAAATATTTGAACAAAAGCTTCTGAAAAATGAAACGTGAAGGTGAAATATGACTTTATCAAGGGAAAAAAAACCCAGTTTGTTCTGAAAAATAAAATGAAAACAGTAAGTGATGATGTGAAGACTTCAAGAGTGACTTCCAGAAGTTCATATATACCTGAGCATTCTTGCTGTAGTAGGCATTAAGCAAGAATATATTGATTTTTTTTTTTAATATAAGGAATAGAACACATTGCACTGAGTTCTAATGCAAGAAAAGACTAGCCTATGTTTGGATTTTTCTCTTTTTGTGGCTTGATTTTTTTCCTTAGAAAGTGTGAGAATAAAGTAAGTAGATATAATACTTCATTCCTACAATATGGATTTAATTAAGTTAATTTTATTGCTCCATTCTATTACTATAATATGAGAAGTCTGCCCAATATTTTATTGGATTGTTCCTGCTCCAGTCATGTGTCCTGTTACACAGATAAATGAAATATTGGTTGCCGTTTTTTTTGTATTTTAGCTCTAAAATAACTATTTTGAAGTTTCCCTTCTTTTCATAAACCTAGTTTGTTCTTTCAAACAACCTCAGTTTTTTGAAAAATTAGGAGCTGATTAGGTAAGTTTACACTTATCAATGTTAGAAACAAATCCTGAAAAAAAATGTGGCAGAAGTGACAAGTTAAAGGTCTTTTAGTTGCCCTGCAAAATGTCCTCCCTTCTTTCTTCTGAAGCTCTGTAGTGGCTGGTGCTCGCCCAGCACAGAGTCCCAACAGTGTGAGCTGGAAACAGTATCCTTGAGCTTAAATATTTCTCTCAAGTCTGCAAAGACACACAATAGCTTGGCGTTGTGTGCAGAATGAAACCCAAACCTTTCTCTGCATTTTACTTGAACGTCCATGCATGGCTGAGGGCCTGATTCATGTAATTAAATATGTAATGGAAAAACATCCTGACAGTAAGCACAGAGCTGACAGCAGAAAGTGGAATTGCCCCAGAGAAAGGCAAACCACCCCCCCCCCAACCCTCCATTTCCACTGGGTGAACGCACTTTCTGGCAACTGCACAAAGTCCTTGACCACCAAACATGGGGCCAGTTCAAAATACTATAAAAGGTGCGCTGGTGGTGACCTTAGTATGTGGTGGTGATATTGCAGAATCATCACACACTGCCAAGGGAAAATGTTGTTTTGGAAGTGTGTATCATCTAGCCACAGAGTTTTCTGTGCTCTCCTGGCTAAGTCATCCCTTAAAACAAATAAATTGAGATGAATTAATTATTTTAAGTATGCAAAATTAGCATTAATCATCTATAATTCTAATTCTGGAATGAAGTAGTAATAAGAATTCAATTATTCTTATACCTAATTGTATGGATTTAAATAAAAATTAAATAGTAAAGTTGACAAACAGTTTTCACTTGATTTATTGTTCTTTAAAATGATTGTGTGTGTTTCTCTAATGCTTTGGAGAACATGAGAGAAAGAAATATTTGGAAATGGAGACTACTTGGCAACATGGCAACAAAGAAAGGAATTCTTTGTTCCAGTTCTGCTGAACTTGGCTTCTTTTCCTTTGAACCCTTTGATCTTATTCTTTACCTTTCTGTTTTCTTCTTTGATCATGAGCCGTGTGCAGACACAGACAGATGCATGTACATTCAGATAATGCTTGTAGAAGCCCAGTGCTTGTCAGCCAAAGCAGGGGTGAACCCATGCCTCCTCACCCCTTTCCCCAAAGATTTCTAGAGCTGAGGGACCCCAGAACTGATGACTGCTCTGTTGACATCTTGGTGGTGAGAAAGGGAGATATAATTGATGGGATGAATGAGCAAGTCTCAAACAAGTTTATTTTAAAAAGACATTTTCTTATGTCTGAGGGACATTTCTGTTAAAGAAGAGGGCATATAATAAGGCAGATATGTGTTTGTAACTGTAATAATATCTTGAAGTCTGCACCAGGCAACTGCTGGGTTCACTAGGTGTGCACTTGTCTACTGAGGGGCTGGCATCCAAAGAAGCTGATGCCAGCCATGAACATAACTTACTTTCATGCTCCCCTGTCTTTCCTAACTGCTTGGCTGTACTCAAGCTGAAATTTTGCATGCCATCTTCAGTGCCAATAAAATAGTTTGTGAAGCTTTGCTGTAATCCAAACTACTGAGGTGACAGTGAGAATCAGCTGGAGGCTCAACTTTGCAAATTTCTGCACAGGATGAACCTGAAATTTTAGCTCGTCACTTCTGTGCAATATGTTCTTCAGTGTTTTCTAGGCATTTAAAAAAACCCTAGACAAAGAATTTGAAAATTGACATAGCACAAAATCAGTGCAGTTCCATTCCAAGAGATTTCTTACTGTATTGATAAAATGCAAGTAATAAAGTAAATATATAAATCTGGAGACAAATTCTATGCATCTAAAATTAATAGCACTAAACACATCAAATCAGGGCCGTGCTGAAAAAATCTACAACCATATCAAACTAAGTAGTCTAAATCCTGTTTCCTGTTCTGTTCAAATGCCAATGCGAAATTTTCATTGATTCACTGACCTCAAAGCAAGTAGGTTTAGGTCCCCAGGAGGTAGTTAAGGACAAGCTCATTCTTGAGAAAGCTTGTAAACCCAATGATCAAATTTGGAGGTAAATGGGTGCTGATCTCTCTTTAATGCAAGAACATACTGAAGAGCCTGTGAAAGGTTTATGATTTTAATATCAGGCTCAGAGTTTTTAAAATCTCAGCCAAATTTTCTTGTTCTCTAGCCATTAAAATAATTATTTTAACATTTTCCTTTTGTTATTTATCTTGCCCTTTGTGCTCCTAGGAGAATGGCTGGGAAAAGGAGGGTGGGGAAGAGGGCAGGCACAATGTTCTGTACAGGATAACAGCATAAAGATGACTCTTGTTCCTGTGCTATTAGTATACACAAAAGGTTGAAAAGCCTTAGTACCACAGCTATTTCAGTGCCATTAAAATGTATACTGCATTATTGAAAAGATCTTTGTTTGTAAGAAATCTAATACCTGCCTTGGCACTCTCTGACTAGAAATCAGAGATAAAAAGGATTTAGTGAATTCACAAGCAGATCAGAAAGATTATTCTTTCTTATAATATTTCATAGTTAATAGTACTTGAAGCTATCATATTTTCACCTTTTAGCTTATTTTAAATTTCTATTAACTTCTCCTATATATAATGTTTATTCTCAAAAAACAATCTAAATTTAGTGATAGAGGAGGTGAGTCTACTGGATGTTTATTCAGCTTAACAGAATTAGACCTGCCTCAGTTCACTGTCTTTCTACAGTGACTTGGTTTGTAATTTACTTAGGAATTCTTGATTGCAATGTTTCTGCCTTATAACAGTTGGGAAATATCAAGAAGTGTTAAGCTTTAATAAGAAACCTTGTTCTGCGGT
Organism: Apteryx mantelli; assembly: GCF_036417845.1. Classification (NCBI taxonomy): domain Eukaryota; kingdom Metazoa; phylum Chordata; class Aves; order Apterygiformes; family Apterygidae; genus Apteryx; species Apteryx mantelli. Next base: position 86,237,218 of record NC_089978.1, on the reverse strand, counting down.
CCCAAAATTTGTTTTGCCTAGAAATACTGGTCATGATTGCAGAAATGAATTTTTTGTGCCAATAATAGAGATATAACTACATGTTGTATTGGATACATTCAGTACAATTTGACTCCTGTTCTTTGAAATTAATATTAACAGAAAAAGTAGAAGACATAATGATTAATTTGAAATATTATATGAAAAAGCCAAAATCAATGAGATTTTTTTGCTTTTTTCATGAGTTTTCTTATTTTTGCTTTATATGTTGAGGCAAAACCAAGTTATTTATCAAACAACTTTAAACTACTCCTTAATAAAATCCTCTCTTAATTTACTGAGAAGCTTGGGTTGCATCACACAGTTGTGCTCCCCATGGTACTGGTCCAGAGATCATCTGACTCATGGGACCACTTGCACTGTTGTGTGGCTCCTCTCTGACTCCTTTCAGAGGAAGTCAGGGTGTGTGTATGGGCAAAGAAAGGGAATTAGTGCACCCGGATCTCAGCCCAACATGCAATCACAATTCAGGCAGTAACACGCTGGGTTGCAGAAACTGAAAGTGGTCCTGGATGCAATTTTTTCAAGATATTCTTGTGAAACCTTTAAAAACAGGTATCTTGCAAGTTATACAAACTAAGGACTAATTGTGCTTCAATGCTAACTGCAAGGTGTATAAAGTTGCTGACAGACCTTCACAGAATGAAAAGACAGGTATGTCTTAAATGTGCCTGCTTATTGGCAGTATTCGTTTAAAGCCACACACATTAGTGCGAATATTTTTTTTCTGGTAGTCTGTTCACTTAACAATCACTTCAAGATCTGCTCCATCCAAAGGGAAAATACACTGAAATCAGTGTGCTGGAGGACAGGTTGGCTCAGATACAGGCTATAGGCTAAACTATTTTCCAGGCTCTGGGCTTGTTATATGTTCTGTGTACACAGCTGCTGCTTTTCCTTTTCTTGTACTATTTGCATGCATTTTATTTTGCTCCCTGTTCCTCCGTTATTTTGGTTTCTCTGTTTTGGTATTTGCAGCACTTAGATCATTACACAGTGAGTTTCAGGGTGAATATTTTGTTTACTGTTTCCTATCCATCATCCTGAACTGATGTGAGTGCTGACATCATTATCACATCACTTGTGATAAATAGGAGAAAAGCCACTTCGTGGTTTTCATTCTTCTTTACAAGCCCTGATGGGTATCCATGCTGATTTATTACGGAAAATTGGAGATCCTCAGGTTAGATAGAGGTTAAATAAAGTTTCATTAACACTTATTACTTTTGCTAGATTCAGCTCTGAGTCATCACACTACAAGTATTATGGACAGTTTCAACCTTTTTAAGTACAAACTTCCTGGAAGGGAGATGGTGTTAGCATCATTTATTACTAAAATGAAAAGGCATCCTTACAAAGCACAACCTTGCATGCAAACTGTTATCTTATCCTCACAGTCTCCTTGGTCTGGCAGAATAGGAATGACAAAAGATATGAAAGACATCGGGTGAAGTGATGAAGAATTTTCTCCTTAGTCTTTTCCTTTCAGAGTCTAAACCATTGAGTTTTCATGCTAATTTTTAGATAACACATATACATTGGTTATCAACAATTTAATCACATTTTTATTACTTCCAAGTGTGTATGATTTTTAGGGTCATAATGACATTACAAGTAGCTTCTCAAAATCTTAGCGCCAAACAGCCTAACTTCGCCAACACCTTGTCAAAAGTCTAGGCGCATCAAAAGCTAACAAAGTAACATAACACAAGGTCTTATTGTTCTTTTTCCAGTCAACAGAACAATGTAAGTCTTTTCCTGGGACAAATGCCTGTTAGCAAAGAAGCCAGTCAGCTACGTCTGCTGGACACTCGGTTCCCCATAGTCAAACCATTACGGTTACCCCAAAGCTTCTGCATAGCTAGCAGCTTGAAGATAGATCCTATAGGAGCCACTGGCTCAGTTGTCCTTGCTCTTTTCCAAAACCATTATGATTAAATTATTTTTTGCTCCTTTGGTCCCTTTCAGGAAGTTTTTTTGCACCTTGTTTGCTCCTGTGCTTCCCAAGGCCCTTTGCTATGTCTTTCAGAAATTGTACTGAGTTTGTGCAGTCTGGTGCAGGTCTGTTTTGGTGGGTGTGATGCCCAGCACAACCTGCCTTCATATTCCTCTTTCCAGATTTCAGCCACTGTCTTCCGTTGCTGTCCAGCTAATTGTAGTGGTGTCTGTGCAGATCTCAAAACCATCTCTACTGGAGGAAGCCTGCAAGCAGCCTGCGGCTATCGTAAAGCCTGCCAGGGCTCTGCCTGAGACCCTTGTTTCTGAAGCCCTTTCGATGTGGGCAGGGAGCAGACTGGGTGCCCTGCAAAGTGCTCTAGCAGTGTATAGCCAACTCCCTTTTTCTGAAAGGTCTATGGGTCTTCTCACACATGACCAGACATACACTCATCACATGCCAAAAATGTATGCATCCCCCCATCAATGTCAAATAAATGCAAGCATGTTGGGTTGTATATGCTACTATAGGGTTGCGTGTGTGCCTGTGTGACAGGTCATAGGAAAGCAAGCAAAGGATGCATGTTGACTTATGTGATGAGGGGCTATCGCTGTTAGACCTTGGGGGACACCATAAGAGGCTGTGTGACAAGACTTAACAAGAAGTCTGGTCATGATTGCTCTGTGCCATTCAAAATCAGCTATGTTTTTGAATTAACATACCTCAAGTATTTTAATGGAAACCCCAAGCACAATCCAAAGGCAATCTGAGGAAACAGTATATCCCAAGGAAGTGTTGAATGTACTTGGCTTTTCTCAGAGAATGTGCCAGAAACCTGCTGACACTCAAAAACCGTAGGAAAATATGTTGCATCAGTTATCTGTCAAACAAATTCCTCTCCGGCAAAAGAAGTAGTCCTGGGCTCCTACCAGAAACTCAGGTGGCCAAAATTGAGAGACCAATGGCATACCTTAGACTTCTGATAAAATTTTATTTAATTTTCACCTTTTTTACTGAGTCATCTATCTTAAAAGATGATAGCTGTAAGCACCACACTCAGTTCAGATACAGTTATCAGCAGTGCTCTGAAATGCTTCTAAAGTGCAAGCTTTTGTTCCACACTTTGTTGATAAACATCTCACTCATCTATTAAATTTGTATATGACACTCAATACTCAAATTTATGACATAAAATGCATAGTTTACCTCCTCTGGCTTGGCCTGAAAATCAAATAATCTCATCAAGTGATAAATGGCTAGCAGGTTTTCCTATTGCTAGTAGTAACTTTTTCCAAAGAAATTTCACATTTCCCAATTCACACATGAATATGAAAGAGAGAAATTAAAAAAAATGCCTTCTATCATAAGTCCAGTATCAATAACTGGAATTGAGGTTAATTAAGGCTCAATTGAAGCTATGAATTAAGGCTAAGCCAAAGTATTTAGCACATTTGACTTCATATGACCATGCAAAGTGTGAGATGTGCACTATAGATTCATTTGCTTCCTGCTGAGTTTCATCATATCTTTGCATAGATTTACCAAGGTTCTTACAAAAAATGTATGATACTAGCTTGTACCCCCACTAAGTGCCATTATCTAGATGCTCACAGTGAAGAACATCTCCCACACAGCAAGACTCTGGCAAACAAAATGGAAACATAATAAAATAGCTACCCTGTAAAATGAAAATAATGCATTAACAGCTGATGAGATGGCTGCAGCAGGTTGGAAGCAGTCTTGAACCCATCCTCCTCCTGCAGCTGTGACTCTCTGATGGGACAGCTAGCATGGACTTTATGTCTTACCCACTGGTGAGTGGTACCCATTGGTCTCTCTTGCCCAAATGGGATAAATAGTTTCCAGAGGCCTCAGTGCCTTCACCGCAGCCTTTGGACTGGGCTGCAAGGACTCAGCTAAGCTGCAGATCTCAGAGCTTCAGCCCAAGTGATCTTTGTCCTTCAGGGCTCAGGTCAGTATTACAATATGGTCATTTGGGCGGGCGTTCACACCACTGAGTCTGCGCTGTGAGCTCTGGTCTCAGCTCCCACAACAGTCAGTGGATATCTAGTCAGTGGAGCCTAGAGAGAGATTCAGCCAGTCAGACTGGGGGGAATTTCCTTTGCCTAAATGTGAGAATTGAGCATCACTTTAGGCCTCCTGATCTCTACAGACTATCTGTATTGAATAGGTCTCCTACGACCACAATGAGAGCTCAGTCACCTAACTCGGGTCTTACATGAGAGAATTCATGCTTAATTGAGGGACAGCTCCTACCCTTCCTCTTGCTAATCCTCTCAGCTCCACCAAACTGCTCCAGAAAGGGAGCTTAGAGGGAGCCCAAATGAATCTTTCACCTGCAGAATTGGAAACAGGTGAACGGCATCTCTTCCTCCTCCCTCTCTCGTGCTGCTGGGTCACCTTCATCTGCACCACAGACTACATCATTTGGCCCACAGGAATCTCCAATCTCTTCTCTGCTCCTTACCAAGCACAAATGACAATGTTTCAGCATCACAGTGCTCAGACAGAAGGGTAATTTGATGGCACACAGGGTGTCCTCCTTCAGAAAAAACAGTGTTCTAGCTCCCTCTGGACAGCTCTTTAGTTCTCCAGGAACAGGCGTTTTACCCTCCAGGTAAAGAAATAGGCTGGTGAGAACAGGCAGAGGTATCCAAAAAGTCACTTGAAGCACCCAGTGGAAGGGTCTTGTTGGGGGGAAGTCTGTCCCCAAGAGCAAAGGGAGCTCACACCAGCATGAACCGGGAATTCGTATTTATTTCTTAGGGGAACTGCAGAAACTCACAAGGGAAGTTGCTGCGGCTGCTGTGCCAGCGCCCGTCTCCCAGGCTGGGCAGCCCCAGAGGGAAATGAGCAGGAAAAAGGCTGTTCTCAATAGTGGGATGCCAAAAGAGTAAGATTAGGAGGAGCCACACACACTTTTCTTCTCTGCTGTACACAGAAGGGGAAAATAGCAGCCCAGATGATTACAGCCCACAACTCCTTTGTGTTACTTCTGGCTCACCTGTGTATCTGCCACCAGGGAAAAACTGCAATTTTCTTTCAGATCCGAGTTGCTCTTCTTTCTGTCAATAGCAGCATACTAGACTAAGAGGAACATATAAGTGATCAATAGTTTCATAGTTGTTTGAAATACAGGAACATAATCATGACAAGATAACAGCAACAGCTGCTGACACAGTGGTGGACGGATGATTTCTGCTTCTGACTTAGACCCTAAAAACAACAGATGAAGAATGAGATTGGAATGCATGTTCTTGTTAGAGATTTGAGTCTTCTGCAAGTCAGTATTTATCTATAATGACTATGACACAACATCCTTTATAGAACAGGATGGGAAGAAGAAGTTTTGGGTCTGATCTCTAGTCATTGAAGTGAGCAAGCATCTGTCACCAGTAAAGTCTGGATCAGGACCTCTGTGTGTGCCCACACCATGCAGTGTAAGCTGGGCTATACTCAGCACTCTTCCTCCTAAAACATATGAATCTAGCTAACTGAGCTAGAGGAGTACTAAAGGAATTTTAGAAATTATTTCCTACTGCATGAGTCTGGTTTCTTTACCTACACAGTCTTTTTGCCTGCACAAAACCAGTTCCAGATTGGAGTTCATTACTATAAAAATCCCCAATGCTCTCAACAGTTCCATCTTCTTAAAATAAAAATTTTCTTAATTTACCTGAATTATAAAGTCTCCAGCAACAGATTCTGCTTGTTTGATCTGTAGCCTTTCATATGTACATAGCAGGGATAAATGCCTACTAAGGGAAATTAGGAATGCTCTTTTACCTTCATTGACAGTGACAAAGAAGAGGCCATAAAGGACCTGAAAGATCTTTAAAGCACAAGAAAGAAAATCTTTGCACAATAATCTTTAAGCCATATTTCTGCAGACATGCAGGGAAAGTGTATAAACACTCTGGCTATTTCGCAAAATATTACCATAGCTGCTAAGTATCTAAAGAATATTAAAAAGTCAATTTAATATTGATCTTGTTAAAAGACACAGGTGTTTAAGGAGTGATTACTATATGTATGCTCTTATAGAAATAAACCTGGGTCTCACTGTGCTCCTTGCCAAATGAATAAATCATGTAGCAGTTATGTCAAAGGTTTGTGTCACGTCAGCATTAATGAATACACAGTGGAGTTTTACACTAATTGATTTGTCTTGTCAAATTATGACAAAGTACTTTCCAATAAAAGTTGCAAGTCACAACCCCTGATGAGCAATCAGACAGCAATTAACAAGATACCTTAATGATTTTGTTGTAATTCCTCATCTGCAATTTCAGTGTGAAAGCCTGGAGTATCAGAATACACTAATTGAGAAAAGAAGTCAATTTTTGGAAAAAAAAAGGACTTTAAAACCAATTAAGGCTATCTTAGCAAGAATTTCTTAAATAGAAGAGGGTAGTAAGTTTCATAAAAATATCTTACTTTTCAAGCAGTGACTGTCCTGGTGCAAGGAAGAAATAAAACAATAGATCTAGTAAATATATTTGGAATACCAAAATTGGGGATCGAAAAAAGAAACATACTTTTCTTTAGTGTGCACTTCATCATCAGTTTACTTGGTGATAGTAAGAAATCACAAGCATTATTTGTTGGAGCTCTTTCATATGAATGTCAAATATTTTGTCTCATTCTTTTCTTTCCGGAATTTCTGGAGGGGAATGTCAATGGCTTTCATCTCATGCTTTTATCTGGAAGGATATTCTTAGAGGAGGAAATGTGATTATTCAAAAGTTCAGCTTCAGGATTCTGCAGCACTGCTGTCATTTTAATTTTCTTATCCTATTCCCCACTATTCATGCTGTTTTACTACTGATAATTTTCCTCTTGTGTGCACTGACTTTTCCATTTAAGAAAATTTGCAGCTCATTTTCAAGGGAAGAACGAACGATTTGCTTCCTATCAGCCTCTGGTACAGATCACAAAGAATCGATCTGCACAAGCTACTGCTGACCTTGTATATCCAAACAACACACAGTTCAGTAGCCATAAGGAGCTCTTCCTAATGGTAGCACATAAATCAATGTGTTAGGTTTAAAGATCGACCAGATGTCAAAACATATATTAAGATATGAGCCCCCAAGGCTGCCTGCACTGGTGCATTTCAGCATTGGTCTGATATTTCACAGTATCTTATGGGTAATAAAGAGACCAAGAGTAAAGCAGGATATTATCACAGATGCATCAAGCACAAACCAGCCAGGCATATGAGACTAATAGAAAAATATAACAGTTATCCTGGATCATTTACATTTTATTTGATGAGAGGTAGACGGAAGATGAAACTGAAAATAAACTTTTTTTCTTTTCCTTTTAATTAAAACATACCCCCAGAGTGAATTACATGTACTGTGTCAAAGTAATGATATTATCTAAAACCAGAGCCATCTAGGAGATCTGAACTCTTTAGAACCCTTTCACTGTGCTGTTATTAATGTGATACCAGTCCTTTGCTGGATGCCTTGACAGACAAGCTTCCTGTTCTCCAAAGGAACGGAAGTGACTGCCCAAGTTTCTTGTTATTCAGTGAAGTCCTGAATGAATGTGCTCAATTTACAGTCAGCTCTGGGATTAACAATGCGCTTAAAATTTAGAAAATGCTCAGGGTGGGGAGGGGAAAGTATGTTTTCCCAAATTGAGACATAAAAAGATGGAGTTGGAAAAAATTATTAAGTGCAAGAATATGGACCAGGTTATGGCCAAATCTTGCCATATGGTGAAGTATGACTATGAAAAAGTGGCTGCAGTTTTACTCCAGATCTTGTTCTCTGGTTGGGCCAGTGTCAGAGCCAAGCTCTGGGTCTGGGCTGCTACGGTTTGAAGTCTCCCAGACTGGATCAGTATCTCAGGTAGCTCCATGTCCAGCCCTTCAGCTGCTCTCTTTAATCTTGTTCTCATCTTTTTCAGGCAATTACTGCTATCTGATTTCCCCTCCAGGGAAAGGTTTCCCCTACAGGCGCTGCGTCCTGTGAAAGGGAGAAACATACTCTGGCGTATGGCTCTGAGGATCCTCCATGAATGCTGGCTGACAAGTCACCAAATGTGAAGTATGACCATAGGCTATACCTACAGCTTGATATCTTTAAAACATGTGCAGCAAGCTTGTGCCTACTTAGCTTGGTTCATCTCCTTTGCATCACATTGTCTTATATGGGCTGTAAATATTTCAAAGGGGGAATGCTTAGGAGAGGACTCCTGCACTGTTCTCCATGAAAGTATCTACAATGTAGAAAGATGAGAAAAGGAACATTTAAAAGAGAGATGAAGCAGTGAACATTCAAACCATTACAGATTTTGACACTGGAATGACTTCTCTCCACAGGGAGTTACAGCATCTGTCCAGTGAGCTTCAACACATAATGATATATTCTGAGAGGAGTTCTGCATATTTATACTGTATAAATTGCATATATGCAATTTCTATTGGCCAATCATTTCTGTTTATTTTAGCTTCAGGTTAGGAAGAAAAATATTTTGCAATGGGGCAGTGCAATGGTCTCCCTTAAGATACAGTATATTTGTCCTACATAGCTGATATCCATAGTGCGCATCTCCAGAACAAAGTAATTGAAACTGATTTTCTACCCTTGAATCAACACTTTAAAACCTGTGGATGCCTGTTATTGCTGTTACCACTCGACACAGATTTACATGTGTGCTGTGTCTATAATTTTTTTTTTATGACTTAAGGTGGTCAGAGATTACCTCTCTCCAAAATGCGTAGCAATAGGACACTGATGTGGATGTGGGTGGGAGAGTAGGATCAGAGAATATTATAAGAGGATGGAGACGCCTGTGCCTATTTTCTGGCAGCGTTAGACACCTTGTCTGATGTGTCACTATTACCAACAGCACTGTGGACATACTCCGCTCAGAAAGGTGTCTGGGATTTTCTTCCAGTCCATCTGGCGCATTTGGCCATTTTGTTAGCCACACAGCAGGCTCCAAGTTTTGCAGCCACTGGCCAAATCGCTCTGAAGAGCAGCATGATCGAGGGCAGCTGTGGGCGCACAGCAGCCCTGGCCGTTGGTCTGGGCTGCCTGGGGCTGTGGGGAGAGTAATGCCCTGGCAGGCGCTGCAGGGTGTTAATTTGGGTTTCAAACTGCAAACATATATTAATAAGATCATACTGATGAATTATTTTATAAACCGAGATTAATAACTCCATGATCCCTCTGCTAACGTCCCTCTCCCCTCCCCCCCTTTCCCCTCCATGTCCTCCTCCCCAGCCCCAGGGACAGTCCCTTGCTGTGCCCTGACCAGCCCACCCTCGGCTGGTGTCATGCTGCGGGGCTCCCTCAAAGGCTGGGAAGGGTGCGCTGCCTCCTCTTCCCCTGCATGTCGCATGGAGGCCGTGGGGAGGAGAGAAAGCCCCAAGACCCAGGAAATCGCCTTGCGTGTTTGAACTTGCTTTTGTTCCTATTTGCCTTAGTTTTTGTTCACGTCTCAGAATAAACTGGATGGTGATGCCTGGTGTGTCAAGCAAAAAGACCAATAGCAAAAGGAAACAGATATTTATTCAGACTGCACAAGAATGGAAATAAACTAAAAATGCATTAACTGCATGTTTTCTAGAAAAAAAAAGGGTTTTCTCCCCCAAAGCTACTGCCTATTCTGGAGTCTATATCCCTCATGACAAACAGTCCACTATTCTGTGGTGGTGGATATTACTTATCTCCAAGATGTCAGAGGTTGTCAGTAATTTTCCAAAGTGGGTTATATATAGCTGTGTATCATGGCACCAAAAATATTCTGAAAACTTCCATTCATCAACAAAACATTTCAGATATTGCCTGTGCTGGCAGAGACTGCAAATGTTTTATCAAGTCATTTCTTTTTCAGGCATGAGCAAGCCTATGAAATGAAAGGTAAATTGAGTTTGTCCAAAGCATTTGTCCAAACGAAGGAATTTAACACACACAGATATTCTGCATAGGAGGTTTAGATATTTGCTGCTTTGAGAAAATAGATATATATTATCCATAGCCACGCTTCAAATCTTTTTGTCAGGCAAAACTTACAGGCTTTCATTAACAGAAAGAACCAAATAATGACTTGGGAAAGAGGGGGTCATTTACAAATAAGTTGCAGAGAAATTCAGATAAAGGGGAAAACGTACAACAATAGCTAATGATCAGGCATTAAAGTAAATGGGTTTTATATGCTGAAAAGCAAACAAATGCGCAAAGCTATCTCGTCAGTTGAACTTCACAAGTGTGCAAGCTCTGTACTTTCCTGCCAGATTTCATGGGGAAGAGGAGCCCATATAGTTAGCGCAGCTAAAAGAGGCAGCGAACAGATGCAGCAGTTTGTGCAGCAGTGTCTGGGCTCTGCTTAGAACTTTTGAGGACCTTGTTGGAAGTTGTGGGGGCTTTCTGGGACCCCTGAGGAACTAGAGGGTGATTGCTGCTAACAGGAAAGGGGAGCTAGGCAAGGACAGCTACAGGAGGCCTTAACTTCTCCTGGGAGAAGCTCTAGCTAGGCGTAGCTGCCGCTAACAAGTTCTCTTGGTTGCCCCTGACCAGAGGGAGTTGGGGGCCTTTGATCCAGGTGGCCCTTGATTAGGGTGGATCAAGCACCCTGTGAGTCAGTGCTGGGGAGAGGTCTATATAACAGCCAGGCCCAGAGTGCAGCTAACAGATGCAGCAGTTTGTGCAGCAGTTTGTGCAGCAGGGTGCATGAAGGTACCTTCGTTTCTGATCCCTGTGGTGTACACTTCCTCAAGTATGGTCATGACACACTGCAGAGCACATTCACCAGTGGCTGTTGGAGTTGCTGCGTCAGAGGCTTGGACCCAGACAGACCCTCTGACAGTAGATGCAGCCCTACAGGTCTCAGGCTGCAGGGAGTGCTTGGGGCCTCTCCGGGAGGCCTGGGCTGGCAGCCAGCTCTCCTGCAGGAGCTGTGCTGCTGTTGATGAGTTGTGTCATCAGGTAAGAGAGTTACGGGAGAAGGTCAGTAGGCTGCGCAGCATCTGAGAAGATGAGCAAGAGATAGACAGGGTATTCTCGGAGACTGCACAGCTTCGGGAGTCCCAACCCCCCACAGCAGTGGAGTTGCCGGAGGGCTCTGTGCCGTGTGAAACGGTACATCATAACACCGTAGAAGGCAGCTGGAAGCTGGTCACTGCTTGTAGGAGGAGAAAGGCTCCTACTACTCCCGAAGACTTGCAGCTGAAGAACAGGTTTAGTGCCCTCCAGGATGAGGAGGAGCTGGGCATGGCTGCAAGGGAAGTACCTGGGACAACAGACCCTGTGCCCTGCCGGAACGCCCGGAAGAAGCGGCGGGTGATTGTTGTGGGGGACTCCCTGCTGCAGGGGACGGAGGCACCAATCTGCCGACCTGACCTCATGTCTAGAGAGGTTTGTGGCCTGCCAGGGGCTCGTGTGAGAGACGTCATGGAAAGACTGCCAAGGTTTGTCCACGCTTTGGACTATTACCCACTGCTGCTCTTCCATGTGGGCGCTAATGACAACAAGGGCAAACTGGAGACCATCAAGCAGGATTTCAGAGCTCTGGGGATGGTGGTCAAGGGTCTGGGAGCCCAGGTCGTCTTCTCCTCAATCCTGCCAGTGAGGGGGGTGGATGAGAGGAGGAGGAGGCGGACTTTCCAAGTTAACGACTGGCTGCGCCGCTGGTGTTGGCAACAGGGTTTTGGTTTCTACGACCATGGGACCCTGTTTGAAGACTGACGACTGCTTGGGAGAGATGGGATCCACCTCACAAGGTGGGGCACACGTGTCTTTGCCAACAGGTTGGCCAACCTGGTAAGGAGGGCTTTAAACTAGGAAAGATGGGGGAAGGGGAGAGTTATAGTGCCAGGGTAGTTGGCAAAAGACAGCTCAAGTCAGGACGCCTCCAGCAGGTGCATGCAGCCAGGGAAGTGCGCATGGGATGTGGCTATGGAAGATCCTCTTGCATCCCTCCTGGGAAACCTGCATGCTCGATCGCCTCTCTGAAATGCCTGTACACCAACGCACACAGCCTGGGGAATAAACAGGAAGAACTAGAGATGTGTGTGCGGTCGTAGGGCCATGATCTCATTGCCGTTACAGAGACATGGTGGGATAACTCGCATGACTGGAGTGCTGTCATGGATGGCTACGTGCTTTTTAGGAAAGACAGGCCAGGAAAGCGAGGTGGTGGAGTTGCTCTTTATGTGAGAGAGCAACTGGAATGTATTGAGCTGTGCCTAGGGGTGGATGAAGAGTGAGTCGAGAGCTTATGGGTAAGGATTAAAGGGCAGGCTAGCAGGGGTGACACTGTTGTGGGTGTTTACTACAGGCCACCTGATCAGGAAGAGGAAGTTGATGAGGCCTTCTACAGACAGCTGGAAGTAGCCTCACGATCACGGGCCCTGGTTCTCGTGGGGGACTTCAACCACCCTGATGTCTGCTGGAAAGATAACACAGCTAGGCTCAAACAGTCCCGGAGGTTCCTACAGAGCATTGGTGACAACTTCTTGACACAGGCGGTGGAGGAACCAACAAGGAGAGGTGTGCTGCTGGACCTCGTACTAACAAACAAAGAAGGACTGGTGGAAGATGTGAAGGTCGGGGGCTGCCTTGGCTGCAGTGACCATGAGATGGTGGAGTTCAGGATTCTGCGAGGAGGAAGCAGGGCACTAAGTAGGATCGCAACCCTGGCCTCCAGGAGAGCAAACTTTGGCCTCTTCAGAGACCTACTTGGAGGAATCCCATGGGTTAGGGCCCTAGAAGGAAGGGGCGTTCAAGAGAGCTGGTTACTATTCAGACATCACTTCCTGCAAGCTCAAGAGCAGTGCATCCCTGTGAGTAGGAAGTCAAGCAAAGGAGGCAGGAGACCTGCATGGATGAGCAAGGAGCTCCTGGCAAAACTCAACCAGAAGGAGGAAGTCTACAGAAAGTGGAAAGGTGGACAGGCCACTTGGGAGGAATATAGGAACGTTGTCAGAGTATGCAGGGATGCAACGAGGAAGGCCAAGGCCTATTTGGAATTAAATCTGGCGAGAGATGTCAAGGACAACAAGAAGGGCTTCTTCAAATACATCAGTAGCAAGAGGAAGACTAGGGAAAATGTGGGGCCTTTGCTGAATGGGGTGGGTGCCCTGGTGACGAAGGATGCAGAGAAGGCAGAGTTACTGAATGCCTTCTTTGCTTCAGTCTTTACTGCCCAGGCCAGCCCTCAGGAACCCCAGACCCTGGAGGCAAGAGAGAAAGTCTGGAGAAAGGAAGACTTTCTCTTGGTCGAGGAGGATCGGGTTAGAGATCATTTAAGCTAACTTGCCACCCACAAATCCATGGGCCCTGATGGGATGCACCCACGAGTGCTGAGGGAGCTGGTGGATGTCATTGCTAGACCACTCTCCATCATCTTTGAAAGGTCATGGAGAAGTGGAGAGGTGCCTGAGGACTGGAAGAAAGCCAATGTCACCCCAGTCTTCAAAAAGGGCAAGAAGGAGGACCCAGGAAACTACAGGCCAGTCAGCCTCACCTCCATCCCTGGAAAGGTGATGGAGCAGCTCATCCTGGAGGCCATCTCCAAGCATGTGGAGGAAAAGAAGGTGATCAGGAGTAGTCAGCATGGCTTCACCAAGGGGAAATCATGCTGAACCAATCTGATAGCCTTCTCTGATGGAATGACTGGCTGGGTAGATGAGGGGAGAGCAGTGGATGTTGTCTACCTTGACTTCAGCAAGGCTTTTGACACTGTCTCCCATAACATCCTCATAGACAAGCTCAGGAAGTGTGGTTTAGATGAGTGGACAGTGAGGTGGATTGAGAACTGGCTGAATGGCAGAGCTCAGAGGGTTGTGATCAGCGGCGCAGAGTCTAGTTGGAGGCCTGGAGCTAGCGGTGTCCCCCAGGGGTCAGTCCTGGGTCCAGTCTTGTTCAACTTCTTCATCAATGACCTGGATGAAGGGACATAGTGCACCCTCAGCAAGTTTGCCGACGATACAAAACTGTGAGGAGTGGCTGATACACCAGAGGGCTGTGCTGCCATTCAGAGGGACCTGGACAGGCTGGAGAGGTGGGCGGAGAGGAACCTCCTGAAGTTCAACAAAGGCAAGTGCAGGGTCCTGCACCTGGGGAGGAATAACCCCATGCACCAGTACAGGTTGGGGGTTGACCTGCTGGAAAGCAGCTCTGCGGAGAAGGACCTGGGAGTGCTGGTGGACACCAAGTTAAGCATGAGGCAGCAATGTGCCCTTGTGGCCAAGAAGGCCAATGGTATCCTGGGGTGCATCAGGAAGAGTGTTGCCAGCAGGTGGAGGGAGGTGATCCTCCCCCTCTACTCAGCCCTGGTGAGGCCACATCTGGAGTACTGCGTCCAGTTCTGGGCTCCCCAGTACAAGAGGGATGTGGCACTACTGGAGCAAGTCCAGCGAAAGGCTACAAAGATGATTAGGGGACTGGAGCATCTCTCATATGAGGAAAGGCTGAGAGAGCTGGGCCTGGTCAGCCAGCAGAAGAGAAGACTGAGGGGAGATCTTATCAATGTGTATAAGTATCTGACGGGAAGGGGTAAAGAGGATGGAGCCAGACTCTTTTCAGTGGTGCCCAGTGACAGGACAAGAGGCAACAGACACAACTGAAACAGAGGAAGTTCCATCTGAATGAGGAAAAACTTCTTCACTGTGGGGGTGACAGAGCACTGGAACAGGTTGCCCAGAGAGGTTGTGGAGTCTCCTTCTCTGGAGATATTCAAAAACTGCCTGGATGTGATCCTGTGCAGCATGCTCTAGGTGACCCTGCTTGAGCAGGGGCGTTGGACTTGGATGATCTCCAGAGGTCCCTTCCAACCTCAGCCATTCTGTGATTCTGTGATGCATACTTCAAGGTGTAATGCCATCTTAGCCACAGACTTCAGAAAAGGATTGTTGGAGGTTTTTGAACCAAATAATCAAGATCTGGCTGTGGATTCCAAAGCAAACCTACACATAAGGAAGCAGCTCTTACACCTTCTCCAAGGACCTCAGGTCCCATAAATCCCAAATACCTCCTTTTTCTTTCTTCTTCCTTCTACTCATCTCCTCATTCCCCCATTGCCACCAAGTCATATTCTTTTCTTCAAAGCATCCCCATCACACTTTGAAGTGCTTCACTGCATTTGTTTAATATATGTTTAATTAGCTACCAAGCTGGACTGTCTGCTCTGCTGGCTCTAAGCTTTGCTGCAGTTGACCTGACATTGCTGTCTGATGCAGCACAGCTTCTTCAATGGGCTTGTGTGACTCCCCGCTAGGGTTGGAAGCCCATCACAAGGAAGCAGAAGGCATCTCCTGCAAGGTGGAGGAGTATTGCTATAGGGGTTTATAAACGAATGTTTCAGCAGGGAGCACAGACGTGCTTGAGGAAGTTCCAGTGAAATTCTCAATCCATTTACCAAAGCTGCTGCGGTTCCTATTTCACAGTTGAGGAAAGAATTACAAGTAGCTTATCTCTAGTTGTTTATCTGCTTTCAGGGCATTTTAGAGTCCTTAATATTCAGTATCACAGTTGTGTGGACTCTTAGTCTTTGCTGACTCTTGTTTTACTAGATGTTCCATCAGGAAGCCTACATACCCATTATTTTTCCTTGCTTGTTTATACAGCATATCACTGAAACATAATTCATATGTATTTTGTCTTTTACAAGATGCCAGCAGAATAACATTCTCAGTGTACCCTCTCAGTATGCTGATAGGACTTCCTGCACTGATACCCTAGACAGTAATTTTTCACAAGTGCATTAACTTTAGATCAATGTAAGTTTATGGGCATATTTTCTTTGCAGCAGATCCTTCATTATGCTTAAAAAGGATGCCCCTGTGGGTTGGTTGCAAGATTGGATGTCACTAGAGCTGGTTATACCATTCCTCTTGTGTAGTCTCTGAGTGAATGTTATTTCCAAGGTATCTAGCCTACAGACATCTAAGCAGCTGGTTTATTCCCAGCTTAGCTCATTATATGATATTGTGACAAAACACTTGATTTCCCCACGGTACGAAGCCCTTCTGAAGCCTGACATCTTTAAAGTGAAATCTGAATGTTCATTCTATAATGTTTAGTTTCTTAAAAGTTGGTGGGTCTTTCTTTTCCCTTCCTGTTCTGCCTCTATAGCTTGTTGGGTTAGTGGTTCCGCTGAGCTGGACTGAATTGTTTTTGCAGATTCTTTCACCTCTCCTGTTCTAGTTGTTACATTTTGTGTAGAATAATTAAATAGCAGTAGAGAAGAGAAGGAATGAGACATAATTTCCTTATAAATTCAAAGGATGAATTTGAGGAGGTGGAGAGAGCTACTCAGACCTCTATCATAGGTGGTTAAAATGTATTGCATCTAATATGCAGTGGGGCACTACATTCAGACTGTGGCTGCCTCTTTCACTAAGATTACCTAAAGTGCCCAGACAGTAATGTCTGGACCTCCATGTAAGTTTGTGGTGTCTTGCATTGGTTTGCATAGGCATGGAAGATGTGAAGCAGGCTTACACAGAAAGCCCCAGATCTATTTATTACACATATAGATATCACCATAACTACAGGCACAAAGCCCATCAAAATACCTTTGTACATTTAGAAGTATACTGCACAAAGAGGCAGGAGAGCTGATTGCTATATCTAGAAGTGATGGCTCCCAAAACTGAAGCCCCACCAACCGTGCCTCTTGGCTATGTCTCAATCCACTGCCTTGCTACCATAGATTTTATTCCTTTGGACTGTTTCTTGACTGCTTGACCATAAGGACCTAACCATCAAGTGGATTGGGTTTCCATGCTGCCCTTCTTCAGACATTGCAGCTAGCCAGCCCACCCTCTGAATCCCACTCCTTACAGCATCCAGCCAGACACTGGACTTACTGTCTAATGTACTGAATCATCTCTGAACAAACAGCTCTTTGTATGTTTCTGTGTGCAATACAGCTACTTCTCATGCCTGCTACCATTTTGGCCACTTAAAGACTTAGCTTTCTTGATGTTTTGCTGGTGCTTCCACCCTTTGTAAGTGGCACAATCATGTGGCTGGGAAGAACAAAATAGCATCCCCCTATGTTTTCCATTTCACTTCTACTCTTCTTCCTCTATGTAAGCTGCTCTCACCCTATTAAATTATCAACTGGAGCAAGTTCAGTGGAGGGTCACCAGGATGGTCGGGTTGGAGAACTTGCCCTGTGAGGAGAGACTAGGGGAGTTGTGTTTGTTCAGCTTGGAGCAAGGACAGCTTTGGGGGCACCTAGCAGCTCCCCCAGCACCTAAGGGGAAGCAGCTGAGAAGGTGGAGCCAGGTTCTGTGCCAAGATGCACAACAGGAGAACAAGAGACAATGATCATAAATAGATACAAGGTAAATTCTGGTGGCGTGTAGAAAAAAACCCTTTCATTATGAGGATAGTTTATCACTGAAATAGGTTGCCAGGACAGGTTGTAGGATCTCCATCCTTGGAGGTTTTTAAGGCCCATTTGGACAAAGCGCTGAGCAACCTGGTCTGATCTCAGGGCTGCCTTTGCTCTGAGTGGGAGGCTGGACCAGAGATGTGCCAAGGTCCTTCCCAGCCTGAATGACTGGGGGACTGGGATTCCCATTACCCCTGACCAACATCAGGCCTACTAGCTCTCTGATGCAGTGCCAGTCTTGCCCTTAGAGAGTGGCTTCTAACATGCCATTCGGGCTCTGCAGACCCCCCGTGCCCCAAGGACTCCCCTGGGTCAGGCTGCACAGTGTGGGCGTTTTAGGTGCCTCTGCCCTCACAAGGGTCAAAGCTGTAAACTCTTCCAGACCTGACAGACTCCCCCATGGCTCTGGAGGGGAGATGCCTGAAGCTGATGTGCAAAAGGACATACTGCTGCTGTGGACATCCTGCTTCTTTGCTCTTGCACATTTACTGCTGAGTCCTCCAGCTCTGTGGACAAGTGCTGTAGCACCCCTCTAAGAAAAGCATGACTTCTAAACTCACTTGCTTGTCCCTTAGCCTGCTTGCCCTGTAACCCAGAAAGTGGGGAGGGAAAAGGGTGATTTTCCTGGCAACACTGCTGCCCTTCTGCATGTCTCATTGTTCCCACCAGATTCCACTTGCTCATGAGCTGGGGCATGCTGCTGTCATCTTTACTCTGCTATGGAGACAAGGCCAAGGCAATGGAGAACGAGAAGCCACTTTGCAAAACCTTGTTGCTGTCCTAGTTTAATTTTTCACCAGCCCATGTCTGCAAAAAGACATTTATAATAAATAAACAAAAAAGCAAGTGAGAAAGAAAAATAAATGTGGTGAGATAATGACATTGTCTTGCATAAAACAAATTTTAAATCAATAACCATAGGGTAGGTGAGGAGGTATGGCAGGACAGACTTGGAGATTTTGCTGGGAAAGGGAAAAGAGCTGTCCTGCTCACCAGCTGCCTTAGGAACAGTGTTATGCTTTTGTGTCTTCTTTTTTTGCTGTATCTGTGAAATAATCAACTCCTGATGCTTGTGCTTTTGCTCTGCACACCCTCACTGTCAGCCAGGCGCCTTTCAGAGTGGCCTCTTTATAAACCTGGAATAAAACCCATTTTGCATTTGTCAGTCACTTCTGGAGGTTCTCCAAGGTCTGTTAACCATTTTACTGTGAAGCCCACCTCATCGCTGCTGCAATATTTTACACACTTTGAAGATGGAAAGCAGGACTGCATGCAAGAAACCTGCCTAGGCAAATTGAAATTTAGTGGCAAACCCTGGTTACTGAACCCACCCTTTAATCTAATTGCTTGAAAGACTTCTTCTATGGAAATGCGCAGAAATATCCCCTCCCTTCTTGACTGCTTCTACCCCTTTTTCAATGTCTGCTGAAGTGTGAACACTGGTTCATGTGACGAGAGAACTTCTACACTGTGCCACAGCTCTCCATCCATGTTCTGGCTACAGCCTACCCTGAAAACTAGCATTTTTACTGAGAGTGAGAAAGTTGATAGCTTTTCAATCAAAATTGGAAGCTAGAATTTTCACTCAGCATGGGAAAACTGAGAGCTTTTCAGTCAAAGTAGGAATGTGTTAAGAGCACAGTTAAACCCAATAATTCTGCAAATGACATTTGGAATTTTGCAGCTTGCCAGACCTCTAAGGAGAAGAGTTTTTAATAAGAAAATCATTGACTTTTTATGTAGGAACATGTTCTAATTTTCTTTTTTCTTTTTTTTTAAGCATTTCTTTTAAAGACTGAAAAATTCTACCAATTTCTGCTTGCATGATGCATAATGTAGACTACCACAAATTTAATAAAGCCAGCAAGCTAAATGAGCTATACCACAGAGTCTTAATATGACTGTTGTGGCTCATTGATACACTTCAGTTCCAACAAACTCCAATCAATTCCTGTAGTATAAAGTAATGAGTCAGGCCTACTTTGATCAAAATAACATTAATGTGGGATAGCAAAATGTATGTGAACACATTACAACAAGTCCTGCATTTTTGAAATCAGAACTATTTGGTGTTGTGCTGTGAAGTATTATAAAATAGCATGAAATAAAACAGAGAGAACTGTATTTAACATTAATATCAGTGCTGGGTTTGCCTTTTAGACTGTGCAAAGTTTCAGTTGCTTCAGTCCTGTGGGTGGTTATTGCCATATGTCCAAGCACCCTGGGATTGTGCAGCCAGGATTCAAACAGAAATTAGTAAGACAGGCAAATATCTTGAAATGGTCTGTCCTCTAGAGCTTGATCTGCCACTAAAAGCTGCCACTTTAGTTCCAGTGCACCCAGGCCCATTCTTTACCCTGAGCATTTCAGTTTATACTGGCAAGCAAGATTTTCCTCATTAGCTGCTAAAGAATAATTACACTTTTTTAGCCTTGCATGTTTCTGATGAATTGCTGTGGTACTGCTCCAAAGGCATAAAGTGGCATTTTATTTGTAGAAACATAATGCCTTTTTTAACAGCCCAGGAGTACTTTGCATGCTTTACTGCCCTCTCTGCTTTGCTGAAATACAGCCGTGGCGAGTGATTTCTACTCCACAAATACCAGCTAAAACAGAAAAACAGCCTCAGGGAGAAATATTTCAGGTGTTGGAAGGTGCAAGTTTTAGAAGTATTTTGGCCTCATAGTGGTAGTTTTCTCCCTGTCAGTTTAAGCTAACATTTTGCATCCTGCAGACTTTGAATGCTATATTTGAAGGTGAGGTTTAGAGCAGAAAATTTTAAGGGTAGGGCAAACTCTTGTCATCCGCACATGGCCAGGGCTTGAGAGAATCTTGAATTCAGCTGAGTGATGGGTGAGCCCATCTGAAACTGGACAACTCTTGATACCGAATTAGAAAATATGCTCCACCCAAGACTTTTTTCAGATATTTTGGGCAAGGGGGCAGTGAGCTTGGGGTAGGCTATGCATGTGGGATAGGATTCTCTTTCCATCTTGCAAACTCCGTTGTCAACCCATTTGACCTCATGGGGGAAACCAGATCCATCCTGGGGACTTTTCATGGTGAAGGCTTGGTCCTGCTCCTCTTCCTCGTGTGCAGGACCTCCTTAGCTAGCACAACCCTCTCACTGTCTTTCAGAGGTCCTTGGGGTCCTGCTGACCCAAACTTCTGGTAGCTCTGCTCTGGCAGCTTGCTGGGGATAGAGAGCAGTGCTCCTGGGAGGAGGGTGAAGAAAGGAGAATGTGAAGTCTGTCCCAACACCTTCCCCCAGAGAGAAGGTGTGGGGCCCACTGGCCCAACCTGAGGGGCAGAGGCAGAGGCACAGTAGGGTGACATGGTGCAAAACAGACCTGGGCCCTGCTGGATCACTATCTAATTGTATGGTGGTGTTTGACTGCAGGTATGTGTAGAACATACAATATGGGAATACTGTAATTCCCACACCTTGTATAAGTGCTGGGGGATATTATTCAGACCAGTCCCTCAGTTCTCATTTGCACTACAAACTATGTGGGATAATATTGGGTCTGCAATGGAGGCAGCTGGATACAAGCAAAGCAAACTTGCGAGGTTCTTCTGAATTGACTTCTTTCCTCTGACAGTGGATTATGCAGAGACACGGCTGCTGTGGGTGGCAATGGTTTGCTCACAGTTGTGTAAATCAGGATGAGAGGTTTAGGATTATGCATAATATGAATGAGAGAAAACAGGGTTGAGGAAACACATGTCAAGGTATGCTCATGTACAACATTTTGCCTTAGGATCTGATTTACTGTAGGCTGTGACTGAAGGGTTTGATTAACTCTGAATGAGGGAAGCCTGGCTCTATTGTGCACTATAAAAAGACTCAGCCTTACAAAGAGAAGAAAAAGAGGAATAAGCACAGGAAGACCTCTGAACTTTAGGAATGCATTATCAGGAGTGCAATGTCAGACAGTGGTGTGTGCATCTGCAGGAAAAGAACAGACCCACAAGGCCTGCAACCAAGTCATAGCAGGCAATAAGCACTTTTAGGGAGGACACCTTGTTGCACCGTTCCCAGGTCCTACACCATTTTTGTCCTGTGGGAATGGTACCCATGGGTTATGCAATTTATTTAACCGGTTATTACTCTAGTTTCCCATTGCTCTGTGAGTTTCTGCTCCTTTACTAAAGTACAGACTGAAGAATAAGGAGGCACAATATTATTGAAGAGAGCTGAAAACTTTCCTGAAAGCAAAATAAAGATACCTTCCTCAGTATTCGCAGTCATCAGCTGGCACTGATAATGGGTAAGCATCATTTGAGGATGTGTAAACCAGTTCAAATAATTGCAAGATTTATCACAGTCTTGTTTCAATGCAAATGACTTAGTGAGCCCCAGTCTGTGCAAGTGATGTTGGTCCATATGGATCCTTATGAAATTGTAAATGACAAACCTTGCTTACATCCAACCAAGCATGTATGCCCATGGAACAGCTGGTGTTAGTTCAATGAAATATGTAGCTGTTACTTGATCATCAGAAAGCATCAGCTTGGTTCAGAGTCGCTGAGTCCAGGGCTAAGCTTTGTCACTTATATATCCGAGGTCTGACACATGCTAAACTCAAAACTTAACAAGCAAGCAGGAGATCTGAAAATGATTTAAATGCCTGGTGCTCTTTATGCCACTTTAACTAGAGGTTCACACAGCACTGAACCTCACAAAATCTTTCATTACAAAGCCTATTATTCTTTGTTTTCTAAGAAGTTGTCAAGTCTCTGGGACTTTTGGACTGAACTTTCTGAAATGCTCTGGCTCTCTTACGGTTGCCTTTTGATAAATGGAAGCCTTGTTTCTTGTTACAAATCATACCAAGTTTAATGTGTGTAATGAGTTTTTCACTTTCGATTTACATATTGATTCTCCTAGACAACAGACTAATTTGTTAGTGAAACATAAATACACATTAGACAGTTTGTCAGGAGATTTTAACTCATGTGCCATATATAAGTTATATCAAAAATGTCATTTTTATATAATTATCATTTGGATTTGGCACGAAGTTGATTGTCCAGGACAGTTTTCTCAGGGAGATCATTATTTTGGGGGGAAATTCAAGGGATTTCTGGGACACTCAAGGGTTTTGACACTCAGGGTTTTTTGATAATTGCATTGTTTTTCTTATTCTCTTTCTCAAGATCTTCAGTTGTGACTAAAATGCTAACAGGCCAGTGAGACTCTGTGGCATGGAGATTCAGAAAACCAGTAAAGAAATAACTTCTGCTCCCATACAAATTACAAAGATCAGCAACAGAGAAAAGCTGACACAGACAATAAAAATGGAGAGAGCCTTACTCAAAAAGCAGTGTCTGGAAAGTGCTGAAGATCTGTGACTGCTGCAACCCTTCATTTGCTGTTTCCCTCAACTCTGTTGATACTCTCAGTTTCACCCATCTCAGTTACAAAGCTTCCTACTCTAATTGCTGGTGAGGTGAACACAACATAATTACTAATGCAGGATGCAATCAAATATTTCCATAGCTCTTTAAATAAATTAACGAATTTCCTTTGAAAACAAAGAAGCACACGTCTTCCATACTCTTCTGTGTGCTTAGAGCAGAGTGCACGGAGTGACTGTGGTGCAGGGAACATCTGCTGGTGTCTTTTGCTCTTTCTCCATCCCTCTGCACTGAAGGCTCCTTTGAGGTTATTAGCATGGCAAAGGTGATGGCTCTTACTGCTGTCTCTGGGTCTGGTTCACATTTGGCTGTTGCTTCTTTCTCTACCAGCCACCGGGAATAGCAGGAGTTTTTCTGACCAGTGCTGGTAAGCAAGCAACAGCACTTGCTATTTCTTGCATTCTCATTCCAAGCATTTCGGCCAACTATTCAGGGAACAGGACTGATACTATTTAGATGCACATAATCAGTAACAACCCACAAAGAGGAGGTTCCTGAAGTGAGCAGCTTGGGAACAAGCCATTAGATGAAAACTGTTCAAAATTTTTGGCCTACTCTTCAGGATAACAAATTCTCTGACAAATCAGGATTCATTTGTGGCTGATTCACAAAAAGATTTAATTCATCAGACCATGTATTTAAAATGAATAATTCAGCCAGCTCCTGGCTGAAAATGCATCACTGTGCTAAATAAATTTATCCGAACGATTAATGCAGGCTGACTGTCATATGTAAAGTTCAGCAAGTTCATGAATATTTTCAGGGTAATGGCTTTCATTTCCCCATGAGACAGCCTGCAAATTTGCAAGCTTCTTTCAGCTCCTGATTTCTCTTTATGCTTTGAACAAGATCATTATGTCTTGAGGAACATATTACCGTTTCTCAGATTGAAGACATCTCTCTCATGAACTGCTGTATTTCAATTGCATGGATATTCATTGTATTTTCATATCTAATCACCACAGCTAAAGTAATATAATTTCAAAATTTTGCATTTTTATGTAATTCTCAATTTCATTTTTCATAGTAACAGTTCCTCTATTTTCCAGCATGCTGCTTGTTGTGGCTGTTACAGGAAAGAAGCTGTGTCACATATTCCACAACAAAAATGATTATATTTACACTTGGAGAGCCTTGTATTTTTAAATCTCAAGATTTCATAAGGTAATTTTAGACTTTGGGCCAGCAATGTTTTAATTAAACTTGCTTTCTGTTTAAAAGTGGCTTTAAATAATTATTGTAGAGTTTTGAAGTAGGTTTGACAGCAGCCTGTGAGTGCTACGGTCAGCCAGTGACCGGTTCAGTTCAGGACTAGCCAACATTGTGCTGTGCCCCACTTGGTCTCAAAAGCAGCATTCAATATGGTTTTAAACAGGAATAGTTTTCAACAAGCCAAGCCTCTGTAATTTGAAGCAAACAGCCAGTAACTGCAGTTCAAAAGACTGAAATTTTGCAAGTTAGCAAGTAAATGAGTGAACGAGCAAAAGACGAGCAACTCCAATATTCATCATTTGTTTACTTGATCTAGGATGATAAAACTTTTTGGTATCCCAGTCATTTTCTTTTGGGATGTTGTGTAAAAGGACTGAGGAATATGGCCTCTCTCAGTTGCTTATCTGAGCGTTCAGGAAGCGTGCTGTTTAACCAGCTTAATTTGACATTCATGATCTGTTTTGGGCTATATTGGAGCATATTTGGTTTGGTTATGGATGTAAGCAGTTTGGAGGCCTACCCACTGGATCAAACCTTCAGTCATGTATTTTTGAAATCTTTTCATCCATAGCAATGCAGGTATGTTGGCGTCAGATACGTTTGTGGCCCAACCTGATCTATTGCTTCCTATTGGATGTTCTGGTTGTGGTTTATAAAGGAAAATGTGTGGCCAGGTTATGATAATTGATGCAATTCATCAATAGTCACAATTGTATGTAAAGTGCAAGCTGTAGATTTTTAAGTCAACTTATATCCATTAATAGCATGTCATTTTGTTAATGTCTCTATATTCTACATAACAGAATTGTAACTGCATGGTTATGCTAGGGCCTTTAATCACGCTTCTTCTATAGCCTTTGGTGCTTTATTTTTAGTATAAGCTTAAAGAATTTAGAAACATTATATATCTTATTTAAACCTTAATGAATGTTACCTGTGTGAGGCTACTGGATACTACCCAAACCAAATTTCATAAAATGCCTCTTTAAATAAATCTATTTACTCTTCCCCTCTAAATATTATGTGTGCAGACATAAACTTAGAAAAACAAAAGAGTGAAGGGAAAGCAATTTCTTAATATAGGACCCCAATTTATTATTCCATGGCAAAACAAAACAAAGTGTAAAACCAAAGTAAGACAAAGCTTAAGCTTCTTGTTTTCTTATAGTCTTGCTTTTGTCAAACCAATATTAGTGTCATGTTAATAAAATCCAGCCAGGTTGTCTGAACAGCCTCCTAATAATTTAACAAATCATTCATATTATTAATAAATCATGAATAAAAATAAATGAATTTGGTAGCAACTGTTAATTGGACAGTAATCCATTGTCATTCTGTAAATAACAGTCCTCTGGCAAGAAGGTTGTATATTTAAGTTGTGGAATGGATCCTGGGTAATTAATCAATCAGAAGTAAGATTACGTGCCGAAGGCTGCGGTGTTGAGTAGCACCATCAGGCAGCCTAGAGGAGCAACAGCTGGCCAAGTCTGTGGGACTGTGAATAGCAGGAGGAGTTTCTCCTCTCCTCTTTCTCGTGAATCTGTCCCAGATGGCCTGCGTCTCCCGGCAGGCCAAGACAGCTCTTGCACAGTGAAGGCTGTGGCACAGCGTGGCACTAGGGTGGTGCTCACCCCCTCTGCTCCCAGCCTGGCACTGAGTACCCTGCCTGCCCGCTTCTCCTCCCTCAGCCCCCATGCAGCTCTGCTCAGCAGGCGAGAGATTGCCAGGAAGGGCACAGGCAGCCTCCCTCAACTCCTTCCTTCCCAAGGCAAGAGCAGAAAAGACTGCCAGTGGCAGCACCCTGCTGTGCAGGCAATATATAACACAGAGCCTCACTTGCTTCCCTCCGGCACTTTAGTAAACATCTCCCCTTGATTGATTTCCCCCCTCTGTTTATTATTAGTGTCCCATCAGCTGCGTTGCAGCTCCTGGGAGAGCACTCATATCCAAATCAATCTGAGTGAATTTGGACCACAATATTTATGTGACGGGTTATCAGATACCTTACCATAATTTAAGTATGACACTCACCACTTTTTCTCTAACAACTAATTTTGTTAATCCATCCAGAAAGCAATCAAGGTGGTGTGACAAGTAGTATCATGAGCTGCTCTTCACTCACAGTTTCATTACTTAGTGAAGGTCTAGTGATTTTTTGTTGTCACATTTATTCTAATCATTTGCAAGGAATGGAAGTTAAGAGATGATCATGAGTATCAATTCGTCTTTGTCAGAGACCCGAGCTTTATAGCATGTGAAAACATTGCTTTCATTCACTGCTTGCAACAGCAGTGACAACATTAATTGGAAGAGAACTCTTCACTAATAATTTTCTGTCACCTCCAAAGTAAATATTGAAAAACATTTCTCTCTGCTTGGCCTTTGTTTTTGTATTCTCAGCTTTGATCATGATAAGAGAACAAACACATATGTCATTAATATTTCACTAAGAAGGTCAATTCAAAATAAATCAGAAAGTGATTAATATTAAGAGGTTCAGGCTGGTGGTGAAAGGACACCTGACTCTTAATAAACAGGATTTAACTTCCCTTTAATGGCAATGCATCCCATCTGGCTAGGGCAGAGGGAGACTAGGGATGGGGCAGTCAGGGTGGCATTTGAACGTGCAGACACTTCCAGAGAGAAGGTTTGGGGCATAAAGGGTCACTTTGAGGTGAGAAGACTTGCTTGTAAGCCTTTTAGGACCAAATGGAGGAGAAAAATGGGGTAGGAGGGTAGCAGATAGCAGGGGCCTTTCCCCCCCCCCTTTTTTTTCCCCTAGCTAGTTCATGCTACAGAACTGGCAATGGAGGAAGCTAAAGGAAGGAATGCAGTAAAGAAACTTACTGTTTGATGTCTTGCCTGAATTGCCCTGTCTGCAGGGTTAAAAGGCTGGTTTGCTTCTACTAGCTTTGACTTCTCTGGACAGGAATTGTTTGATAGATGTCTGGGCAGAAGGGAGACTTGCCTAGTGATTTGCCCTGGGCTACAGTGGAAGTTGCTGAGGGTGTTCACTAGTGTACTTTAAAGGAAGATGTGGATAAATGGACATGGGGATTTTAAGGACAGCTTTTCACTGTCTCAGACAGCTCCAGGTGTAGCAGACTCCAGCCTCTCAAAAGCCTGCAGTGTTATCCCTCCAAGGGCTGATGAGAGGCAGAACAGATATGCCCTTTGCTCTCTGGCACATCTCCCTGTGGCTGGAGTTGGGCAAATGTGACTGACTGCATGACTTTATAGTTTGCTTGTTCTTCTAACTGACTCATGAGTTTTTTTTGAATGAAGATCAATCCTGTAACACTTATGTAGACCTGGATCTCCATGGACTGCTCAGTTTGTGCAGTTTGCAATAAAATACTGTATCATGTACATTCTCCCTCCCAAACAGTGAGTGCCTCCAATCATTCTCTCTTCCTTAAAAACACCTCCATCTCCCTATAGATAAGAAGCATGTGAGCTTTGCTTGCTGCTCTGAAAGCTCCTCCTTCCCAGAGGAGATGTCTTCACCTTCTTGCTCCTTCTTTAGGCCCAAAAATGGCGTCACCATGCTGTTGCAAAGGGCTTGTGTGTCTTAGCAAGTCCTGTGGTCCAACTCCAGAGTGATTTCTGGTTTGTTTCCACAACCTTTGTTAGGAGAAGTCAGCTTCCTACTACAAGCTCTGAAGCTTTTTACTCCTTACCTTGCTATGCCCATGGCTCTAGTTTCCCTAAGATCACTGCGTCTGGTCTTTGATTTATGTCTGACTTTCAATGAATATATTCGATTTGCTCAGACTGAAGGTTTCCCTGGGACACTGTAACATTGCCTATTGCTCCTCTGAGACAACCCTACTGCCTTTTTTTATCCACTCTGTGCTCCCTCAGCACAGTCTGATGTCTCATGGCTTTCATTAATCTTCTTTCAAATGCTGTGAATTTCTTTTTCTGGTCATGGTTGCTTTAGTGCATGCATGATACTTTGGGGACTAGAGCTGTGAACTCTATATATGCCTCTCTACCATGAATCTCTTAAATCACTATAGAATGTTTTTCGTGTCTGTAACATCAGAACAGCGTTCACTGCTCAAGTATAGTTTGCATGGTAATTTCTAATTGGTGTTTTGTGGCAGAGTTTTATGTCTTCCAGGCATTTTCTCTGGTGTCTGGGGCAAGATATTCAACCACAATTTAGCTTCTTAGCGAGAACTCCCCCTTTTTCCCTTCTGAGAGAAGCAAGATTACTATAAGGCAGCTGAGGCAGTCTTGTTTTCCTCTTAGTCCTCTGGTTAAAAGCATTTTCCACATATTCTCCCTTTTCACACAGAACTTAGTACTTCAGTTCTGCACTATAATTACAGTTGGCCTACTGAGGTAATTAACATATCAAGTGCTTTAGTATCCCCTGTTGTCATGTACTTGACTGTCTTCCTCTTTTGTTGGCAGTCACTGCTTGTGGATATAGAGTGAAAAAAATGCTTCGGCTTTCTGCAGCTGTTCTCCGGTTTCCAGAGTTCCAGCTGTAAGGGCTGCTCCATTATCCCACTCAATGGGCTCTGTCTGTTCTGTTCCTGCTCTCCCAGTTTCTCAGCAATTGCTTGGTGAAGGGGTCTGCCAGGGACCTGCCTCTTTCTATGTCTGCGTTCCAGATGCTCAGCTCTGAAGCGTACATCTCTGCACAGAACTAGTTCGACTTGTTTCATGCCAAAACCTCTTGACTACAATTCTCTGCATTTGGAAACTGAAGTGTTTGGGCTTATGGGGGACTGTGAATCTTGCGCTTGGGATCTCAGGGCCTCCAGGCTTTCAGCTTCCTCTTCATAGGAAAAGTTCAAACAGGAATCTGCCATCATCCAAGTAACGTTTTTCTCAGGGGCCCTTTAAACTATTTAAGCCTTGCCATATAGGTACTTTTGGATGAAAAATGCCTTGGCTTGTCACGAGTTTCTGTGGTGTTTCCATTAACACTAGATATGCCATTGACTGAGGACCTGCATATTCTTGGCATTCCTGAACTTCAGGATACACCATTTCACAACAGTTACTTGACTTACTAAGTTTCCTTGCAGAGGTCCAGGTAGACTTCCCAAACCAGAAAACACTAATGCAGTATCATTACCTCTAAATGTGAAGTGGTATGACTGGAGAATAATCATCATAATCTAAGAATAAGATACCAATGTACAGAAAAACTAATGAAAGTCGGAACCTGAGAGCAGTTGTTGGTTCTGCTCGCCAAACTTATTGCCTTAAAGATTTAGTAAAGGTCAAGATTAGAAAGCACTGATGCAATAAAAGCAGACACTAGGGGAGATACATGTGGAAAAGAGTAGGAGAATATAAATAAAGGCTCCTTTCTGTGAGCACACAGACATGTACATGCATGACACACACATAGGTACACACATCCAAGTTGGCTGGGTGAAGCTTACCCAGTTAATTAAATCACTGCCTTCTACTCATAGCCATTCTGGATTCTTATCTGCACAATTAATCAGGTATGAATCCTCCTGCATTTCTCCTCATTAAAGCTGGTATCTTGCTTGATGTCTCCCTCCCTTCAGTACACTTATCTCTCTTTCTAATTCTGTCTCATTCTTTACCTCCCACCATATCTCTCTGTGGTCAAATCTGTACCTCCCCTAAGCCCGTCATTTCATTTTCAGCACACCCACTACACAGACTTCAGCCTGATTTAGAATTATTCAACTCCTTCTCTCCAGGACTTGAAAGTCTTTTCATCTTTTTAATATTTAACCCTCACTTATTCCCCATTTCCCTGGCATTCAGCTCTCTAGTATGATTCTCGATCTTTTTAAAAATCATGCCCTTTGCTCTGCAGAATGAATGCCTACAGGGTCCATCTAGCTTTCCTTCTTATGTATGCTTGCTCCTGTCCCTTCTTACTCTTGGAGATAAACTCTGGGGAAACATGAGCACACAGTTGGCTTCAGCTCCCAGACTTCCAGAAAATGACAAACTCCAAACCATCATAACTATAGCACCTGTATTAATCTTTCCTTTATTGACAGTGGGACATTCTTATGATATCTTCAGGCACTGTGTGCAATCCACCATGACAACATTTTCAAAAACTGTGCAAGTCCAAATTAGACATCCACCTGCAGCAGATGGGACAAGAAACCACAAAGCTAGTGTCAGTACTGCTGGGATATAGTACAATACTGACCTTGGAAATTATGTTCCCTTGCTAAGATCCCTCCAGAGGAGAGACTATAACTGAAATGTCAGAAATATAGTGAATTCAAATGGCTTACTTAGGACAATTCTGAGTAAGTGGAAATGCAGTTAAGAAACAAAACAAATCCAGAAAATAAATAGCAAAATTGCTGTATAAATATATATACAAGTACGAAGAACTTGAGCACCAAATATCCCCTAATTTAATAGAAATGAGATCTGATTATTAGAGCTCAGAGTGCCATGGAGAACTTTGCCTTGAATTTTGAATTAAAAATATTCACACAATCGATGAAAAATGAATTACTGCCATTATGAACTAAGGCATTAAATACACAGTCTTGCTCCTGCATAAATTTTCCATGCAGATGCCCAACACAGAATAAAATAATAGGAAATAATTGATCTAAATCTCTTTGAGAAGAGACTCCTTCCACTGATTGTATTTCATGGAAAAAAAAATAGGTTGATGATACATTTTCTGTGTTTTTGAATGTCATAGGATTGTAAAAATTGCAGTACTGGTTCACACTAAGAATCTACTGAGCCCAACCAGCCTGTTCCTAATAGTGGTCAAAAGTGCTTGGAAGCACAAGACTAGGGCAAGCACATACCATGCTCACCCAAGTATCCTTCCAGGCTCCAACTTTTTTCAGCTCAGATGATGTCCTGAGTCTGATGTGGTTCATTTACTGAGTAACCCTCAGTGGACCCCTCTTCAAAATTCTTGTCCAGGCATCTCTTGAATTCATGTGAACTTCTTGAACATGAAACATTCTTGGCAAGCTGCTCCACAGGGTCTGCCGTCTGTTGCATAGAGAACCACCTCCTTTACATTTACCTACACTGGTTTCATCTGTCATTTTACTGCCCATTCACTTTGACAGGCTGTCCTTCTGCAGTTCTGTACTCACCATTACTACCTGGAACAAATTCTTATTATTTACTGACCTCATTGCTTACCTCCTTGTCCAAGTGCTTTATGGATATGTGGAACAGCACAGGTCACAACAGAGACCCTGCAGAAGTCCTCTGGCAACCTCTTTCTGATCCATGACCTGATCATTTCCTCCTACCCTCTGTTTCCTTTCTTTTAACCAATTGTTTATTCCTGTAAAGACCTTCCCTACCTGCTGCTTAGTTTCCATATAAGCCTTTGGTTAGACAGTTTGTGGAAAGTGTTTTTGGGACTTTGGTATATAAGCCAGATCACCCTTACCCACAGGTGTGTTGATCCTTTCAAAGAAGTTCAAGATGCTAATCTTTCCTCCCTTTACAGAAACCATGCAGGCTCTTCCAGGAACCCTTAAAAAAATTGATGTCATGCTTGCTACTTTACGGTCCCCAGAAACCAAGGAAATTTTAAGTGAGAGAGAGATTACACACCGCTGGTAATAATTCAACTATTTTACCCTAGTACTGTCTTCAAAGTGGTTGATTGGAGTCTGGTCCTGGTGATTTGTTGGAGTGCTACTAATTTTGTTGGTTTGTTTCATAGTACTTTCTACTGTCACTTCAATTTCAGAAAGATCTTTTGCTAAATCTCTCAAAAGAGGTCCTGGCATGGGAATCACCACAGTTCCTTCCTATGTAAAGAATTCATTTACCTTCTGTGCTGCAGCCTTATCCTGTCTGAGAGCTCTGCTAATAGCCTGAGCATTAGTTGGCCCTATGAATTCTTTCTTTTGATATGCTTGAGGACTGATTTAGTTTAAGTTTTGCTTCCTTCTGCTAGCTGCTCCTCAAATTATTTTTTGGCTTCCTAGTTGTTTTTTTATACTTAATTTGCCAGAGTTTATGATCTTTTCTATTTTATTCATTTGAACTGACCTTGCTATTTAGCCATGCAGGCTAAACCTGCAGACTTCCTGAAAAAAAAATTCCCTTCTGAAGTGCCTGCTGAACTTGCTGAAATGGCACTTGCTGTTTCAGCCACAGTGAAACCCAATCAGACTTCCCAGGAGAAAGAGTTTTTAACCCAAATTCTCACAACTGAATTGGAAGCAAATATAGGACTATAATAACCAGTAGAAAAGATGAGTGGTTGAAGGTGTGGGGTAATGGACATATGTATTTAAAGGCCATGGAGCAGCACAGGCTAGCAGCCGTAAATTTCCAGTACAGTTAGGGCTGTACAACAATCTATCGGTGCTCTTTCTCCTGACATTTTACCAATCTTCTAGTCACCCTCAGGTCTTGGGATGATAGCTGGACTAGCATTTCACCTGACATTTTTTTTTGGCTGCTGTCACACAGAGTTTACCAGTGAGCTGTCCAAACCAGTGCTCACCATTTAGAGCTTCTTACTGTGTGCCAAAGCGTTTCTTCCAATTTTCTTGCTTTTATCCCTGCTTGAAATCATTTGTCACTGCTGAAAAAAATCATTATTGCCACTGTTCATTCACCTCATTTTATTTGGCTTCCTCTGAAGTCCCTTAGGCTCCTCCAGTGCCCAGAAACTCCTCTTTGAGTTAAAAATGAGCCATGGAATTGAATAACAGCAATGGATGAAATGACAGATCCTCTGAGGTACCATGGTTCCACCTGGTGCTATGTGATGGAGATCTTCATGCAGCTTGCTCACTAGCAGGACTTCCAAAACCAAGGAAATTTAAACATATCTGACACTCTGCCACTGATTCTCTCCCTCTCAATTTTTCCTTTCTGCTGTACCCTCCAACAAACAGTCTGCTGAGGCAACTAACAGAGTTGGAGGTTGATAATAGGAATGAACTGCTCTTGCCCTGTCTGTCTAGTGCTCAGTGTAAGGACAATCTTTCCTGACTCACCTATCTTAGTTGTCAAACAGGCCAGCAACATCACTGCACTCATTTTCAGCAAACTCTAAAACTCTCTGCAGTCTGGACTACGCTGGCTGTAGATAGACTGTGCCTGCATGGGAGCTTGCCAGCACTTCCACTACCACTGCAGAAAATATCCCATCCAGCAGGACCACCCACCTCTCCAGCTCCCACGCCTGCATGTTCCAGCATATGACATGGTGCTCCAGAGGCCTGCATGGTCACTGCATAGAGGAAACTAAACTATCACTAGGTGCCAGACTGGAACCTGCAGAAACTATTGATAAAGCGTAGAAACACTATGGGTTCATAGAGATATTCCTCACAAAGCAGATGCTTCATTTCTGATCTCTCAGCCCTGTTCCTCAAGGAAGATCTCTCAAGTGATTTTTGGGAAGGCAGATCTAGGCAAGAATATTAATAATTTCAATGAGAAAAATGGTGGAGGTGTTACAACAGAGGTGTTGGTTTTATGGCTTTATAAGCCCTCCATATAGATTATAAATTGCCTATTCCCCTAGGAGATAATTAGCCTATCATCTCTTACCCTCTCTCCCTCTGCTATACAGGTACTGAGTACCAACTTTTAATGGGTCCAGCTTGCATACATCTAGATAAGCTCTGAACAGTTTTCTCAACTTGCATTAGCTTTGGACTCCAAAAGATCATCTAACTTTGAGCTGATTTAATAAAATATAGGACCCCTAGTACAAAACATGTCTGGACTGTATCCTTAGACAACGGTGGCTGCAGCAAAACACTGCAGGTCTCTTGATGACACCACAGTCTGAGGAAGAGCAAAGGGCTAGAGTGAATATTGTGGGGCGCAACAGGAGAAAATAAGCAAAAAAGTGGTAGCTACTGCAAGAGGATAATTCACAAAATCGTTGCCAGGGAGTGGAGTGTACATTGGGGAAAATCCTCTGATGCAGCAGCACTGAGATGTGTTGCAGCAGTGAGCATCCTCATGCAGATGGTGTGGCAGCAGGAGTGACAGTCACCCCAGAGCACGCAGCTGCCACCACAGACCTTTATCAAGCTGATTTCAGAAAAAGGCAGGTATTTCAATGAAGCCGTATTTATCTTTACAATGTCAGGATGCCATTTATCTTGAGTGGCATTCTCTCACTTTCCCAGGAGTGTGTGAGAGCCCCCGGCTCTTCCTGCCGCTCCAAGCACCGGGTCTCCCGCCTGCCAGTCCTCGGTGAGCCTCATGGGGGAGGCCATCAGAAAGGCTGTAGCTTGTTGTGTGATGTTGAAAGTGCAGTGAAGCAGGAGGAAAACTGGTGTGAACAGGACATAAGTCATCTTGGATATAAAGGTAGCTTGAATTCAA
The DNA here is from genome assembly GCF_036417845.1 of Apteryx mantelli. Classification (NCBI taxonomy): domain Eukaryota; kingdom Metazoa; phylum Chordata; class Aves; order Apterygiformes; family Apterygidae; genus Apteryx; species Apteryx mantelli. The sequence continues at coordinate 86,202,912 of NC_089978.1, read as the reverse complement.
ATGACAGGTGCAAAAATTTAGGGGGAGATAGGTTGAAGGTAATCAGATAATGAACTAAAATAAGTGATGACATCATTGTCTTGCATATATTCCTTTGGTTATTAGAGATTTACAGAAAAAAAAGGAAAAAAGTTCAGATCTCCTAGGAGGTTTTTTATTTCAAAATCACTGCAGACAAAAATCTCATTGAAATTCTGGGGAGCATTTTATTTTAAAGGCCTGCCTGCTAAAGATATTTAGGCATCTAAGAAAAACACATGAAAATGGGGATTCTCAAAAGCTTCTTTAGGCATCAAAATGCATTTAAAAATGTAACAATGACTGGAGTTTTAGCCTCATTATTGTCCTTTTAGAAAATAAAACCAACTTATTAAACCTCTGGAATTCCCAGCATACTTCCAGGTACATTGTAAATGGATGCATAATTTTAACTTATGATTTTAATTTCATTGAGTTTTAATTTCATTTAATTTCGTTGAGTACTGGAAGTGCTGAAAAGTTCATCTGATTATTTTGCATGTATCATTCAATTAAATCCAATTGTGATCATTCAATTAAATCCAATTGTGATTGGACTTTGAAAATACAGGCATTTGTAGCTGACTCCATATATCAGAAAGCTGAAGAACAAATTTTAAATTCTAGCTATTCAACAAAAGCTTATTTAATAGAGGATTCTTGATGATAAATTTTCATATCCCTCTGTTTAGAAAGTTATATTTAACTAGAGCTATTTTGAACAATTCTGAGAAAGATGAGAGCTGTACCTTTTCGATCATGTTATATTTTATAATGTTTTTGTAGTCAGTGTCTTTCAAGTAGTTTAAGTCAGAAAAATTGCCTGGCACATGGGAACATTAAGTTCCTGGTTTCTGGTTATTTACTGAAAGGAAGCAATGATCTTTCATCCTAT